>NC_137580.1:98959515-99132015 GCF_963210335.1 Falco punctatus
CAGGTGAGAAAGCATGGCTATGAGAATTGCACCAGCATTGCACCTCTGAACTCCTTTGGCTTAGGGCGGATGCTGACCTGCCACTGATGGGCAGTGTCTGAAGCACAGGGTATGCCTTCCTTCCCTGGCATCCCACCTGCTCTTCTCGTGTGAACTGGGGTGGCTGCACCATGAGCTGCCATGCAGGACCCTCCTAATGAGAACCTGTGTAAGGCAAGGACTTACTGAGGATTTCCAAGTGTGTGACCTAGAAGCACAAGTCTCATTTATATTCATGAGGCTTGGATGCTTCTGAAAATCCCACCTGAACCCATTCATCTGTGTATAGGAATAAGGCATTAGTTGACATTAGAAAGGACCTCTCACTTCAGCTAAGGCTTCCAGCAAAGAGAACGTGGGACCGGGGTTGTTCTACAAGAGCTGGCTGGAAACCCATTTGATTTCATACTCAGATAGTAACAACAAGGTGACCTGAGAAGGGCAGGAAAGGGCATGGAGGAGGACCAGGCGGGCAGGCAGCGATGCTCAGCCCCATCTCCCTCTGAGGGATCCCAGTGAGGAGAGGGCTGGGGCTGCCCTGGACCAGCTCTGGCCATGCCCATGGGCCTCCAGCACAGCGTGAACCTGCTCAGCTGCCTCCTCCCTTTTCCCTTGTTGAGCTGCTACCGCGTGCTCTGGATATGGAATGTTGGACTGGAGACATGCACCTTGTGCTGCCCGTTGGGCTGGGGACGGTGTCACTCTGCTGAGCGAGCGCAGGGTGCCTGTGGGCGATGCACGTCAGATAGCTCGGAGAAGCTGTCTAAAGTAAAAATCAAAAAATACATGAGAGCTCTTCCCAGGACGGTGTCATTTTAAAATGGGAAGAAAATTGAACACTTGTATGTGGAAGCGTTTATTTCCTTTCTTTCTTTATTTCTCGCAGCAGCTCCGGCCAGGTCATGGTGGATGCAGCCCGGCTGCTCCCGCAGCCCCAAGCCGGGGCTTCAGCCTCGGTTCCTATTACAAATTCTGTGGGACAAATCAACATCTTCCCATTAGGAAGCGATGACAAACCAGTCCATTTGGGGTGATTAATTGACATCTTAAATTAATCACGAGCACTCGTCTTAATGCTGTGACTCAAGATATTAACTGTTCCACCAGTCGCATGAGAAAGAACAGAGACCATTACAAAGCGCATTTGTCAAACAGTCACTTACACAGCCATTGTGGTGGCTGAAAAAAGGTCAAGTGACTTTGTTATTGTTAAGTAGAGAGCAGACTGAAACTCCTAATTCCTTACTATGTGTTTAATGTGCCAGTTAAGTAGTGGTAATTGGCAGCAGCTGTGCCCTGGAACCAATGGGTTCTTACTGGAGTAGGAAGCCCTAATGTGCTAAATGGTGCAGTGTTGCTTTCAGGGGTGTGTTTTATACAGCAGGAGCCAGGGAAGGGGAAGGCAAATCCCAGGGAGCTGGTGGCTCTGGTGCAGTGCTGGGGGCAAGAGGCAGTGATAAGGAGGAAGCAGGTAAGAAGTGAGTTTGTGCTGATTTGAAAATTTAAAAATCAATAGACAAATCAAATTGTAATTTTTATGGAGGTTAATATAGCGATGATGATAAACTGCCAGGGATTGGTGCAGTAGTTGTGTCTATTGCTGATGCTGCTGTGTAGCTAAGGGTGAAAGCTGGGGTCAGGTCTGAATGCAGTGCTGTGCCCCGACTGGGGGAAGGTGCTGGTCCCCCTGCCTGGGACTGGTGAAGGAGCCCCCCCACCCCCGTCCCCCCATGAGGGGCTGCACTGGGGGCTCTGTACCCCCAACTCCCCGCCTCTGTGCTGCGGGGGATGGATGTATCTGACCCTCTGGCTGGTGTGACTCGCCTGGCTGAGACCAGGGGAGCAGAGACGTTATGCTGGGGGATCTTGGTGTGTTTGACTACTGACCGGCATTTTTCTTAGGGTGGAAACAAACTGGCAGCAGTGAGGAGGAGATGGTCACATCTTCCTCCTGGCACGTGACACGCAGCCCAAATGCTGTCGTTGTGCCATGCTCTGTGTTTGGAAGAGCTGGGTAATGTTTTGGGTGGTCCAGCAGTGACTGCAGTGGTTTATGGAGAGCTCAAACCTGGGACTCCTGCAGCTTATTCCCCTTGGGTAGGGGCTGTGCAGAGGGCAGCTGTACACAGGGAGATCTCATGCAGCACCAGACCTGGGCACAGGCTGGAGGTGCTGTTCCGCGTGGGATTCCCCTTCTCCAGCCTCCAGGGAGTCTCCTGGCTGTGTAGGCATGTATGCTGGGAGCCCAGAAGTGCCACCTCAGCACCATCTAGAAGGCTGTGGTCTTCTGGAGGCACAGGGATGCTCAGCATAGGGACCTGCTCTTGGCTCTGTTCCAGTTTTTACACCCTCCTTGCTCCGGGCCAAACAATGCAAGCCTTAGACTGCTGGGAATAATGGTGTCAGCTGCTGTTGGGCTGTTTCTGGCTCAGATGGGTGGTTGCATAAGGGTTTCAGCCCTGTTTCCAGGCCTACAAAGTTTGCACAGCTTTGGATAAACAACTGATCTTTCAGGTGTAAATGCAGTGTGAGCAAAATCTCCCACTTGCTCCTGGGACTGTGGCTGTTTCCTGCCCTGGGAGCAGAGTGAGATGCGCAGTGGAGATAAGCAGTGCTGAAGGCAGGTCAGGAATGCTGTGCAAACTCGAACATCGGCAATGCTCCTGCCTGTAAAGGCACAGACGGGAGTAGTTCTCGCCCATCCAAGCTGCTTCACCCAGAACAACATGCCTGCAGCCTGGCCACCTCCGGCACGCTTGCCAGGGTATCCTGGCATGATGCTGTGGCTGGGGACTGCAGCTGGAACCTCTTGGTCTGTGTACCTGGATCAGAGATCCTGTCTCCTGGGAGGGCACCTCTCCATGTCCAGCTCTGTCCCAGGAAGGAGCAGTGTGCTCGGTCCACTGGTATTTGTGCCCTGATAGACCATGGTGTCTGTGTGGGTGGGGGGTGGCTGGAGGGGCTGGGGGCCGTGGGAGCACAGGCCAGACCCGCTCTAGGGACCCTCCCCTGCATGCAGTGGCTCTGCCTTGCTGACAGCTGGTAGGTTGAGCACCTTTGCTGAGAAACGCATGGCAGCATCAAGTAAGTGGTTGTGAACCAGAATTAGCAAACAATCCCTTCCTGCAGCTGGCTGGAAACCTCTGCCTCGTAGCCTGGAGTTGTCATTTCCCTCTGTGAACCTGGAGTCTTAATATCTGAGTACTTGGAATATTTATTTTTCATGTTGCTTACTGACACCAGGAAGGGGAAATGAGTAAATCTTTATGCACTTTTAATCACCTGTTAGTGGAGGAGCTGCAGGGCACTGCTGCTTTGTGTCTAGAGATAAAAAATTGCGGATGGGTTTGCCAGGGAGAGGTGGCTGGCGCAGGTGCTGCATGGATACCTGTAGAAGAGGCACAGAGCACGCAGAGAGGGAGCCGCTGGCCAGCAATACTTTGGTGGGATTATGACAAGGAGAGGATGATAAAGCAGCCTTCTCCTTGGTGTGGAAGGGGAGCTGACACCCCTGGCAGCGAGGATGGGGACTGCTTTGGTCTGCAGGCAGGGCTCCCTGTGCTTGGGCATCCATGAATGGTGCTGCTGCTCTGCTCAGGCACCCCAAGGGCTGGCCCTGCTCTTCGGGCTCCTGGAACCACAGCAAGGAGCTCCTGTCGGGATTGGTCCTACGAGGAGCTCTGTGGGGCAAGGCCCTTGCCCCCACGGTGGGGGGTGTGTGGGATGTTCTGGGGAACATCCCATGGGTTGGGAAATACATGGCCAGTGCTGCACAGCCCTGGCCGGCCCCACACCGCCTCTTGCAGCTCGGGAACAATTACCTGGCCTTGGTCATGTCCCTGCCAGCACCTGCACTGCCGTGACCCATGCCAAGAGTGCTTGTCCAGTCCTTGACCGTGGTGGTGGTAGTGGAGCTGGGCCAGCATGGCCATGGGTGTCACCAGCACGGGGGGGGGCACCCAGCAGCAGTCTGGCAGGAGGAGCCAGTGAGGGCTGAGGGCAGCTGATGGCTGCTCTGGGGCTGCTCCACTCCCACCCAACCTTGAACATCACCCTTGTGCCTCCATTGATCCCTTTTTAAATGGGGGGAACTTAGGGAAAAGGAAGGGCCTTCCAGGGGAAGCTGCATTTAATCAATGTCCTTGAAGGTCTTAGCTGAGGGTCTTAAAGTGTTATGTTGTTATCATTAATAAGGACAGCATTTAAAGTGAAACAGCTGACAGGCACAATAGAATAGCAGCCACTTTAATATTCTCCATTTCATTCTGTACTTAAAATCCCTGTCAGTCTCCAGTGAGGAACAAGGAGAATTTATGATGAAAAATCAAAGATGTCCATGAAAATCAAGGATGAGATCAGTGGGCTGATGGATGACTGGCACGCGAGCACCCGTCGCAGCTGAGGTGCTCTTGGCAGGGGATGGGAACTTTAGGTTTCCTGTGCAGAATTGCAATTGCTGGCTGGGCTGTGGTGGAGCCTCCTTCACCCTCGTGCTGGCCTGTGCCTTGCTGCTTCTATGAACTGGGTTCCCCCTGGCCCAGATGGGGAAGGAAAACTGTGCTGGCTTGGCAGGGTCTTCCTTGGTCCTGCCCACAGACCTTCTACTGGCTCCTGGCCCCAGGGATGCTCCGTGGTCCCTGGAGGCATTTCACTCAGCCCTGAGTGGATATGGATCTGAGTGACCCATCAGCCCCTGGAGCCTGTGGTCCCCAAATGCTCGAGGGGCTGGAGCATGCTCCTGAGTGTGGAGCAGCCCCTGTGCCCCTGCACTTCGCCAGCCCTGGGAGCAACTTGCACGAGCAGTAATTAAGGCATTTGTGGTAACGCTAATGCTGTTCCACTTAATGGTATAGGAGATAAATGCCCAATGCACAAAGGGAGTTTCTTGCTTCATAGCCCCATTCAAAAGAAGATTTCTTAAGTAATCTAATAATGGCAGTGATAAATACTGTTTACCAGGCAGGCTTGCCGCCTGCAGAGCCTGTGGGAGCCTGGCCCCGGGAGGCTGAGCCAGCGTGGGCTTGTGCAGCTGCCCGCCGGTGGGGCCGGCTGGGTGGGATGGCCCCATGGCACTGGGGTGGGGGCTGATCGCTCCCTGTGCCCCCACACGCTGCCCGTGCTGTGTGGGTCCCGGTCCTGGGCAGTGGCGACTGACACTGTGCTGGGGCACCCGCCGCTGGCACAGCGATGCCGGGGACATGCGCTCACAGCTAATTAGCAGTCCTGCAAAGTTCATCAATAATAGATCTTGTGGCGGCAGCTGATTGCCGGCTCGCAGCGGGTGGGCATGGGGTGGTAAATCAGCCTGATTGATTGTTGACCACTCCAGTTTTTCCAGCAGTAATTTAGAGCAATTAAAACGCCTCCCTCAGAAATTAACAAGGTAAATAATGCCCCCATGGAGCTGCATGTGGCGGAGATCCCCCGGAGGGCTGAGGCTCCCGGGGAGGCCTCGGCTGCGTAGGGATGACGCCCACCACCCCCCTGGTCCCATTGGGTGGGAGCCCAGGGATGTGGCTGCGGGCTCCCGGGCGGGCGCTGTGGTGCAGCCCCAGCGCAGCTGCCGTGCACACGTGTGTCTGCAGCGTGTGAAGTGTGCTGCTGCTCGTGCAAAACCTGTCCCTGTGTGGGCAGGGCGCCGTGTGTGGGAAACGGGGCAGAAAGCCTGAGGTTTTCCCGGCGCTGGGAGCAGCCCTGGAGAAGCCGGAGTGTCTGCAGGAACCTGAGCGCTGCTGGGTACGGGGCTCTGCGCGGCAGCAGGAGGGCATGTGAGGGAATCGGCAGTGCTGGGGCAAAACCCCAACGGGGAACGTGCTCACCTCCTGCAGTGCTGATCTTGGGAAGCGGCATGATAACCTTTGGGATGAAATCTTGGACTCTTGGGCTTCTACCCTGGGGTTAAAAAAAACCCTAAATACTGGATTTTCCCTTTAATAAGAACTGTGCCCAGCCCTTCTGCTGCAGCTCCTGTTTTAATTGCAGTCTATCAATCCTGCTGCTGTAGTATAAATAGAGGCTACTTCACCCATGAAGGGTGATTATCTTTTATGAGTGTGAAAGATCTATAACTCATGAGGTGCAATGGGAAGAAAGTGAGGAGAGGAGGGGAGTCACTCTGCATGGATCAGATAGTCTGTTTAGTATATGGGAAGGGCTTGCTTTTAATTAAAACCCGGACTTTTCAGAAGTGAAAATGAGATAAAGATGCATTTGGTACCAGTTGCCAAAGCTTCCCCTGGGATTGGTGCACCCCACAGATGTTCCTGGGCTACTCCTCTGGGCTGATGGTGTTGAGAGATGAGATACAACCATGGGTCAAGATGTTCAGACATGGCAGGTGGTTCTGGGTGCCCAGATGCAAGGTTTGGGCTCCTCTAGGCACTGTGCACCTGTCTGCCAGCATTACTTGGCTGATTTACATCCCTCCAGCTTGCTATCACTTGCTGTTACCAGGTTCAGGCACTCTTTGCTCCTGCAGGGTGCTGACAGGGGCTCCTCTTGCTGCTCTTCTGGTGATTGCCCCTCGCTGTTTGCTTTGCCATGTGCCCAGCCCTTGGCGCTCCGCGTGTTCTGGCACCCCAGAGCAGGGCATGTAAAGTCAAGTGGGACCTTGCAGCCTTGTTTGTGCCAGGGATACAGCCCTGGCAGGGAGCAGCAATTAAATTGGCTGTAACAGGGCAGCGGTGTGCAGGGAATGCTGTGGGATGAGGGTCCCTGGAGAGAGGCAGGGTGCTGGGCTGGGAAGGGTGATAGGACCAGGCAGCATTTGCCAGCACAGCCCTTCCCTGCACCCGGGATGTGCTCTGCAGCCCTAATCCAGGCAGACTCTGCTAACAGTCAAGAGCTTTCCCCCCAGTAAAATTTTATAGCTTCGAAGAGCTGAGCAGGATGGCTGCCAGCAGATCCTTTTGGAAAATTTATGACAGTCTTTTCCCCAAACACCTTGCTGATTTTTTCCTGAAGTTCTTGCCTGTGGTGTGCTCAGCCTGCAGTGCCGGGGCTGGACTGGGTTTGCTGGTGGGTCCCGCTGCCACTTGCTGCCTGTCAGGCCTTTAGCACTCAGACTGGGTGAGAAGTGTCTGGTCTATTTTGCATCGAAAGCTGTGTTTGTTTATCTCCAGCTTTTTAGCAGTATTTATGTGTACGTAAATGATGAATATGTGTGCTGGCAAACACCTTCTCAGCCAAATGCATCCAGGTTGTTTTGAGGGCTGCTGGGAGCTGTGCAGGTCCGTGGTACCTCTCCTTGGGCCCTTAACTGCGGTGATGTAAACGTCCACGTTCCTTGATGGAAGCGCAGCTCTGCTTTCCTTTGGATAGGGGGATGCCATTCACGTTTGGTACTCTGCTAATGGTTTGCAGAGATATTTTTTTTCTTTCTTTCTTTTTTTGGAAGACTGCTAAAGTTATGTGAGGCTTGATCTCTCCAAGATCTCAGATATCTCCACTTATGCCTTATGAAGCGTCCTGATCCCATGCAAAGTGTGCTGGATAACAGCAGGAGATGATCACCCACCATGGGTAGAAGTGCCAGTAACCTGCCCTGAGATGTGGTGAACGCAGCACTTGGGAGCTGCTCAGCCCCTAGATGATGTTAAAAATTTAATCTTTGAGAGCAGCTACAGTGCAGGCAGCCTGTGCTGCACTGGCACCTAACTGGAAAGAGATGGGACAGCTAAACCAGAAACTGGTAGAGGGAGTTTTCAGGTGTTTGAAATGTGTATATATTGGTCATACCTTCTCAGCCATGCTTAAAATCCAGGGAAGAGTTACAAATTCTTAGTGTTACTTGTGGTATGGGCTCCTCAGCGAGGAGTTTGCAGCTGTGTGGCAGCAGCTAAGTGTGGTTTGACCCTTTCTGCCAAGGGCTGCAGGATGGCATAGCCTCTGCTCCCTGGCTGGGGGATGCTGCGTGGGTGCTGGGAGCTGCCTTGCTGGGAGGGCTGCTCTGGATGGGGCACGGGAGCGGAGGCTGAGTGCGTGGCCTCCCCCATGGGGTCTGGTCCCAGGGGCCGCAGGGCTGCAGCCTGGGGGCAGCTTGGGCTGGTGCAGGGCTGGGTTTGTGCTGTCGCAGGGAGGGAAGGAGCGGTCAGACCCTGTGGGCAGGAGGCTGCTCTGCAGAGGCCGTGGGTGCCTTCCTCCATGCTGTGGTGGGTGGCCTGTCCCCTCTCTTCGCCCACTCTGCACGACGGGTGCTGGAGAGGGAATTGCCAGCGTGCTGCTTACGGCACAGCAGAGCTTGCTGCCAGCCCTGACTTGCTTAGGAAAGACATGCTTCCAGCCTCACCTGAGCTATAACCTTTATGTAACACAGGGGAATGTCCTCAGAATGAGCACCTCGTATTGTAAACCTATTAAGGGCTCGTACAGTGCAAGCTCGGGTAAATCAGAAACTAAACCACGGTATTTGCTGCAGATAGTGGGAGCTGCAGTGGCTGTTCTCAGACCTGTGTGGCTGTGGGTGCTGGGGACAACCTGCAAGCTGCTGCTCTTGCCCTGCTGAGGCTGGATGGTATCACCCTGCAGGGCTGCGCTCTGCTGCTCCGGCCACCCCTGCCCTCCCACAGCTGCCGGGATGGGCAGGGAGCCCCTGACAGCACAAGGGGCAGCCTAAGGGACACAAGGTGACAAAGGCTGTCCTGGCTGTTCTGTGACATGCAGTCAAAGTCTAGAGAAATGCTTCCTAATGGAAAAGGTAGTTTGCTGTTGGGAATGCTTTTTCCTCCTGGCTGGATACTAATTTTCCTATTTGAAGAGCTTTGTGTTCTTGCATTGAGGTATGTGGAAAATAAATGAAACTAGACCAGTTCCTTGCAAACTGAACTGCCTTCAGCCTTGCCCAAACCTTGGGCTCTGGGCTCTCCACAACCCCTCTCACAGCTCCTCTTCTACTTTGTTCCCTCATGTCTACTCTTGTACTTGCATTTGCATTCCTCAGCCACATTCAAAGCCAAGCATGGACCAAACCTGGATGACTTGTTAAGAATACCAGCCTTTGGAGGAGTGGCTGGGCTGCTGGCAGGCAGTCTGCTGGGGCTGGCATGCTCAGGGGCTGTGATTGCATGCTCTGCTGTGACCCCGGCACTGGTGCCTGCTGCTGCCAGCCCTCTCTGGGGGTGAGACTAGGACCACAGCATCAGGTGCATCTTCATCTATCCCTGCCAGCTCGGATGCCATCTGTATTGATGATCAATAGGGACTCGGCTGCACTAACAGCTGAATCTGACATTCAGATGTTTTTAAGGAGCTAGCTGTTTAGGACTGTGTCCTAGCGCTGTGTTTTGAATTATGTCATTTATCATTCTGACATGACACCGCGTTTGGAAGTGTCCTGAACTCCTTGCAAGCAGACACTTTGGGTGACAGTACTTGGTGAACTCTTCAGCCTTCCCTCTGATTTAGCTCACCCACAGCATGCCCCGTTTGCCTGTCCCAAGAGGCTCAGGCTTTGGAGGAGACTTGTGTAAGGAGATGGCAGGGACATATGCACTGTCCCTGGGCCAGCCAGGGCACCTCCTGGAGGCTCTGGCCAGGAGCCTAAGCATTAGGAGTTCAGTCCCACTGCGGCACCCCAAAGTCCATTAGTAAATGTGCACTTCTTTTTTTCTGTGTGCATTTCTGTTTAGAGAGAATCATGAGAGTGAAGCAAATCCTCTGCCCAGTGGAAGAGGGGGTTCCTGGGATGCCGTTTATTTTGAATAATCTACAGAAAGTCAAAGGAAGTTGTATGTTAGGAGTTATGTCATGAATTTAAGATGTAGTGTCCCATCTGCTTTAGTTCGGATGCTGAATGGAAAGGAATGAAGTGTAATTTGTCAGGCTCTTGTGTAACTGCTGTGTTGCCATTAAAAGAATATGATCTTACAAAAGAGGTAGGATGCTAAATCCAGTGAAGTAATTAAGCTACTCATCTAATTGAAAGTTCTATGATTTATTGAGCCATAAACCCCAATTCTTTCCACTTACTGACCAGGACCTACGAGACATGCTATTGCCTGATGGATTCTCATTTCCAGCTGGGCAATATGCTCCGTAAAAACAGTGTTAAAAATGTCACCAAGGAAGGCATCCTTCATACTAGGCAAGTGATTTAGTCCCATCTGAAGTCTGCAGCACATGAGAGTTATTCCTGCAAAGGACCACAGGATCCTATAATGGATGTATGGGCTGGCACCTGTGGGAACAGACCTCCTCGGGCTAGGAGGTGGAGGCCAGAGGTGTTCAGCAGATGGTTTGTAGGGGTCATAGGGGAGGCTGAGGTACAACCACCTGCTCACACAGCAGTTGGTAAGGTACAAATGCTTCTGCTGGTCATCAAAGCTTGGCATCACGCTGGTGGGACAAAGGCAGTTTGTTCCTGGAGGGTGCATGGGATGGCTGTCCAGCCCTAGGGCACTGGTGACAGAGGTGCTCCTGGTCACACATGGACAGCATTGCCACCCTCTCCCCCAGGACCAAGGAGCTCATCCTTCACCAGGGAGTGATTTCTTCAAAACATTGCCCTGCTGGCATATGGGATGGCTTTCCTTTCCTCTCTGCCCATCTGCTGTTCCTGGCTCCAGAGGGGTCTGATCCTGGAAGTGTGTGCAGCGTCATGGTCACGCCACCCTGGGTTCTCCAGCCCTTCCTTGCAACTCTACTGGGAGTGGTCAGGAGGTCTCCTCAGCACTACCTCCATCTTTTTGTCTTTGCATATTTATTTATTTTTTTGACACTTCAGCCCTCACCCCTTTATTCCCTGGGACTGCCCGGTGCCTCTGTAGCTCCTGGCTCCACTGAAGGGCGCTTGGTCTGGGTAGAGTGGGCTGATGCTCCTCCCTGAGGGAGCAATGGTGAGAGCCATGGCCAGAAGCCTGTTCCAGGAAAAGCGGGACCAGGGTGAGCAAAGATGACTGATGTCAGGATATTTCCAGCCTCCAAATATTTTTAGCTTGGGGTTTTCCTGAGCTGGATATAATGTGTCTGGAATTGTAATGACAGATGTTGCTTGTTTGGGTAGGTGGATGTGAAAGGTTGCGTACTGTTTTATGTTGCTTGAAAACTCACCTGTGAGTGTCAGAGTCCAGATAGAGCTTACACAATGAGTGGGAGAAAATGGAAATAGAGGAAAATTAAAGCAGCTGAGAGTCAAGTGATGATACGCAATATCCTTCTCTTGTCCATTCATCTGGACAGCAAGCCTCTGGATTTCTGTATTCCACCTGATCATAAATGCAATAAGCCCATGAAACCTCACAGCATCCTCAGTCTTTGGTTAATGCAGTGCTTCTGGAAAGCTGTTCTTTGTACTTTTTTCCCCTGTCAATTAGGAATTTCTTAGGCCATCTCTTCTTTAACCTGTACCAATTGCCTTAATTGACTTCCGCCTTAATTGGTAACAAATCATTTCCACAGAGCCCTTGTAATTCTTTTAAATCAATCAGTTCAGCCTTCCTGCGGGACTGCGTGTGAGCTGCCAAGCAGGGCTGCAGGAGCTGGGCAAAAGGTGCTGGTGCCTGCCCTGGCTGCGTGTGCTCCGGCTTCTGCGATGTCCCCGGCAGCCAGGCAGGGATGAGCGCTGTGACTGCTGTACAAACCTTTGCTTGCGCCCATGTGGGCTTAGAAATACATGATGGCATGGGTGCAGAGTCCTGCCTCAGTCTTTTGCTGTCTCTTGCTTTGCACTTTTGTTTATGGGAGCTCAGCCACACTGATGGGGGTGGGGGGGGCGCTGAGCAGGGTAGACCCTCCACAGAGAAGTGGGCACTGTGGAGCCAGTTGCCAGCGCCACGAGAGTACAGAGGCAGCAGGGCAGACAATGGAGACAAGGGAGAAAGAGTGTGGTTTTTCTGACCAGCCTGTTTTCATGTCTCTGGAATGGCCACAGTGAGGGCTGTGCAGTGCTGCCCTTGCTTACCCTGGCACGGGAAACTCACCTGATGCCCTCATGTTGCTCTTTCCAGCCCCAGAGTCTTGTAACACTGATGCTGGCCAATGCTGTTATATTACTGTTGCTCACGTTAGTTGAGGGTTGATGCTGGTTTCCAAAGCCACAGGGTCCTTGTGTGGTCCCTGGTGCCTCAGGCAAGGTCTGCTGATGGCTTGGAGGCTGAGACTAACTTGGTTTTGGTGGTTGATTTGCACTCCCTGCTGTAAGTGAGATCTTTCTGTTGATATTGACCCTGGCCTGTTGCTTCTGGGGAGCACCTGCAGCCATGCTGGCTGGGAAGATCGAGACAGCTTATAGTCCAAACAGTGTGGTGATGAAGGAGTCTGAGGATGGTGATGGAAAATGCCTCTAGACTGGGGGACCTGCCAGGGAAAAATGTCTTTCAGTGCAGTTTGCAAAGTTCAGGCTGCTTAGCTTATCTTAAAGCAGACTGAGAGCTGATTTAGTTGGAGGGAAGTGCTTCCACAGTGGTGGGGATTAACTGCTGGAAAAGTCCAAGAAAAGTGGCAGATGCTCTAAACTAACATCTTCAAACGAAGATTAATGCTTCTCTGAAAGGTGTCTTGGCCAAAGAAGCTATTTGGCTCAATACAGGGCAAACTGGTAAAAACAGAAAAGCCTGTGCTATATTGGAAATGAGACAGTGTGATCTACTGGTGCCTTCCAGCATAAATTTCTAGGAGCCTGTGAAAGAGCATCTCACATCAGTGTTCAAAACCATTAGCTGGCTGGCCTCTGGTTGGTGCCACGTAGGTGGCTGAGTTCACCCTTGTCATTGTTTTTCCTCAGACACTGAAGTCACACCCAGTACAGAATACCTTTAAATAATGGCAAGAAGATAATGCAATGTATGACAAAGTCGGGTGTGAAATCCCTATGCACACTATAAATCAAGGAAAAAGGCTTTTGGAACAACACCGGTCCCTTTGATGTACTTGTGGGGTGTGTAATTAGCTGTAAAAGGAGTATTATTTGATCTTCAGTGTTGAAAAATCACAATTTGTTTTCCTATGTGTGCATATGAATATACTTAGAGCATTTCTTTGTGCTAGCTTTTCTGAAAGCTACAGCTGACCTCCTAGAACACCCAGACAAAAAACCTGGGGCTGCACATACACAAATGGAAAGATCCTTTGTTCCTGAGAGAGGTTCTGCTTTGGTGTGATGAACAGGAGAGCTGGGTTTGGCAGGTAATGGAGGCATTCGACGCCAGCACCCAGCCTGCTCTGTAGCAGACCTGTCCCTGCAGCAGTTCAGCCCTTTGGGGTGTTCCCGTGTGGGGCACCGCACTGGGACATCAGCCCGGGGCAGAGCCCTGTGGCTGAGCATGGTGGTCTTGCCCCTTGGAGATGTGTGAAGCTCAGCTGGGGGGGTGAGCACATGGTTGAGAGAGAAAACTCTGTGGGTTTTCCTGCCTCTCCCAAAGTGGGGTGAAATCCTCTGTAACTGGCCAAACCAGGGGTCCCTGGGGAAGCTCCGTGGTGGCTGCAGCAGGTGGGATCGTGGGGTTCAGCTGGGAAGAGCCCAGCCCCGGATGTGTCCCCCTTGGAGCATCTGAAATACCAGCTGCAGGGCAAACCATTATGGGTAATAAAGTTAGCTGATGTGTGAGACTGGGGTTTACTCATGCCTGGTGTCACTGGCTTCTCTGCCACTTCCTTATTTATTCCATTTCTGAAGCAATTACACCAGCTTAGCGTGTTCACACTGGCTGGGTGCTGCTGGCGCCTTCCCCTGTGTTGGGGTGTACGAGGTCCCAGCTCGCATTACCAGCGGCTGTGCGGGGTTAGTCATGCTCCTCCAGCACTGCTAGGCGTGTTTCGGCTGGATGCTCTCCTCCCAGCCCCTTAACTCTTTACTTGGCAGGGAGCTGGGAGCTCAGGGGATGGCAGCTCCGGGTGCCGATGGCTCAGGGGCTGCCTGATTTCTTCCTGCCCCTGTGGCCTGGGGTAAAGACAGCAGGATGCTGTGTGCGCCCCATGGTCCCCAAGCCAAGTGAGGCGGAGGGTGCTGTGCAAAAAGTAGGCTGTGCTGGGCAGGGTGCTCCCACGGGGGAGAAAGGCTGTGCCGTGACCTGGATCAGCAGACCACCCAGACCACTTGGAGGCATTCTCAAGCACAAGCAGCCCTGAGATACAGGAGGGTGGGCTTCTGGCTCTGGGCTTGCCCGGGCTGAAGGCACCATGCCCTGGCCCCAGGGCTGAGTGTTCAGCAGCCACCTCCAGCCCCATATGGCCCCAGCTCCCCTCTCCCTCCTGCCTCTGCTGAGCAGACCAAAAGCTGTGGCAAAGCAAGGCTTGAGCTGGAAATCTGGCATAACATGGGACTTTTTCTTTCCCTGTTTCAAAGTGCTTAAGCTTGTCATCGCCTTAGATGGAATCCCTGCATCCTCTCCTGCAGAGCCCTGCTCGCTGAACTCCATGGCCACCCAGGAGAGCACAGATGAGGATGATCCCTGGGTCCTCCCAGGTGCTGCCTCCTGTTTGATGCCCAATGTGCTGCCTGGGCTCAGGGCTTGTTGGGCAGCAGGGTCCTCTGGGCAGCCCTCCAGCTGCTGGGGGCTTGGTGGCATAATTTCACCTGCAATGGTGATGAAAGTTTTGGGGCTTGCAGCTGAAAGCATCCTCAACTCTTCTTGCCTTGTCTGTAGGCAGAACTGAATAATTTGAAGGGAGTTTGCTACGAGGAGGAGAAATGTCCCACACCTTCCATCTTGCGGAGCTGTCTGCCTCCATAGCCAGTGAAATTTCTTGTGTGAGTTGTCTAGATTGCCGCCACTGCATCCAGTTTCCTTGGAAAATGCTTTGAAAAGGAGTCGGGAAGGACCTCCCTGATTAGAGGAGCAGCCCTCGACCAGCTTTCCATGAGGTCTGCTTTGGCACCCAGCAGCCTCCCGACAAAGCATGGATATCCTTTGAAGGGGAAGGGAGGCCTCTCCCTCCCCATTGCAGGGATGACTTACAATATCAAAATAACTGGCAACAGAAAGGTTTGAGAAAACAATCCCTCCAAAGTATTTTCTTCACCACAGCTGGAGCAGTCCCCAGCAGGAGCCTCCACTCTCGCAGGAGTCAAAGGCAGGGGCAGGGGCCAGACTGGAAGCTGCGCTCCTGGCCAGCAATAATACAGATGGAAATGCCAAGAGCAGCTTTGCAGTCCTGCTGCCATGAGGTGTGACGGAGAGTCCGGAAAGATGAATAATCACCTCTTAAAGGACTTTGCTTCTGCAAACTGGAGGAGATGCAGCCCCTCAGAACAGACACCCAGCCCTGCTGGGGTGCCCTGTCCTGCCTGGGGTGCGTTGCTGGGGCTCAGGACATGGTGGGCAGGTACTTCAGGGGCCTCAGGAGGATCTCTCAGCTATTGGAGGTGACAAATGAGCTTTCTGCTGGATGCCGAATCACTGCTCTGTGACCTTTGATGATGGCCGTGTATTGCATCCTGCTATGTCCTTTCCAAAGCTGAGGAGGAAAGCCCAGCACCGTCCTATTTGCAATACAATTACTGTGTGTGCCCTCTTAAAAAGCTTTCCTGCTTCAGCAGCACTTTAAATCCAAGAGACAATCAGAGTTTGACTTGGCTGAGTTACAAGGGCCATTTCCTTTCTGATTAGCCCCGTTGTCGCTCAGCTTCCCTTCCTTTCCATCCATATCTGTGGTCATGGAAGTCCCTGTCTGAGATCTTTTAGGGTGTTTTGTGCAGCTTGTAGAAATCTGGTAGATGGAGTGCAGGACCTGAGCAGCAATAAGTGTTTGTTGTCATCATCCTGCTAAATATCTGGCAGGTTTCAAAGACCTGCCACATCTGCCTTTGTGTGGTGGAAAGTGGTCTCCAAGAGAGTTTCCCAAGGATCAGGGCATTCAGATGCAGCTTCTGAGGATGAGGATGACTGCTGGATGCAGCCACAGACAGATTTGGAACCAGCCCTCGGCTGAAGCCTTGGGGTGGTCAGCTCTGTCTGCCAGTGCTGCTTTGCCATAGTTAAGTTTGCATTTGTGAGATTCTAGGACCATTTCCAGTATAAAATCAAACAGAACACTTGCAAGATAAGCTTTGTCTTTACAACTGCTCTGCCATCTCCTAGTCTGGATTACCTACTCCCACTCTGTCCTTGAAAAACCAGAGAGGACCAGAGGAACACGGATTCCCTGATGTGCATGCTCAGCGGTTCCAGAGCTGAGCAAGGCCAGCACTGTGCACCCTGCGCTGGATGGGGACCAGGCTGCAGCCACCTGCCTTGCTCCCGAGGAGCGGGCATGTCTCTGCTGCCCTGCGTGTGCTGCGAGGGGTCTCATCTCCTCAGGCTCTGGCTGTAGGCAGTGAGGACAGATGGACTTCTCCAGGGCAAGGTCCAAACCCAACCTTCTTCTACGTGGGTCCATTGGCTCCCAGGTGATGCTCCCTGCCATGCTGGACACGCTGCAGAAACTGCGACAGGCGCGATGTGTGGTGTGAGCCAGGGGCACGGGACGGCCTGGGACTAAGGAACCAGCGCAGATGGTGGGGCTTGGCTTGGGTTCACACTTGCTCTTCAGTTCACCTTTAAACCCAGATTTTGCAAACAGCTACTAGCACATGCTGCAGGACAGTGGGGACGTGGCAGTTTGGGCTCGTGGGGCTTTGCATCTCCGCAGCCTGACTTGTGGTGCAAAGTGTTTGGCAAGTGGAGGCCTGGGAGGAAAGAGTAATTAATGTGGAAAGCTGGAGGGATGCACGAACTAAATAAGCCCTCTGCTTTACTCATCTCTTTTTTTTCCTTTTTTTTTGAGCATTGCTCCTGCTGATGGATGAAAGGGCAGGCCCACAAACCTCCCCCAGCCCTGGGGAGGGGATTTGCTGCTGAAGTGCAGGGCTTTTCAGTTTTCTAAAGGACTGCAGCAATGCCTGTCTAAGGAAGGTAAATGGCGATTCAGGAGTTGGGGTGGGGAGAGTCTTAAAGGGCTGGGGAGCAAGTCCTTGACAAAGTGTTTTGACGAGTTTTTCCGCATTCTGGTGGTGCAGAAGGAGCTTTCCTGGGGCAGACTCTGTGTATCAGTAGACTCTGTGGATGTGGAATTATGGTTCTCTCCCGCTGCCAAATGCAGGGAGAACCAGCCAGCACCCTGTGCTGTACTCCCTGCGCCACCACTACTCCTCATGGGGCAAGGGCTGGCTTCAGCTTTGGCTTGGCTGGCCTGGTGTGTGCAGCTGGTCCAGGAGCTGCCAACACGCAGATCCCTGCTCGGGGACAGCACTGGGCACCGTGTGCCGCGGGAACTGGCTCTGCCTCCAGAAGGTGAGCTTGGTCAATGCTGCTCTTGGTGCCAGGGCCATGGCTGGTGGCAGGGTGTTGCGGCTCAGGCTGATGCTGGCAATGGCATGTGGATTGCTTCTCCCAGCTCCTTCTGCTGACAGCTGGCCAAGCAGATTGATGGTGCTGGCTCAAGTGATGAGAAGGGGAAAAGCTCATGTGCTGGTCCTGTCACAGAAACTGCCTCCAGATCCCCCAGACTTCAGTGCACTGCACACACCGGGTGAGAAAGGGTGCTGCAGCACACTGTGGTGTGATGGTTAGGGACAAGCCTTGCTTACCCCGATGCAGGGCTTGAGGGAGCCTTGCTGCAGCTGCCCCAGCACGGGACTGCAGCTCAGCCTGGGATGCTGCAGGAGCAGGACGGTGGAAGTTGCTGATGGTATCAAGGCCTGGAAGAAACAATTCGTGATAAGGCAAGTCCTGACCTGAACTTGTCCCCAGCAATTTCAGCAAGAAGGGAGCGAACCTGCTCGGTGGTGTGAGAAACCTCAGCTAACTTCCTTGTTTAGTTTTCCCACAGCCCTGTGCTTCCTGCTCACCCCGGCACTGGAAGGACCAAGATAGCATCGGGGGGGGGGGCCGTACTGGTGGGATTTCTGTCCGGGCAGCAGCAGGACGTGCCAGCCATCCCCCGGGGCGTCCCATGAGCATGGGAAGGGCTTGGGGAGGCTGCTCCGGAGCCGAGGAGGTGACCCTCTCCCTGGGGTTATGTTTGGGATCAGATCCTGGCCAGATGATAAACCCGAGTGAGGGACACAGGATACCTGGGGGGGAGGACTGCTGCTCTGGATATAGGAGTTAATTTTCAGGACGATGCTCCCTGCCCAGCGGGAGGGTGTGCGGTGCCTCTGCGGACTGAGATTACTGGAGGGGAAAAGGGTGGGACGCAAGTCTGGCTCTTCCTCCCCCTCCCCAGGTCACGGGCTGTAAATTGGCGCAGCCTTTCTGGGCATAAGGAAAAATACCAGTAGCCTGCCAAGCAAAACAATAGGTCTTTCCACTGTTGAGCCACGTCCAGACAGTCTGGGCCTGTGTCCAGCTCTGAGCTGGCGCTCGGCTCAGCCTCCTCTTGCTGGAGCTTTAATAGGAGAGAAAGGAGAAGCAACAGAGAGTAATGAAACAGAGGAATGTCTGTGACATTTTTCTAAAAAGGAAAAATGTGGAGTTTCCAGTCAAACCGAAAGACTTATTGGGTTCGCTGGAAGGCTAAGTCCAGCTCCTTAGGACAAACTGCTAGATAAGGAAAACAATTTAGTCCCAAGTAATATTCACTTCAGGATGGCTTGGGCTCCGCCAGGATCTGTTTTGACTGCACCACATTCATTGATTTTCTTCCCAGCTCTTCAGCAAACGTGGTCCTGCCGGCCCCCTTGGGAGAGCTGGGATGGGCGGCTGTGCCCTGCACCACAGCTGCCAGCATGGGACCCCCAGGAGCTGCCACAGATCACTGCCAGCACAGAACCCCCTGAAAAAAACCAGCACAGCCTCTGCTGGGTGAGGGAGGGGAGGCAGGAGGTGCTCCAGAGCCTCTGCCGAAAGCACTGGCCCGGTGTGGTTTGGTGTGTGCACCACAGAGCAGCAGACGCTGTTGGGGAGAGCAACTGAATGGCACTGGGGGTCCGGGCGCTGCCTGAGGCAGGGCAAGGAAAGCAAGCTGGTGTCCCGCTGGAGGCCGGAAAGGTGACAGCTTAGACCATGGCAAATGACAGCGAATATATGTGGGAAATTCTGGAAGAGAAGCAGCTTCCTCCAGTTAAAATGTGAGTCACTTGTACGATGCAAAATGTCACCTTTTCCTCATGAAGTGGAGGATGTGGGGACACCCCCATTCCCGGCACCTGCTGCTGTCCCCAGCTGACAGAATTGGTGTTTGGAGTAATGGTAATTAATCTGCGGAGTGTGGTGTTTGCTGGCTCCCTGTACATCGGCACAGAGCAGGGATCTGCTGCTCCTGGACAGCCAGCAGCACTTACCACCCTGTGCTGGGGGAGAGGGGTGGGAAAGCTGTGCCTTCATAAAGAACAAGGAAAGCTGTACCCGAGGTACTGGTGCAAATAAAAACAGGACTTCTGGCAGAGTGAATAACTGCACCTTCAGGACAGAGAAGAGCCTCAGGATTCTGGGGTAAAGAGCTTATTTCCCTTTTGCCAGGCTGCCCTGCTGCTCCCTTCTGCATGGCTCCTGGCCTGCCCTGGGACCGCTGGCACTGATGCTGCTGGTGGGGAGCTTGGGGCAAGAGGAGCAGGGTTTGATCCAGCCTGATAGCTTCTGTAGAGGTTATATTCTTAAAATAGTTTTCCATCCATACTGTTAACCTCATTTGCACTGGCTGAAGTAGTGCAGCAGGGCTCTGGGAAGGCAAAAAGTCTCGAGCTGCGTTAGACCTGTGAGTAAGTAACAGGACCACTAAAACTGGGGGTTTATGAGTGCAAAGTACTGGATGCTGCTCAGAGCCTGCTGCCTTCGCACCACGGGGTCCCCTGAGTGTTTTGCCTTTCTGGGTTGGTTGCTTGCTGCAGCCGTGCAGTATCTCCCCAGCACAGTTGCCTGTGCTCTGGGCTTGGCACTACCCCAGCTGCCCCGCGATCTCTGACCTGGCAGCCACCGCCTTGACTGGCCAAAAGCCACAGGCATCTGGGAAGACTATCGATCACCTATGATCGACTAATAAGTTGGATTTTATAGCACACTCACCAGATTAGTGCAAGGTTCGCTGTGGTTCTATATATTTTATTTAGGATCTGGCTGCTGGCAGGTTTTCCCTGCTGTTAACCATTCTGGGGCTATTTTATACTGTTTTACAGCTGTGTCTGGCACACTGTGCTGTGCTGGAGCGGGGCACACGGAGTGAGCAAGTCCCACACCCTGGGGAGATTCCGTCGGCTCAGGAAAGCAGAGGGCAGCCCAGGAGCAGAAACTCAGGAGTTCCTTGCAGAAACAAACTGTTAACTACAGCAATGGTTGGACATCAGGCACGCTTTCCATGCTGATCTGACAGCGCTGTGCAAAGTGGGGACAGGTAGTTCTTGATGGGGAAAAACGTATGAATAATCCAGTAGGATCAAATTATGGGACTGGTTAGGAAGCATAATGCAGCTGGTGCTGTGTATTTCAATTTTTTTGAAGGCGTTTGACATTTTGCCCAGAGAACCTGTAGCTAATAGCACATATTATGTGGATTAAGAATTGGCTTAATGACAGCTTTCAAAGTATGGTCATTAATGGCAGTGTCGCTTCCCGCAGTGTTCCCAAGGAGCATTCTGACATGATTTAATATGTGATTTAACAACAGTGATGATAAAAACCTTTGCTGGTAGCATCTGCAGATGACATGCAGATCGGTGTTGTTGTAAACAGTGAGGGCAGAGCTGTGAATCTCTTGGTTCAATGGTCACAAGCCATCGCGATGCATCACCAAGGAGCTAAATGCAAGGTTAACCCCCACAAAAGTGAAGTGGGGATCCCCCACCCCTGGGGACGGGATGTTACCACAAAGCTCTGAGTCACCAAAAAGTGTGGGGTCATGTCAGCTGTCTGCCTGTGGACACTTGCCACAGGGCTGCCTCCCAGCGCAGGCAGGAGGGTGACACCGGAGAGGTGGTGGGCAAGGGCATGGGCAGGGGCTTGGTGGTGACTGGGGCTCTGCCCTGGCTCTGTGCTGGGTCCAGCTGCCACTGGGGGGGGTCTTGGGCCAGAGCCTGGTGTTGCTGCTGTGGGGGCCAGGCACCGCTCCCCTCTGTTTTTGCTCTTGGGGAGGTATTGCTGCTCGGTTTGGTGTGCTGGGTGTCCCCAAGGGGGCTGGAGCTGGGGGTGGGTATCTGGCCTCGGGGGAAGCCCTGTCAGACTGGGGGGGCTTAGGACAAGGAACCCTACTTCAGCCTGGCTTCAGAGACGGGCTATGGCTGCAGGCTCCCATGGGGCTCCCCAGACCCGCTGCCCACCCCTTCCCCCAGGGGCGTCTGCACCTTTCATTCCCCAGTTCCAAGGCAGCCCCCTTCCCGCAGGCTCCTGGCTACCCGAGTCTTGCCGCGCTTCCCAGGGCAGGGCTCAGCCGTCGCCTGTGCCAGCAGCCCAGGCTGTTGGGAGCAAGGGACTCAGGCTCAGACTGAGGATGTGTCTGAGGAAAGGCTGTGTCTTCCTTTGTTATCGCTTTTGTTCATGATTCCTTCTTGCCAGCACTTGTATTTGCAAATCATTTTCTTGCTGACAAATGGATGCACATCACCAACACCCCGCAAACAAGACATGGATGCAGATAAGAGCCAGTACCCTGTGCAGAGACACTGATTCCCTGATACCAGCCTTTCCGTGCACCAGACCCTTCCTTTTCACAAGGCAATTGCTCAAGCCAATGATTACTCCGCCCACATCACTCCTGCCCACATCAGCACTTGTTTCAGAACACCCAGCATGAGAAACAGCACTTGCACCACAGGAGGAACTGGAGCTGGGGTAGTGCTGGCATTGCAGGCTTCAGTCTCTGTAAACACAGGCTGTGTGGGTGCTCTGCCCTGACCAAACGTGACTGTGGGTGTTTGGTATATACTTCCCCACCTCTCACAATCATCCCTCCCTGTCTTGGGCTGTACTCTGGATTTGTATGGTATTTAGATGAAGCTTCCCAACATGTGGCTGAATTTTTGGATTGTATTCCACTACAAACGTGACTCCTTTGCCAGTCAAGGATGGTGAAATTCTCAGTATTTCCAAAGCCTGGACAATGTACATAGGTAAAACACTTGCCTTTTGCAGTATGAGCTCCCTAGTGCAGGGGGAAGCATTTTCTGTGCATTCTCACCCGTGCCCCTTGGATGGAGAAGAGGGTCTGAAGCTGGATCCCTGCCTCCATCCTAGGTGTCCCTTGTTGCCTGCAGCGGAGTAGAGCAGGGCTAGCTTCAGAGTCTCCATCAGCTGGAGGGCCGGAGAAGATCTAAGTATGACAATATTCCCTCTGAGGGCAATTACTCTCAACAGGCAACAGCTACAGCACAAATTCTGGCACCTCAGACCCTGCTCTTCCTCCCCGGGTTGCTTGGAGAGTTTGTCTGAAGCAGAAAGTGAACTCCCTTGCTGGAAGCCCATGTAGCCTCAGTGATAGCTACAGGGATCTCATCAAGCAGGAATTTCTTGGCAGGGGATAGGACCTGTCTGCCATATGGTTTCCATGTTCAGAGCAGAAGGTGATCTGTGGAAGTGGAAGAAAAAAAACCCCTGAACTTCTGTGGTTGATTTTCACTTGAGACTAATTGTTCAGCGCAGCTCTGGGGAGGGACCGAGGACAGGTCTGACCCTCAGCCCGCTGCAACTCCCACAGCGTTTCGCACAGGAATGCCTCAGGACCTCCTCTGCAAAGTATTTTTATCGTCAGGAGATTTTATATTTTGACAGCTCCGATATGTGTTTGAAGGGCTAGACAATAAAAAGTAAAACTCTCCAGAGTGTAGAATGTACAAATAATTGTCATGTCCTGCCTGGCTCCAGCCTCCCACTGCCCTCCCTGCCTGCGCTGGCTGTGGGAGAAGCTCATCCATTGACAGCACGTCACTTAAAGGGAGAGCACTGGCTGGTTGGTGGTGGGATGTCATCTTCGGGACTGCATCGATCTTTGAAAAGCCTGTTATAGGAAAGCTGGGTAAAGCCTGTTGTGATGAGATGCCTTGTAAGATGGCCTGATCTGCCACTTCTGTCTTTCTAGCATCCTGTTCTCCAGCCTGAGGCAGTGAATCATGTGCAGTGACCGTATTAGAGGATTTTTACACTCTCCCACCTTTCTCCTGAGCCTGGTGGTAAGCTACTAGAGCATGTTCCTGGGAGCATAATAATAGTTTCAAATACTATGACTAACTAGGTAGGTGAACAAATCTGATCTGTCTCCCTAAACAGTTTGTCACAGTGAAATGCCCATTTAATTAAAATTTGAGCCAGGAGTGAAGCTTTTATTATGCACTCAAAATGCTGGGAGTATGGAAATTGCGCGGCTGCGATGCCAGGAGTGCTCTGCAGCAGTCCTGAGTGCAGAGGAATGGCTTTGTTCCTTGGAGGGGGCGCAGAGCATCCGCTGCTGGAGGGCAGCCCCCCAGGGAGGGCACAGTGCACCAGGAGGCTCTGGGGAGCACAGCCTGCGTTCGGGCTCTGAGCCTGCCTTGCTGCCAAGGTATGCTGCGGGACAAAGCGGTGAGCGTTTATTGTAAAAGGAAATCTGAGGGCTTGGGCTCGGCAGCACACTCCTCTGCCTGAATTAAAATTCATTCTGCTCTGGGAGGGCCTGGTTTGCAAACTGCAGCTTCCAACTGGCAGCAACAAAGAAGTATAAATGGCTAAGCAGACACAGAAGAAAAGTCTCTCTGTGCCTGACAGACAAAGACACTCACTACTCTTGAACAAATATTTAGGACGTTTCTGTTGCCAAAATCATCACAAGCGTCCAGGACACATGTTTGCAATGGAGCCATGACCCATGGTGTCCTCAGATCTAAAGCACTCGGTGAGCGGCTCAAAGCGTCACTGGGACCAGCCAAGCCATGTGCCCATCAGGGAAGGACATGGGGTCTCCCTGTGCAGAGTGGTGGCACTGGGAATGGCGTGTTGTGGTTAAGATTTTACGTGTGAGCCTGGGAGTGACTGCTGGGGGGCTACCGTCAGTCTCCTGTCAGTCCGTTGCCCCCACCCATGGGGAAGGTCAGGGTGCTGCTGCCACCTGATCCGTCTCCCGAAACAGTTTGTCACAGTGAAATGCCCATTTGCTTAAAGTTTGAGCCAGGAGTGAAGCTTGTATTATGCACTCAAAATGCTGGGAGTATGGAAATTGCGCGGCCGAGATGCCAGGAGTGCTCTGCAGCACTGGCAGCGTGGTGCTGCACAACCAGCCTGGCGAGCAGGAGCGAGTGCAGCAGGCTGCCCATGGTTATGCAGAGGCAGCAGGAGAAGCCAGCGACGGTGCGTGGGGCAGCTGCTCGGTGCCTTGAGGAAGGTACTTGTACCGTTGGGTACAAATCCCTTTGGTAAGGAGGCAGCGGGTGTGCTGTGTCTCTTCTTCCCGGCATCCCACAAGCCAGCAACAGCTGATCTGTCTCATGCCCCTTCTATGGAAAATGAGTCACTGCTCAGCTGGGAAGTTCATGCTTGTTCTCATAAACAAAACATTGTGCCCCAGCGTGTTGCTGCAGTGCTCGGGGGATACCTGCCTCCAACCTGGGGCGCGGTGCCCTCCTGTGTGGTGCAGCCAGAGCTGGAAGCTGCTGTGTCTCCTGCGAGAGGAGACCTGCCCCGTCCTTCTGGTGGGCCACGTAGCAAGCAAAGTGGCATCGTGTGTCTGTCTTTAAATGTCTCATTCCCATTCCGATGAAAATGCTGCTGATCAGAAATAACTAAAGAGAGCCAAATAAAGAGCAGTTGATGTGTTTGAATTCTTTCGACGTCTTTGCAGTTTCCGTAAAAGCACGGAGTGTTTTAAAACATGAAATGTAACATCAAAACAGTAAAAGTAGATCAGAATGTTCTGTCTTGAGTTTCAAACAATACCCTGGAAATTTCCAAGTCTTTCCTGTTTGTCCCACTGCTCACTGGAGTCCTCTGTTTGCCATCCTTCTGCTGTTTACGATGGCAAAGCTATCTGATTTTTCCTACTCACAGGCATCGATCTGGAGGCACTTAGCATATTTTGCTAAAATAGCCTCTCCAAAAGTTTCCTAGCGCGCTCAGGCAAAGTGGAAACATTCTGGTGGCTTCAATGGGCTCCCTCTGTCCCCGAGGAGGCAGGAACCCTCTTGCTGTCCCCTCCCGGACACTGGGGAGGCAGAGCCCAGCTGGGCTCTTCTCATGAGGAGCTCTGGGCTCCTGCCAGAGCTCAGCTCCAGTAGTTCAATCCAGGGACCCAGAACCTCTCATGACTTGAGGTCAGACGAAAGCAGAGCTCCCTCCTCCTGCTCTAGTTCTGGCAGGCAAATTCCATCACTGAACAAATATTTTGGCAATCAGAGATAATGGAAAAGGAAATGCAGAAACGTCCAGTCCGTCAGGAATTCTCTAAACTAGGACACTCCGAGCAGAGCAAGCCGGCGAGCACTGGGACTTGGCTCGGCCCTTGCCGTGCCTGTGGCAGTGGCTTTTCCCGTGCCATCCGCAGAAAGCCTTGCTCCGGCCCGGCCGCGTGCTGCTGGGTGTTTATTGCCTCGGAAGTGCAGCAGCGTGTGATTTGTAACGACGGGCTGCTCTTTATGGAAGTGTTTTATGCTCTAAGTGGTTACAGCAGTGTGGGATGGTGTGTGTATTTTGGTATCTATAAACAAAGCAGCTCAAGAATGCCTTGATACCAAAGGTTGTTTTTGGCTTTTGATCAAATACTTAATGTGTAGTTTTTAGCTTTTTCTTTTTAGTGTTTTTTGGTTTGGTTGTTTTTTTTTTTTTTTTTTTTTTTTTTTAAAAAAAAAGAGGTCAGCTGCTGAAAGTGAGTAAAAGAAAAGAAAACTGTGAAGCTTCTCACTCATGTGATTCTTTGAGTTAAGAGGAAAAATTTCCAGGTCTTTGGAAGGAGCAAGGCTGGTGGCTTGTGGAGGTGTGGGGAACCAGCAGCGTGGAGGGGGGGCCTTGGGGAAAGGCAGCCCCCCGATGCAAGGAGAGCTTGAGCTCCTTGTGAGCACCCAGCCCATCTGCAAAGAGAAGCCGGGGGTGGGGTGGGGGTTACTTGTAGCAGTTCTGAAGCCAAGACAGTTTCAGACTGAAGCCCCTGGGGTTCCCAGACTGAGGACAGACACGCTCATTGCTGCAGCCCATGCACCCTGCCTGCTGAGCTGGGCTGGGGAGCGCTGTGCTGCTGGTGCCAGTCCCACCAGCACGTGAGACCCTGGAGAAAAAGGGGTTTCTCCCATTGCTGCTGGTGCACAGTGGGCAGGGGGCTCAGCTGGACCATGGGTGGCTGGGACGTGGCAGAGAGAAGGTGATGCCCCTGTCCCTGGCACTGCTGGCATCCTTCTTGGGAAGCAGGGTGGCACCCCTGGTGGTGCTTGGGTTATCCCTTGAAATGGATATTGTGACAGCACACAGTAATATCCATTTCTCTGGTTTGAGGAGCTGGATTCTTGTGTTTCATGCTATTTTGGTATTCATTTCGGTTTTTATCATTTTAAGGTTCATGCGTTTCTAATTGTTATGAATACCATGCTAAAATTAATAGTTCTATGGTTGGTTTATTACATTTAGTAAAATTATGTGCATGTAATGTTTGCCAAGAAAAGACGCAGCGAGACTTTAATCATGTAAAGATGGTAATTTAGTTGTTACACTTGTTGAAATGATGGGATTAATTTTTTAAAAAGTTTGCAAACTAGAGGAGAAATATAAAACATTAATTTAGTTAGACAAGCAAGCCAGCAAGTGACTGATCCTCCCCGGCCAGTGGAGGAATACTGCTGTCATGGCAGTGGGGGGGAAAAGTGGCACCGGACAGTTTTATAATTGTGGGAGTTTTTATTATTCAGACCAGATACTCTGACTTTCTCTGGTGAACTCAGAAAATCTTAAACCAGCAGTGCACTTCGTTTCTCACTGCTGTCTCTACCGTTCCTACTGAAGAAATCATGGGTTCTGCGTGGCAAACAAAAAGTGCTTCACAAATCAAAACCTCTGTATCTAAATTAGATGCTTTTGCTACCAAAAGGAACGCATTGACGCCATAATCCCAGCCTTTCATCTCCAGGCCAGACACCGTGGCTGCCTGGCGGGTGGAAGGACAGCCCAGCACGGAGCTGCTTTACCCATGGGTGGCAGGCAGGGCATGGGGACACTGCTGGCACCGCTGTTACGGGGTGCCATTGCGTGTCGCAGCACTCTCCAAACTATCAAGCTGCAACAAGGTCTTTTACCATCTCATACCAGCACACTCTTCATGCCAGTCCCTCCGCTGCCTTCTCCTTGTCTCTCCTCATCCAAGGTGTACCCTCTCTTCTCTCTGCTTCTTTCTCTTCCTCGGCTGCCCAAATTCTTACCAGAACCAGCCACAGCTGCACCTTGTCTACATCGGCCAACCCTCCGCCCCTGAAGCCAGCCCACAGCTGTATATTATCAATGCTAATTAACCCAGCTTCATTCCTCTACAATTGCGCACCGCTGGGCCACCTCCCCACAAGTCTTACACGGGAACACCCCCCACAGCCTTACCTTTTCATTTGATTTTTCCCTCCTGAAGCCAGACTGCCCTTCTGAGGTGGGAGATCAAAGCACCGAGCAGATCTGAGCGGTGTTCAGGTGCTCAGGCCAGGTGGCTGGGACTCCCAAGGTGGGTGCCCAAGGTGTGCCGGCCGGAGGCACCAGCTGATCTGCTCCTCGGGGGTGGCTCTGCTGACTCGTGAACCAGAGGCTTGCTTGCCAGGATGCAGCAGGCTACTGCTGAGAATAGTTGCAAATTATTGCAGGGACCAAGAGAGCCAGCTCCCCATGGGACTCCCCACCCTGACAGAGGACCCCAGGAAATGTGACTTTGCCTATGTAGGATCCTGACTTTTCTCTTTTACTTCCTGGTCACCCTTCTCCATGTTACAGATAACCCCCTTTTCGACTAGAGAACTACCTGCCAGCAAGGGAGGGGGCCCCTCCTTTCCTCCAGTGCTCCAGGACTTTGTGCTTGTACCAGCTTGGGTTATTTTTAAGAGAAAAGGAGAGGGAGGGAGGGAGCGGGCGTGGGGAACCTTGCACAGGGTCGGCAGCCGAGCTTAAAGCTTCTGGCTGTGCACAGGTTTGCCTTTGTTGCACAGGGTATAGGTACTCGCTGGAGAAAATCTGGTCATAACTTCGGCATTAATTCCGCAGAGCGTTTTGTAGCAGATAGTCAGGAAAGAAAAGAGAAATGTAAAATAAGTCTTGTTTACTATAGATGATGATGTGGCAAAATAACTCACCAGCAGTTCTCAGGAGTTTATGACAATAATCATGAATATGTTTTATAAATGTGTAGCAATGTGAGTGGACTCAATTCTGGCTGAATTTAAATAATATGGCTTTGTGCAGCAAAGCCTAAATCAAATGGCTATAATTTATGCTGAAATGTACTACAGGATGCATTTATTCACAAGTATGTGCTGATTGTAGCATTGTGCCTGATTTATGCGATTTTACTTTTTCATATGAAAATCCCTACCAAAAATAATATTTAGAGCCTCCTTTTATTTACTGAGCCCCAGCAGTTTTCTGTAGGCACCGTGGCAGTGGATCACTTATCTTTCTTTAGTTCCTCAGCAGCCGGTCTGGAGCCAATAGCTGGATGTGGCCCGTGGTGCAGCACTTGCAGCGGGGCTGTGAAAGGAGAGGAGTGATGCTCATGCTGTGGGAGCAGCTCTGGAGCCTGCATTGCTGTCCTGCTTTGCTACATGAGTGGTCATCACATTTGGAGCCTGATTAAGATTAGTAAGAGGGAAGTGAATTAAAACCATTACCCCTCTGTCTCTGGGGTGTCAGCGAGCGATGGTGGATACCAGAAGTAGGTCAGGGGAGAGCAGACTTTATCCCTCACCCCTGCAATTTGGTTGGCAATTGATGGTAATTTGGACGTGGAAGGCATATGGGTGCATTTAGACTACAGAGCTGTAAACTTGAAGGTTTCACGTCTGCAAGCACTTTTCTGACACGCGAGCGGGTTGAGATCCGATCGCCTTTGACATCTTTGCCGATTTCCCACACAGCAGACTGGCCGGCGATCCCGCAAGACCAACATGCGGCTCCTGCAGCTTTCAGATCTCATTAAATCGGGCCCTTCACGGTTCCTGCCGCAGGGTCAGGGCTGGTCCCGGGGACAGTACCCGTCAGGGCCACGCTTCCACCTTCGCCCTGGGCTGCTGGGGTGTGTGGCTCCCTCCTGCCGGGACACCCGCGAGGGTCTCCACAAGCCCCATGGGTGCTCTCGAACCCAGCTGTGACAGCCAGCGCTGCCGGGACTGGGCACAGGGCTGCTCTGGTGTGTGCCTCTGCCCTGAGCTGGCTCCTGGAAGCACTGAGGCAGGGTGCACAGGGTTCAGGTGTAAAAAGCAAAACCGACCCAGGCACCAGCTGGGGACCCTGGAGCCAACAGCTGGCAGGGTGCCCTGTGGGTCCAGACCAGGAGCCCAGGACCCATGTCCTTCCTCTGGTGAGGGGGCCAAAGGCTAAACCATTGTGGTGCCTCAGGACATGCAGAGGGTCAGCTGGGGTGTTTGGGACATCAGTGGATCCCCAGCCACGTGGCCTTACATCTCCAGTGTGGTGTGTCCCCTTGTCAGTGGTTTATGTCTACAGTTACAGAGGCTAAAGCAGCTGGTTGTGCTGGGCTGTGCAAAGCTGCGACAGCAGAATTAGTGCTGGTGCTCTTGTGATGCTCCCCAGGTGACTCGAGTCAGTGCTGGGCACTGAGGAGCTGATGACAACTGCAGCCTCCATGGCCAGGCTCATCACCCCACTGGCCAGCCGGCCCCGTGTAAGGTCTTCGGTAGCTGCTCATTAATGTTGACAAGCCTGTGTAGCAACCCCTCTCCCCACAACTCACACCCGGCGTGCGGGTGGTGCTCAGGAGCTGGGGTAAGGCTGGAATGGGCAGCTGTGAAGTGATGTTTCCTCAGCCGGGAGAGCATGACCCTGTGGCCCAAACAGTGTTCCTTTGGCAAGCGTGGTGCCTGTAATGTTTTAATTGGGTGTGACAATGCCCCCTGGCACAATTAAACTGAGAAGCCTCATTTATCATCGCTACTGAAGGCGAATGTCAGCCCCTGAGCACCCTTTTCTGCGCTTAATTTTTTGGAAGTCACAGAAGAGCTTTCTGTTGTCAGGCAAATGGAAAGGTTTGGGTAATCCTGGCCTTGTAGAATTACCTTGAGAAAGTGTCATCTCTCTGGCTCTGCTAGAAAAATACATAATTCAGAGACTAAAAGCAAGATTTATTTAAAGCATTTGAAATCCCTAAATAAATCATTTCATTTCATAATAGGTCCCAAACCATCCTAGGCGTGTGCATATCCATTAGGAGAAAGTTAAGATGCAGCAGTGCTTCTTCCTGGGTTAAAATTAGTTGTGCTGAAAGTTTATCAGTGATTTATTCTGCAGAGTGACTCCATTTGTAATCCTCCTTCCTGAAAGTTTCAGCACCATTGTTTTTAATGATAAGAACTTGTTGTAGCAACCTCTGTCCCTAAACACTTGGAAATTCTTGTTTAAATAAACATGCAACTTGCAAGCAACATGCGGCTTAAATGTGTATCTTATTAAAAGCTGGCAGGAACGGAGCCTCCTGGCTTTCTTGCCAATGTTTGGAATACAGTAGCATTTTTTACTCCGTAGTAATAAATTTCTGTAGAATGAAGGGCCATAATATTTGCTGTTTTTAGGGGAAACTCTGCTTAGTTAGGTGGAGAAATGGAAAATATTCCTAATAAATAGGACACAGAATGAAGGAGGTAAATATTTAGGGTGTTAACATTGTGTCTGCCTTACACAGGGCTAGAGCTCTCACCCTTAATTTGAAGGAGGGAAGGAGGCATTTCCCAGCGCATCCAATGCAAGGCTGCTTGGCGAGGCATCCAAAGAGCACCCGATTTTAAACTTGCTTAAAATGAGACTGAGAATTTCCTCTTGCCCCTTGCCCATAACCCATCAGTACAGGACGGGCCGGGCAAAATGTCTGCAGTTTTCGATTACACAACTGCAACGGGGAGTTTTCAATCAAACATTCTACTTGGTGTGTTTAGCTGAATTTTAGTGCTGAGCTCAATCCAGCTCTTTATTTGCAAGGAAGGAAGCTGGTGAGAAGAGCAAAGCCTGGAGGTGGGAGGGTGGGAGGCAGAGCAAACCTGGGCTGTGGAAACAAGATGTGGTGGGTGAGGAAGCCTTGCACTCCACACAGCGTGGTCAGGCGGCTGTGGCTGCTGCAGCATACAAGTATGGAGACCAGCGGCGGTCCCTGCAGTACGGCCCTGCCAAAAGGCCAAGGTGGTTGCCACGGGGTGTCTCTGACGGCAGACCCCTGGAGCAAGGTCTGCCCTGAGGGGTGGGTGCTCGCTGGATTGCAGCTGGGAGTGCTGGTGCCCCAGGGACTTGGCAGCGACCTTCACCTTCTGAGTAGGAAGCCTGGCATTGTGAGGGTGCCCAGATGACCCTCATCATCATCTGCGTGTGTCCTGCAGCTGCCTCCTCCATTTCTGCGCCTTCTGGACCAGGAGGGCTCACGGCTGCCTTGCTCTGACCCATCTTTCATTACGAAAGGAACTTCTACTGCTGTCTTTTAAGTTAGTGTTTTCTAATTAGTTCACTATTAATTAAGGGGTTCTGATGTTATGATGTGAAAATTAGCTGGCAAACCAGACTGCCATTAACCAGAATTTGCAGAATTAAATTCTGAATTCCAAAATAACTTCCTCATTAATAATTTTGATTTTCCAGACATTACACAGAAACAGTGGTGATTAGCAGAAGTGTGATGTGTTCTCATTCATAGTATCCCTAATTAGCAGTAATTTAGTTATTAACTCTTTAGTGCAGATGAGCTGGGATGGAACTGGGGAGTGTTGACTCCTTTTTTGCATGGGAGCGTTTTGCCCACTGCTTTCAGGTCTCATATCCCTGCGGAACTTTGTCTGCCCAGACCCCTGGTTTGCTGCGGCAGTTTGCAGAAAAACCCCTCGCCTTGTGCAGGCAGAGGGTGAGAGGGACAAGCTGCTTGCAGGCTGGTGCTTCCCTGTGCCGGGGGAAATCCCACATAGGGCCCCCCATACCTCCCAAGATGTAACTGGGGAGCGTGGGGAAGGCGAAGCGCTGGACGCGGCCGGTGCCGCCGGTTCACTCCAGCCCAGCAGCTGGGGCTGAGGCTTTACCTGCTTCATTCATAACTCAGCCAGAGTTCAAGTGGGCAGGAAGCTGGCCCTCTGCCTAGGAGAATTTGTCACAAGATTAAAGAATTAATGAGAAAATACAATATATTAAAGAATGAGAGATTTTGCTAACCTCTTACCTTGTCTTTGCCTTAATTGCCTTTAAAAATCATAGGATACAATGAATTATCATTGATTTTTCTCAATACCTTTTATTTCTCCAGAAGCCAGATAAATTGCAGCCAGAGGTGATGGTTCAAAGGGACTCGAGAGATCTATGAGGTGGGCAGGATCACAGACATCACCCCAGGGCCCCGGCTCCCTCGGCGGTACCGCAGATCGTGTGGCAGAGCTGTGTCCCCGCTGGGCCTGCCCGGCTGCTTGGACACACCGCCCCGGCGTTCGGCACTGGGCAGCCGCCGTGGCACCTCGCTCACAGTGCGGCTGCCGCCTCGATTGGGACGGGAGGACATTGCGGATTTACGTCACCTTTGGCTGGTCCAAGAAGTCGGGCAGCCCTCTCCAGGGTGATGACTTCTGTTCAAAGCACAACATCTCAGCTTTATTTTTTATCCTAAATCTGAGGTTTTGGTGGGCAATATGACTTCTTCTGGAGCTGGTGTAGGACAGAGTTGGAAGCACTGTGTTTCCCCCCCATGTGTGCTGTGCACCTCCAGAGCCACAGCCCTGTGGGCAGGATGGAACCTGCACCCGCTGCCTGGCCCTGGGTCCCACAAGACCCAAAAGCTGCCAGGGCAGGGGGTCCCTCTGCTCTGACTGCCTTAGGGATGGGGGAGCAGGGCTGGGAGCTTGGACCCCTTTGCTGCTATTGTCCCCCACTGCCATGGTGTTGCCACCCTCCCCAGACCATCATGCCAGTGCAGGCTGGGTTTCTGTGGGCAAGCCCCAGACAATTCCATGGGGATGGCATTTGTGGGCATGACGTGGGGATGGACAGCATGTGCAGTGACCTGTCCCGACCTGGACATGCCAGGGCAGGGGACCTGGCAGCTGGTTGTGTCCAGATCTGCAAGAGGGTCCTGCTGCTGGCTCCACCAAACACCATCGCTGTGCAGCATCCCCACGCTGGGGTCTGGTTTTATCGATCCAGAAATGAACGGCGCTGCTATGGCAACTGAATTATCATCCCGGGGCTTTCCAGTTGTGGCTGGTGATAAGTCACCCCGCTGCAGAGGCTCAGCCCAGACCTGTCCTCTGCTTTGCAGAGGACCCCCGCTGTGTGGGGCTGGAGCCACAGTCACCCCATAAACCCACCCTGCGGCACCTGAAAACACAGTGCCTGTCTGGGTGAGACCCTGTTAGGCTGCTCCCCTCCAAACTGGCACCAAGAGGCATCTCAGGGAGGGCAGCATAGCCAGTCACAGGGACCCCATATTCTGAGAGTGTGGAGAGGCACTGCTGGTGATCAGGCTGAAGCGAGCTCGACCACAGCATGGAAAGGAGAGATGGGATTTCTTTGAGCCACTGGTCCATATCAACCATTGTTTATTCAAAGTTCACCTTAGAAACAAGCAGTGTTGGGAAATTCAGTGGGGCAAGTCCAGATGGATGGAGATCGTGAAAGATTTATAAAGCCTTTTTGGTGGCAATCAATACTGCTTCTTATTACAGCTGTGTCCTTCCAAACTCTTCCTTGTTTATTCTTCTACCTCTGCTAATTTGACCAAAATTTAATGGATGAAGTACCAGGGAGGGACCCGGATATTTTAAAGATGCTGTGCCCCATTTCAAGGACTAAGCCTGGTGATTAATCTTTCCATCTGATTCCTTCCACCAGTGATAGGATTTGATTGCCAAACTGTAGTGCCTAGCAGTATCAGTATTTATTCACATTGTCCATGCACCTGCAGACCACAGCCATGGGTCGTACCCCAGCTGCATTCACATGTACCACTACAGTGGTCCTCATTCGGAGAGCTGACGTTGTAGGGACAAGGGCTGTGTAGTAGGAATGACAAAGAGCGAGCAGAAAGTGCAAGGAAGCATGGGGTCATGGTGTCAGGCTGTGTGTTCAACCTTGCTGCTGCACTTCTGGAAAATTTCTCAAAAAAATTGCAGAAATCAAAAAAAGAATGTTCCCATGGCTTTTCCAGTGGTCACCAGGAGGTTCTACCTGCAGGAAAAGCAGCAGAGGAAAATGTAAGGAAGCATTTGCAAGTACACCAAGCAGTGAGAAAAGCTGGTGCCACTGGCTCCCGGGGGTCAAGCAAAGATCTTGCAGAGAGAGATCATTTGGCTGTGAACAGCCTTGGAAGTATTCAGTAAATGCTTCTCATTTTCACTGTAGTTCTGAAAATATTTCATTACCATACAGCACAAAATACGACCTCGCTGAGGAGGACGTTCACTGACAGACCTTGGAAAGATCACTGAGATTGGACCTTTTAAAGCACCAGCTAACATATGCGCTCAAGCATTTTAGAAGAGCAGGATGAGATCCTTCCTAGACTGTTAACAGTAGCTTTGCATACTGTTTGGTGCACTGAGGACATTCCAGAGGACAAAAGTTTGTGCAAGATTTTGCAAAAGATGAGGAGGGTGAGCTAAACTGTTACAGGTTTGTTGGCTGACAGTCTCAGACAAAATTATTGACAGACTGAATGAAAGGCGTTAAAAAAAAGCTTTTGAGGAAGCAGCCTGAACTTCACATTTCATTGAGGGTTTATGTCTGGTTGGTCCACAACGGAGCCATTGAGGTGACAGAGAGCAGGGCAGGAACATGACTGCTGAGACATAAACATGGTGGTACCGAGTAGGATGTAAAGTGAGAGCTGGGTGTGGGGCTGGTGTCTGGACATCGAGAGGCTGTGGGAAGCTCAGCAGGGTCCACAGGAGAGGCACTGGATTTAATTCAGGCTGCGGCAGATGTGCACAATAAGGAGAGAAGTCAGCAACTCTGTCTGGTTCGACTGCTCGGAGAAAGGCGTGCAGGGGCAGGTGGGGAGTCTCCAGGTTGCTTCCTGGGGAACAGCCCTTATCACAGAGGATTCCTGTTGAAACTTCAAGCACAGGCATGGGATTTATATCAGGAACCGACACAGAAAAGCCCTCAGGTCTGATCTCCTGCTTAACACAGGCCAGATGAGCGTGAGGATCCCTCTGGCCTTAAATGTATGATCTGTTATTAGAAAACACCTGGCAGCTTGACTGGCATCACTGGGAAGGGACAGGGGTAGGAACATTTCTGAACTGAAGCTCTGCTCCCAGTGTGAGCACAGGGGTAGCCCCAGGCAAAGAGTAACCTCAGAGTTTACTAACCTCACAGACAGAGGCACGTACTGTGCCCAGGGCACAGCTTTTTGAGCGATGAATAGCAACAGGGTAAGCTCACATTTTCGGTTCCAGCCAGCATGAACTTGTGGCTGCCCACCTGGTGGCTTTACCTGGTTCCTGAACTGGGAAATCTCGCAGTGATGTGCTTAGACAGCCTTCCAGGCAGGACTGCACTCCCACGGGCCAGCAGCATCCTCAGGATCACCTCGCTGGCTGTGCTGTGCGTGGCCCTCCCTGCAGCAGAACCTGCTTCATGCTAGATATTCACGGTGGCTGCTGGGAAAGCCTCAGTGTAATGGGATCATTTTCCTGCAAGCTGTTTCAGAAGACATCATCCAGCCAGTCATATTTTTGTGCAGCATCTGTCAGGCTTTTGCACTTCAGCAAGCTTCAGACAGGACCATTTATAGTTTCAATAATGCTTTATTCAGAGACAGGTTATGATAACTTCCATCTCTCTGTTTTGCAGGTATGATGTAATTTGAACATGTCTATGGAAGTTTGAATGAAGGAATTGTCTTGTGTATATGATGAATATTCTAATTGAGAATAATATTCAATAAAGGCCAAGACAGGTGCTTTCTCCTTCTTGGGATTCCTAATTGCTGATGTGTGACTGGAATTTGTATGTCCTCTTAAACATCTTTCCAGTGGTTTCCCAGATTTATTACTGTTCCATACTACTGAACATTTGCATAAAAAGAATTTAAATTAGCCTTTGCATTGGTATTTGATATAAGGAGGATCTTGCTGTCACATTCAAATTTCATATGCAAAGAGGGCACCAGTCAGAGGGTAACTTAAATTTTACTCTGGCTTTGGAAATACCTTGGCTCTCTGCATCACTGTGGTTCAGAACTGTCCTGATGCAGTGGCTACTCCTGACACCTTTCTGGCTTGCTCAGATACTTAGATGGCCACAGAAATCCCTTTGGGATCCCCAGGCTTTGTCACCAGAGGCAGGTAAAAGTGGTTTGTAGTGGAAAAAGGAGATTCAGAGATCTGGCTAGTGGTGCTGCTTGCCTCAGGTCCTGGAGAAGAGGCAAATCCCTCTTCAGCTTCCACCCTCAGAGGTGTTGACCCAAAAACCTGTCCTGGAAACATCTGTCACCATCCTGGAAATGGCTGGAAAATACCAGTTGATTTTAGCAGTCTGGATTTTGGCTGCCTGTGACTCTGGTTCCCTCAGCTTTTCACCCTTTCCTGCTAACCTCTGTTTTTTGGGAAAAGTCGCCGTGAAAGGACAGCAGAGAGGGAGATGAAAGTAACCATTGTCTTCCTCATGGCCCCATCCCATCAGACAGCCCCAGCACCTTCCTCCATGCTGCTGCTTGCCTGAGCTATACAAAAGCAGGGACTGGACCCTCCTGGCTTCTTGACCTCCTTTTTCTCCATCCTCTTTGTTTCCCTCATTTTTCTGGCTGGGTTTTTTTTTTTCATTTTAACCTTGGGTTTGCAGTTTTTCCCAGCACTCTTCCAGTTTGCCTACCAATTCTGCTGACTGTGCAGGCGAGCTCAGGTCTCCCAGCAGACCACCTGGGAAACAGGAAACGCTCTGAAGCTCTGGATTAACTGAAAGACCATATTTAGTTCCCCCTTGACTTCTCCATTTCCATCTCCTGGTTTGAGTTTGGGCCTTTAGTCCTAGCAGTCATAATCATGCTCAGACAAAAGTGGCTTGAGGCGAGCTGGAGAGCCCCGCACGCCAAGGAGTAAGTGTATCTTCCTCTGGAAAAGCCTGGGATGTACATTCAAGCTGTCGAGCACAGGACCCCACTTTTCTGATGTCTGATTTGACAAAAGCTCAGCTTTCTGAGGCCCTGCAGAGCAGGGTGAGTGCTCACGAGGCAGCTTCTGGTTGCTTCGAACCTGCTCTGGGACTGGCACCGTCTGGCCCCTCATTCCTCATTCTCACAAGCTACTTCATTTTGCTTGTGATGTTTTGCTCAGCTGGGTGAGGAGTAAGGTCCTGCACGAACACAGTGTGTCTGTAGACCTGGGAAAATCTCCCAAGTCCCAAGTAAGGAACAGAGATTGTATCAGCAACCTCTTCACAAAATCTCAAAATATGAAACCAGGATTTTGCATATGCTGAGGATCTGACGAAACACTTCTGGTGCCACATCCTTCTGTAGACAGGAGCCTCTGGCCTGAGAGGTGAATGGCGTGGGCACTGGCTGGCAGCCACCAGCTTGTGAGACCTCCCTGTAGCTGCTCGTCCTCTGACCTGAGCTGGGTGCTTGGCTGCTGCGTATCCCTGTCCCCGGCACGTGTATGCGCCTCTGTCACAGCTGCCTGAGCTGCAAGAGCAAACCCCTTCCCTCTGCATGGCTGAGAGGTATCGGGGAATTGCCTTTGTGTCTGCAGCATGGAGCTGCTTGCGCTGCTTTTGAAATACTACCCTCCCTGCGCAGTGGCTGGAAGTGCACAGCTCCAGCCTACAAGCAGCGTACAAAATGAAGCGTAATTTAAACTAAAAGTGAGGGACAGGGAGGAATGCATGGGCCACATGCAGGCGTCTGCAGAAGTGTCTTCTTTGCCGGTGCAGTTCTGGACGTGATCCTGACAAATATCTGCTCCCGTTGTTTTCATATTTTCTCTTTTCTCAGCCCCGTTGCTGCCCCTGGCCAGCAGCACTGGGTGGCAAAGCACCCAGTGGTGTCGTGGAGGTGGCCCTGGGGCCCATCCCAGCTGCCCAGGAGGTCCAGCGCAGCCACCACAGGATTTCTTGGAGAAGTGGGTCACTCAGAAAGTGAATCCAAAAATAGCTCTCGGGAAATAAATACCCCTCTCCCCCTGACCTCCCGGTTTCCTTGGCTCAGCCTGTCAGAGTTTTGGACCTGTGCCTTCTGACTTACACAGCCATTGCTGCCCTGCCTGCACCCAGTGTCCCTGCCCGCACCCATCCTCCCTGCCCGCACACAGCAGCTCTGCCTGCACCCAGCCTCCCTACCTGCACCCAGTGTCCCTGCCTGCACCCAGCCACCCTGCCTGCACCCATACTCCCTGCCTGCACTTGGCCAACCCTGCCTGCACCCGGCCACTCTGCCTGCACCCGGCCACCCTGCCTGCACCCGGCTGCCCTGCCTGCACCGACCTGCCCTGCCTGCACCGACCTGCCCTGCCTGCACCGACCTGCCCTGCCTGCACCCGGCCACCCTGCCTGCACCCGGCTGCCCTGCCTGCACCCAGCAGCTTTGCTTGCACCCAGCTGCCTGCTCGCACCCAGCCACCCTGCCCTCTTCCAGCTACCCCACCAGACCAGGCAAGGAAGGCAAAGACTCAGACACAGAGATATGGGTTTCTAGCTGAGATGAGGGGAAAATTCAAGCTGTAGGAGGGAAGGACTGGGGTGAGATGTCTGCAGCTCCTGCTGTGGCACATATCCTCTGGGTGTACATCATGGATGTGTTTCTACTGATTGTTACGTGATGGAGCTGGCTGCTGCCACGAGCCGCTGCAGCTTTGGGAGGCTCAGTTACGGTGCTCTGCCTTGATGGGCACTGTGCAGGAAGGCAGCAGGGAGGCAGGGGGACCAGGAATGAAGGTCACGAAAATAGGACTGGGATGTTAGAGCCCACAGATGGCCCCGTGGCCATTGGTGAGGGAAGCATCTGCAGATGGGAGCCTGAGCCCCAGCCGCCCCCGTGCTGCAGCCCAGCTGCCTGCCCAGCGCCCGGGCAGAGGTTGATGCACCAGGACAGGGTGTCACCACTCAGCCAGGCTGGCAGGAAACCTGCGGGTTTAAGTCGAGAGCAGGAGACTTTTTCCAAGAACCATCTCTGGCTTGCAGTTTCCAGCTGGCTGTGGGAGGGAGCAGGGGGCACGTGCCCAGGTGCCTCGCAAGGGAGGCAGGCTGGGCGCCACGGGCACAGCCCCACCGGGCTGGGGTGCCCACTCCCTCCCCAGCACCTGCAGCCCCAGAAACAAGTTAATGAGCGGTAATTAGAGCATTCAAAGGAGTAGGATTTCTTGATCATGTGTGCATTAAAGGGAAATGAAGCAGAGCACGAATCAAATCAAACATGTTGCTGTCCTGCGAGAAGTGCGAGGGCTAAAGGGTGCCGAGGCGCCGGCTCCGGTGAGAGGAGATGGCCCTCTTTCCCATTCATGTATTTTGTATTATAAAATGACTGCGGTTGTCATGGCAACATAAAGGGAGCAGATCTCATTACTGAGGCCTGGCCACATTATTTTCTCCAAGGAATTTCTTCTTTTCATTATTTTTCTCCAAAGGTCAGTTATCCTCTGAGGCAGGGTGGGAGATTCTGTGAAAGGTGAAGCATATTCATGGCAGAATTCCCCTGGTGGAATTTACAATCATTTTGCTTTTTTATACTTGTAGAAAGATTTCTTTTAGTATAACATTTTCTTTTAACCCTTTCTGTGTGAAGCCTGGCTGCTCTGCACATCAAACCGGGCTAGTGACTAAGAAGCTTTGCACAGGGATTTTCTGCAGAAAGTGGAGAATTAATGTCAAATCATGCTTTTATTATAATATAAACCAAAGTGTGTCATACTGCATGCGAGCATTTCTCTGACTTTTTGTTTGCCTTTAGCAGTTGCACAAACTGTAAGAACTGTTTCAAACTTTGTCCTGAATCTGTTTCTTTCCTTTTGTGAAGCTGCCAGCTGTGATCTAGCCTGCGTCCCGGGTAGCCGGCTCTGACCATCACACCAGCCTGGGAGCCAGAGAGCCTGTTTGTAAATCACACGTCCTCATCTAATTCATCACTTTGAATATTGGGGTGCTCAGTTCAGCTCAACTCAGCTGGAGACGGGGGAAAGGATAAGCACAAACACGGCGTTATGCTTGTGTGACCCACTGAGAGCAAGCAGCACCCCAGGGACCTGCCAGCCGTGACCAATGGCCGCTGGCCTCCCCTGCCCTCCCGGCGCTGTTGTTGCCTGCAGTAAGCAACCCGAGTGTGCAATCAACAGTATCGCTGCAATTTTACCTGTAAATGTAACGTGATCGCCTTTGCTGCATTTCATCAATTCCAGAATTTCACACAAACACCCCGGTTCCTTTTCAAAGAAATATTTCCCATTACCTTGTTATTAAAGCTTTTAAACAAGCATTCCAAGTCTAACTGCCAACACATATTTTCTAAATATAACCTAAAAGAGGAATGATAATACCTAGCCAAAGAGAGGGAAATGCAAATTGCACCTCTGCGATACTATATCCATGTGGTAAGGTAAAAGACCTCTCTGGCTCTCCAGTACATTACTTATGAGGTTGCCAAGGGTAAAGAAGTTTTTCCAGCTTTGCAGAGTTATCACTTGCCCTGAGATTGAGAGAGATAGAATCAAATGCACTAAAGGCAAGAGTAGTTCTGTATTTTTTTATAGGATGCAGAGACTTGCAATATCTTGAAAAATTTTGTAAGAGGATGTATCTATTTTTGTACATACAGCTGTATAGAAATACTGTTTTGTATTTCTGTCCACATGTATTTGTAAATAATTGTGTGATGTTACATATACAAAGGGTCTTGAATTCCACTCACACCTGCGGCATGTGCACTGTATTAATGCCATGTAGTTGGAGGGAAGGGATCTCTGGTCTCCAGTGTGCAGGAGGCTGGCCCATCAAGCTATACAGCACAGTCTTAAAGAAGTAATTAAGTTTGATATCCTGCTGTTATTTTTAATTTCTTTGATTTAACGTGGGTAAGCTTAACAGACCTAATATAATACTGAAACGGCACAGAAATTTATCATGTCTCTTCCCCATTACGAAGAAGAAAGTGGAAGGAGCTAGCAGTAAGCAGGAGAGGCTGTGGAGAGCATATGGTCATCAAGTCTCTACTCATTAGTGGAAATCTGCCTGAAAATGGGATCACTTTTTGCTATAAACCTCAGACATGCTGAAAGCCAGGCTTTCCCAGAATGATTTCTTTGTGTGCGGCAGAGCACCAGAGCGTGTGTTCAGCAGGCTGCCAAAGAGTTAAGCAGAAGACCAGGTCTGGGAAGGCAGGAAAACCTTGTGGTGGAGGCATGGATGTAGGAGCTGTCTTCCAGGAGCACAGGCTGGACATGACTGGGCTGTGGGGCTGCTGGTGACACCGGGGTATGGGTCTGCTGGTGTCACCGGGGAGGTTCCCACTAGTCTTATGGGCTCTGCCTTCAGCTGCTTGGGCTAAGAATTCCCCTCCCTCAGGCTTGGAGGGCTCACCTTTGCCTATTTGCTGTTTTTACAAAGAGGTGCTCGGTGCTTCCCAAGCCCCTGATCCACAGAGCACCACTGGCACGGCTACACCAAGACCATCATCCCGTCGGTGGCTGGGGCAGCACACGCAGTGAGAGGGGCTGCGGGCAATGCCGTGCCTCAGTGATGCTCGGGGAATCTGCCAAACACACCGCTTGCTGGAAGCTCCCAGGGTCTCTCCTGAAGTCAGTGTTAGAGATACCGTCCTCATAATCCTTTCAAAGGTTTCCCTCGTGTTGCTCTGAACAGGGTGGACGTGTTGGAAATCAGCTGTTCTGCACAGTGAAAGGGAAGGGGGACAGTTCTGACGGCTCACAGCCTCCCCTCCTCTGGCACTGGGCAGGCTGTGTATTCCTGCTGTACGGAGGGGAGACCAGGGCAGAGGAGTTAATAGTACTGACCCACTCCAAAGGTGTCTTTTAAAAATTAATGAATGCTAATGAATCCCCCTAGCTGTAAAAATAATAATAATGCCTGGCCATTTTACAGCACTTTTCATGAACAGTACTCATAATAATTTAGTGTATATGTCAATATTGTCCGCAGCGGTGGCAAAGCCATTACCACGGCCAGGGCTAGTAGATGCGTTGGGACTTCGATTTAGATGTCCATTTTCTGTAAATCACATTTTGCCTGCAAAAAGGAGTATTTGCATATGCAAATGAGCAGGCATCTAAGTGGCCATGTGTGCCTGCTAATATCTACTTTGCATGTTTGCTTATCGTAACTGTGCTTGGTGAACAAGAGCATGTGAATTTGTGCGTAATGACCATGGCATGCTCTTTATGACGGCAGAAGAAACCCAAGCAAATCAAAATGTGCCTTGATTTTAAAAAGATTTGGGAAGCCTTAGGTATTATTTTAAAAAAAGATCAGCTGAGAGCTATATCACACCAGCAAGCTTCAGTTAGCGTGTGCGAGCACAACGCCCTGTCAGAAATCCCAGCAAAGCCAGGATTTGTAATGAACACATACATTCCAGCTGAACTCTGGCATTGCCGATGCCGTGACAATTAGGCTGATCTGCCAGGTGATATTGCTGTGCAGCGTTTCACTTCGTATTCATCACAGGCTGAACCGCTTCTTAATTTTAATTGCATGCTGCAGCAGGTAGATGGTGTCATATCACATGCACTTCAGAGCGAGGCAGAATGCTTGGAATATATTATGAACACAGGTTATTATAGGGCTTTTAACTGTGCATTTAGCAGTGGTAGATGTAAAGCTTTTAGCTTGCACTCCTGTTTATTAATTAATAAAGGGCTCTGTTCTGACATTACTTACGTCCTCCCGTGTCTCTCATTTTAGATGCAGGTCTCATTTAAAATGATAAGTAGCCCAATGCACTTCTCATGAAATTCACTTAAAGCTGGCGGCCTTCCTTTCAGACGCGTGCCAGGATTCACACTGCTGTCTCCTCTTTGGCAGACTCTCCTCCAGGACCCCTTGTCAGCTCAGTTTTTGCAGTTGGCACAGGGTGGGAGGGATGCTGCACATGGGCAGCTGGGCAAAGCCAAAGCCACAGCCCTGCTTGGCACAAAGCAAGCCCTTGTCTCCAGGACTGTCCTGTGCACAGCAAGGCTGAGGCTCTTTCCAGCAGTCATGACTTGTCTCCCTCGTGGTAGCTCCAGCATCCTGCAGGGATGGAAGATTTAAAACCGGTGCTGAGCATCCCGCAGCCATATGGTGCAGGGCGCGTGTGCCAAAGCAGGACATGAATCGGAGGTGGGCGTGAGAGAGGGGCAGTGCCTGGGAGCTGAAGCAGCAGGTCAAGCACCGTGCTGGGGCAGAGCTGGCAAAGCCGGTGCTGTGTAAACCCTGCGGCTCCTAATCCCCCACGTGGGAGAGTCTTTGGAGCGGGAGGGTAAAAATGCCAGTAAAGGAAGAGATGCCTGAACTCTGGACAAAGTGCTGCTGAGTCCCAACTTGTTCAATGGTGTTATTTTGAGCAGTGATTTCCTATCCTGTCTGTGCTCGCCTCCGTCGGTTCTGCCTGGTCCTCCAGGACTTTGCTCTGGGACTGCAGCAGCTCTCAACGTTAAGGACAGGTGCTGGTGCTGGGGTCTGTGGGATCTGGCCCCAAGGATATGGCAGGGGATGTGGCTTCAGGGAATGCTGGCCCTAGCACTGAACTTGGTACCACACGGCCCTTTGCTGGATTTTCAACATGCCCCAAGTCTGTGGTGTTGGGGTCTGGAGTTTTGCGTCCTCCCTCATGGTGAGAGATATCTCTGCACCTCCTTCAGCAGCAGACGTCGTCTGCATTGGCTGTGGTTGGAACTTGCCTCAGACTCGCTTTAGGCGCAGGCTGCTCTGCTGGTGCACGTCCCCTTTGCAGCCTTTTCTCTCTCTCTTTTTTTTTTTTAATTATTTTTTTTTCCTACTAGCTTGTGGTGGGCCAATAACTCACAACAGAAACAGCTTCTTCTGATTAGGATCTGTTCAGGTATTTTTGTATCTTTAGTTCTAATTTGGATGACAAATCCCCAATAGCTGTGATAGGGAGAAGGGAAATGTATACCGATAGTTAAGCTAGAATAAAGTGGTGTGATAATGTGGTGTTTGTACTTATTGCAAAGATGTGCTGAATGGAGTGAGTCTCTTTGCCTCCAAGCAACCCCAGGCTGCTCTCCACTCCTCTTGCTGTGAGTGTTTACAAGGGAGCGAGGGGCAAACCCAGCTGGAGCCTGCGGTGCAGCTACAGGTGTTATCCCAGAGAAGTGCCCCATCCTCCCATAGCGTTGTGTGGAAAAGCCTGGAGGTACATTTTCATTTTAAAAGGCTGCAGGAAAAACGTTCATGGCTTGAATGCTGTGTCTCCTGTGCTCCTCGATCCTCCAGCCTAGAGGGAAGCTGGAGGGATCTTGGGGCCAGCAAGCTTGTTCCTGACCCCCCTGGTGCCAGGGTTCCCTCTGCCCCTGCTGATGCCCCAGCAGAGCTGGGTATCAGCAGCCCCACGCACCGAGGCACTTGACCAGGGCAGAGCTGAGGTGCTGTCGGCTTCAGCTGCTTTCTCTTCCTCTTCTCCAGCTGCCATCCACTCTCAGCTTGTGCAGGCGGGAGAGAAATTCCCGGCGCTAAATCTCTGGACCTGAAATCAGTGGCTTAACATAATTTGGGTGCTTATACATCAGTTCGACCCAGGGTTAGCATTCCTCCAAGGTGCAGCAAACATTAAGCAGATGTATCAATAGTAAGAATATTTTTTTCATGGATATTGAAGGTTTGTTTTCATTAAGTATTCTGGAAACGTTGCTCTTTGTGCCTGAGTATTTGGGTTATGGAGCATACTGCAAGCTCTGAAATTTGCTTTTTTTATTTAAGTTTTTTCTGACTTGAAAGGCTGGTTTTTATAACAGGTCAATTTCAGACCATTTGATATTGATATATGAAGATCCTCAGGGATTATTGTAATGCATTTTTCATCCTGCTGTGATAGTATCATATAAGGAAAATGGGACTGACTGTTAAGTACAAATTGAAAAAGACATGGTCATTTAAGATAACTCCTTATCTGTATACAAGGAAATGGTATCAGGGAAATAGACCACCAGTTGACAGAAATAAATTTTGCCTCAGGCTCCTCCTTCTCTTCCCCTGCTGCTCAGGCTCACCCTTCCCTTCCCTTCCCTTCCCTTCCCTTCCCTTCCCTTCCCTTCCCTTCCCTTCCCTTCCCTTCCCTTCCCTTCCCTTCCCTTCCCTTCCCTTCCCTTCCCTTCCCTTCCCTTCCCTGCCCTGCCCTTCCCTGCCCTTCCCTGCCCTGCCCTTCCCTGCCCTTCCCTGCCCTTTCCTGCCCTTCCCTGCCCTTCCCTTCCCTTCCCTGCCCTGCCCTGCCCTGCCCTTCCCTTCCCCGCCCCGCCCCGCCCCGCCCCGCCCTTCTTTATCGCCAGGTCTCAGCGGGCTGGCTGTGACCAACCCGGGCAGACAGCCCTGCTGGGGGGCAGCCCCGCAGAGCTCGGGACCCCCGCTGTGGCTGCAGGCCATGCCTCTGCCAGCCTCTCCGGGCAGGCTCCACCAGTGTTCTTGGGACGAGCTCCTGAAAGGGGCACCCAGGATTTATTTGCCTGTGTCTGGATGTGCTGAAGCAAGTGGAGGAACTTAATGAATGATTTCTTTAGTCAAGTGAGAGCTGTTTGTTTTTATAGCCCTTATAAAAAGATAGGAAACAAACTCAATAAGCCAAGTCACACTCAATCCAGTCATATTTTTTTTTATTCCTGGCATTTTATCTCAACTCACTCTATTTTAATAAGCCATAAATCAGGGCTTATTATGATGGTGTGAACAGTGTCAATGGGCCCTCTTAGCACTCCCAGGAATGACGCTGCACTGCCAGTACCTTTCTGGCGTTTCACTGGCTGGTGGAGTTTGTTGGAGAGTCTTCCTCACAGAAAGCTGCAAAACCCATTTGAATTTATGATCATTTTGGAGTCCAAGCAGGAGAAGTGTGTTTTTCCAGATCCTGTGAGGTAATCACAGTGCAATGACATATGTTGCAATTCCCTATATACTGCCACACGCTATGCTGAGCATAATCTCTGAAGTGAGCTTTCTCCTCCTCGTTGATTATTATATCCCGTTTGGACTCCAAGCGTTTTGACCATTAGTAGAATGAGGGTGATTACAATTTGGCATAAGGCACTGCAGTCAGAAGCCAATGTTTAGAGACAGTGGTATAAGAGAAGTCTCATAATTGGAGCTGTAGGGCTGAGTTTGCCAGAGTATCTATTGCTGGCACAAAATCCTTCTTGGCGCTGCACCTTTTGTAGCTGCACTTTGGCCCACACCTTGTTTCATACTGGGCCTGCAATTAAAATATAATCAGTTGTCCCTGTCCAGCCCCTGGATAGCAGTTGTGCAGCCCAGATTCCTATACGTGCCCAAGCGGCATTTGAGGCATCCACGGTTTAACACGGCACGCTCACTGCTGACACCTCTGCCAGGGCTCAAGTACAAATTCAGATGAGAACTCTGCAAGCTTTGATTTAGTGTCAAGGCAGACTCGAAGCAAAATCCTTGCACTGCAACATGGCATTCCTGTTTAATCTCCCAGGACTTTGGGACATCGTTTCTCCAGCTCTCAGGTTCCTTTTATGTTATCCCTGGGCACTCAGCATCTGTTGCATTTAACAATGACTGTTTTTTTAGTATATCCTTGTAGAATTCGTATTTCTCTGTTCTGTTTCCCAGTAGTGGTGCCAAGGGACACAACAGCCTTTCAGCGCTGCTCAGCCCTTGTCTGAGGTACCATGGCTCTGCAACCAGAGCTACTGCTGGTGCTTGTGGAAAGGCTACGAGAGAGGCATACTTGGGAAGGAAGGATGGATGGCACAGAGGAGGTGAGAGATCAGGGATCTAGGAGGTACCCTGGCAGCTGGAAAAGTCCTCAAAAAATTCCAGCCAAAGGTTTACAGTGGTGCAGCAGGAACCACTTCTGCCTCCAGAGAGTCTGTGGATGCTTCAGCTGCCTTTTGCCCAAGAGACTCTGTCTGTGCTGGAGACACTGCAGATCCTCATCTGCTGCGTTTCCTGGGGCTTCCAGAAGATGTAAGGTGGCTGTGTCTGCTGCAAGAAGCTTTGTTCCTGGGCAGAAACGGTGGCGCTGTGTCTGGAGTCGGCAGAGCAGCACAGCCAGCAGTGGTGGGGAAGATCTGCCCTTGGCTGTGGGGAGGAGACTGTTTGCTCTTTTTGAGAAACATTATCCCAGCATTCTGTTTAAAGCCCACACCTGCCAGCGTGGGGCTGTTTGCTGAGCCGGTCACTTCATAAAACTGACTCAACAGCATGCTTTATAATTAAAATATTATAGCTGGAAATGTTGACTATCTTCCAAATATGCCAGGAGGCTTCTGTTTGCATGGCTTGAAGCATAAGCTGGCAGTGAAGGCTGGTGTGGAGCAAAGACAAATGCGTTTATGATGGGCTGCATGTTGTCTCCTGCTCTAACATCTAATTCACACAGTGGAGCTGTTGCTTGCATAGCCCATAATTTCCTTCACACCTAATTGAACTTTGTTTTAAAGTCTTTGGTCTGACTAATGTCCAGAGAATGCTCTAACATGGGCTCTTTGGCCTTTCATTCTGGTTCTCCATCAATATTTACAGTGCGAGGCCTTGGGGAAGCCACCGCTGACTGCTGTGTGGCAACGGCTGACGTGGGACGGGCACGGCTTGAGGGGAAGGGTGCTGGGTGCCTGAACATGGCTCCGGTGTGGAAGGAGGGCAGAGCATCTCTCTGATGGGATAAGAGGCTGAATCCTGCAGCAAGCATCCCCGACAGCCCCTGCCACGGCACTCACGAGGCTGTGGCTCAGCCCCGTGCCAGAGAGGTCCTCTGGCCACCAGCAGCCACTGGTGGTCTCAGCTGGTGCCCGGTGGTGGCTGCACTCCCACTGTGTGTGCCATGGGGTTGCTTGAGGACAGGGAACTGATTCAGGGGGGATGCTTTGCTTGGGGGTCCCCTGTACTGTAACTGAGTGCCTCTGCTGTGACCTGAATATCAGCTGGAAACAAAAGTGTTTGCAAGGGAACAGCCTGTCTCTTTCTTCAGGGGCTGCTTAAGACTGTACAAGGAGATAAGCAAATTATGTGGCCTTAAATATCTATGGGATCTGTGATTCTTGAGACAGCCATCAAGGCAGGGCTAACAAGGGCACTTTAAACACCGAGTCAGGCATTTCTATTGCAGAGATCTTTGTCTCAGCCTTTCCCCTGGGAGAAGAGCAGACAGCAGGTTTGTTAGAGAACAGTGCTTTTTTTTTTTTTTTTTTTAAAAAAAACTTTTTCAAAGTGAAATTCTTGTTTTTCTACTATTGCTGAGGAAACTGAACATTTTGTCCTTGCTGGTCCTTTAGCTTCAGTTCTTACTGCTGTGGTGGAAAAAGCTCCACACATGGCTCAGCGTCCATGCAGGAGGTCAGGGATGCTGACAAGTGCACTCGCTCCTGGCACGTGGCAGCGGTGGCAGGACAGCCCTGCAGGTACCTGGAGTAACGAGAACTCCCACGGGGCACTGAGAGGGGGATGGCAAAAGGTGATGTGCAAACTGGTGGTGCAAAAAAAAAAAAAGAATAGGCCAAACATCCTTCCCTGCGCATCCTTCCCTGTGCATGCAGAGGAGAGGCAGGCTGGCAAAGCGTGATACCAGCCAACGCTTTGCCAGCCTGGCATGTTCGGTTTCAGGAGCCGTGCTGGCCGAGATGAGGAGGATATGGCCAGGCAAAGTGGCTGGCGGTGGCAAGATCTCTGCCCAGCATACGGGGCTGTACAGCATGGGTGGACCCCTGCCCTCCACCCCATGGTCAGCACCCTCTGGGCACGGTGGCCATGGTGGGGGACTTCAGACATGCCTCTCCCCACCGCCGCAGCACCTCGCCAGGGACTGCAGACTGCAGAGATGGGGAGGAGTGCTTGTATGATGGGTCTATTGATTTATCAGCTGTTCCTTGGGGCTGGCAGGAAGGATAATCCTCATTAACACACCCATTATTGCTGCAGCTCCTCGGGAAAGAGTTCTGATTTAATTCTAGCTGTTGAAAAGAAAAGTGCTTGTGAATTAGTAATGTTTATCTAACACAGAAAACTCCAGGTCACCTGGGATAGTTCACAAGTGGTGTCTTGTGTTTTGGAGGAAAGGGAAAAAAGGGTTTCAAGAGGCAAAACCCTCCCATGAGCTGGGTCGGAGGCTACAAGACCGTGCAAGCTACAGAGCTGCAGAGCAGGCAGAGATCTTCTAAGCAGCATCTCAAATGGCAAGCACAGATTTTTCTGAACATGTGGGCTGTTAATGTGGCAGGAGAGGCCCCACGCAGAGCAGAGATGAAAGCAGCCCCAGGACAGCGGGCAGCTCGCTCACTGCCCACCTGGGCTGGGAGCCATGCTGAAGCCTGTGCCCCATGGAAGGGGCTGGCCAGGGCTGTCGGCTGCCCCAGCAGCCCCGGTTGCTGCTGCCGGCCCCGTTGGGGTTTCAGCTGGGGCTGCCCTGAATTGCCTCCGACAGAGGCTGTTGTGGAAGGGGAAAAGCAGCAAATTATGTCCTGGATGCCAGTGCTGAGGAAGTGGTCTGGGATCCACTGAGGAAATGGGATCCAGCTGAATCCCTTGGAGAGGTGGCAATGCGTGCCAGTGCTCGGCCCCGGCCAGTGCCAATGTCACAGGAGGCACTGACCTGCCCCTGGGGAGCTCGACCTGCCCCTCTCCAGCCCCTGCAAACACTTAAACCAGCCGCCTGGCACCCTCCTCCTCCAACCATCCCTCTTCTCGTTGTTGCAGCTGTTTCAGGAGGATCCCGGTCTTGCTCCGGGTGATTTTTAGTGGTCTGAAGGATATTATTCTCTCTGGCAGACTCATCAATACTTTTAATTAGCTTTTTTTTACCCCGCTTCCATTCCCTTCATAGATATCAGCCTCTTAACAGATTTTAGTATGTTTTGAACTGCCATACTCAATGCCATTTAAATCACTTCTCAAGGGCACTGGGCCAGGGATGTGCAGTGGCAGTTTAAAAGGATTAGAGCCCTTTGTTTTTTCACAAGTGGTTCAATTTACAAAAGATCAGGGTTCAAGACCTGCACACTATAAAGTGACTTAAAGCCATGAAATCTATTTCTCACTAATTCTAGATTACTTTCTACTTAGGAGCCCAGGGTGCCAAAAATGGTGGTTTTTGTTAAAATGATATGAAATCCTAATGCAAGTCCTTTTAACCACTATTGCATAGTATACAGTGTCATGCAAATTCTGGACCTATGTGAGCAATTATGTTGCAATGAACATGATCATTTCGATTAAACCAACACATGTTTTCAAAGATTTTATTTAAAGCAGATAACCGTAAAACTTTGTCACTTAGCTTCTCCTCTTGGGCATACTCACAATGCGTTAAACACCCCACGTATCTCTTTTGTAAAGTCTGGGCATTAATTGCCCACTGCTTATTCAAGCAAAGACCCCATTGAGGTAAATGGGATTTTGTCTGAATAAAGACTGCAAAATTGGACCTCTTGTCTGTAGGCAGAGATAGGAGACCTATTTGTATTTCAGGGTCTCCCGCTGCAAAACTGGAGCATTAAGGAAGATGGGCTTTCTGTTAAAAAAGTTTTATCTTACTCAGCATCGTACTTGTAATTTGAAATGGAGAGAACTGGTGGCCCACGCCATCATGAATAAAGAACAGTGGGAGAAACTGGGTCAGGCTGGCAAGAAGGTAGGAGCTGCCCCGATTGTTTTTCTCCCAGCCATTAGCTTCACAAGAGAATCCTTTTTCTCACTGGACGACTGTACTTTATTTTTCTAAAGCAGTATCCCTCTGACAACCAAAAAGGAATACTGCATCTGCAAATGAATGGTGCCTGCAAAGAGACAACATGAAATTTTTAAAAAGCATGGTAATAAACGCTATTCAAAAAAACACAATCTCTGAAAAACACGGCCTATTGAAATGACAAGCCGAAAATCATTTGCTAAGCACTGAAATGGCCCCTTTTGTCACCCCAATCCTTCTGTTGACAGTTACCTTTCAATCCTACAATTGTGCAGTAAGTACTGATTTTTATTCAATGTTCTATTCACCCTGCGTATTAATGAAAAGAAAAAAAACTTGTAAGAATAGCCTTTAATAGGCTGATAGACAAGGCTCCCCTATTCTCCTGCTAGAGCTCCTCTTATCAGCTTCTCACAGTATTGCTTGCTTGCTCAATTCTTTCCCTTTTCTAAACTTTGCTCACCCATCTGGGCTTTTTCTCAACTGAGATGGAAACATTTTTATTTCAAAAGTCTCACTGACCTTTTCTTCTCCTCAAGACAGCGTGTTAGGTAAAGCACTAACCTCAGACGAGCCTTTTTTTTAAGGCTCAAAGGGTTACAAGGAGTGGATCTGGTCTCAGCTCATCCCAAACGAGCACTGATCTGAAGGGCCAGGCTGGAGGGGGTGTGGGTGTTCCCTGACACTTCAGACCTCTCCAGGGCCAGGGATGACAGGACAGTGGCCAGAGGAACGGCAGGGACACCATGCCCAGAGAGGAGTGGAGCTCGCCCTTGCTTGCCCTTGCTCCCTGCCCTCGGCGGTGGGAGCCACGTTCCCGGTGTGTGGGTGGCTGGTCCTGGCTCAGGAAAAGCTTCGCAAGCCACCCGGCCTCGCAGGTGCTGGTGTCAGTGTGACTGTTCCCATTCCTTGGCCAAAACACCGACTTTTATGCAGTTGTTGCAATTAGAAGAAAGTGCATAATGAAAACCGGACAGTGTTATCCTTGGCTGAGAGTATCAAACAATCCTTCTGCCTAAGTTCCTGAAACAGTAATGCGTAGCTTTGCCCAAACCTAGCAATTATAGTTACTACAATTAAAAATCTGTAGCCCGTCCCCTGTCCGTGACTGCAGACACATGCCGTCTCAAACAGGGCTGGTGGTGACAGTGGCCGGGCTCTGTGTGGAGGTTTGCAGGGGCTGCCCCTCGGTCTGGCTCCAGGGGCACAGCAGCTCCGGCTGATCCCGGCGAGAGGCTCCACAGCACTGGAGTGTGGCTGGAGCAGGGGTCCCAGCTCCACCCCGGTCTAAGACCCCCACCTCTGCACGTCTGCCAGCATGCCATCAGCCCTGCAGGTCCCCATGGTGAGCTGCTGGCCTCTTCGACAGGGCATGGGCAACCAGAAGTCTTGAGCAGTCCCACGGTCTGGGCTGCCCAGCACGACCACCATGGGCTGCAGATCACCTCGGCCAAGCAGGGATGTGAGGGGCCCCTCAGCCTGGGGCAGCGAGGATGCGTGTCTGCTCCTAAGTCTGCTCCCAGATGCGATGCAACCCCCTTGCTCCAGAGGGGAGAAGCCTCCTCCTTCTCTGCATTCCCCACTCATGCAGTTTTTCTTTCCAGTAGGGAAATTCAGCACATAACTATCCAGGATTGCAAAAATGTAAACAGTCTGTGTTACATGTCTTCAAATTACAGCCCTGCTGCTCTACACATGTGCAGCTAATAGAAGCCCTCTGCTAGAGGAGGCCCTGGTCCAGGCAAGTACCAGCGACTGTCCGGTGCTCCCTGTCCCGGGTCCCCACTGGCCTTGGTGCTGCTCTGGGTCCCCCCTGCCACCAGCATGCCCTCCCACACCCCACCAGTACCTCTGCCATCGCTGAGGGCAGTCCGGAGCTGGCGGAGCCGCCCAGTGAATATTAAATAGGAGAAATCTACTTAGAGGTTGTTTGAATAGAGGAAATTGTTTTACATTGTGATGCAATATTTCCACACCGGGGTCTCATTTATGCAGCATATTAAAGTCAACACACTGCTCATCTATCTCCATAAGGAGCCAGGCCCATTATCCCCAGTTACTTTTAAGCAGTCTTTGGCTTAGTTCTGACATGCCTGCCAGTGCCATATATCACAGGGAATGCAGTTCTTTAAACTGCAGTTCGTGATTGATAGTTTAACCTTTTTCTCTGAGGTTAATTCGATATATGCTGGTGTAAACTATAAACCAAAGCTCCAGCCTGTCGGGAGGAGGTAATCTACATGGCACTCTTTATGAGATCTCAGGTGCTGCAGTAATTACACCGTCTTCTCCTCCTCCTCCTCCCTCTGCTACTTCTGCCTCCTGGTGAGAGGAGGAGGAGGAGGAGGAGGAGGAGGAGGAGGAGGAGGAGGAGGAGGAGGAGAAGGAGAAGGAAAAGGAAAAGGCTGCTTGCCACCCGCCAGCACCTGAGGAGTCCAGCTCTGACCCTGCTGTGGCAGAAGAGGCAGGTACCCAGCTTGAGGGACCATCTGAGGCTCCTGCTTTCACTGACTTCCACGGTCATGCTAAGGTGTCCCCAGGGAGGGTGGGATTTTGGCATGGCTGGGCCCTTGGGCTGCTCTGCAGCGCGTGCCTTCCCAGAATCCTAGTGCAGTTCCTGGAAATGGAGGTGGAAGTAGCAGGGTGGTGAGCGCCTGGCACAGCACAATGTGGTCCTTTCATCGGGAGGGATGCAAAGCCGTGCCAGGCGCACAGACACTCCATCTCCCCCCACACCTTTGCAGGGTGTTTCTAAACTCCTGGCTCTTTGCTGTTCTCTGGCATCACAGCCAGACATCATGGATGGTGCTGGCTCATGCCGGGGCAGCCTTGGTGCCTCGATGCCCTGCAGGAAGGGAGCTAAATCCTGTGCTGGAGCTTGAATGTCTCTTGGTTTCTTTTTTTTTCTCTTCCCTCATTCATTTGTTGCTTTAGTTCCTCAGGTGGAAAGCTGAGGGTTTGGAGGGATGTGCTGACTTCTAATTGCTCTTCTATGGCATCTTATCAATAGAGCCCATGGCAAAGAGAAGGGGAGTGATGGGGATGTGTGTGTGATGTTGGAGGGTGCTGCATCTCCACAGGCAGCTGGGACCTGCCTGAACCACCCCCAGGGCCAGCGCATGCTCTGAAGCAGCACAGGCATACAGGTTGAGGGGTGTCCTCTGGTCTCCTGGGCAGAGGTGTAGGCTGCAGGCATCAGGTTGGGAGATATTCACCTCTTCAAGCCCAAAAGTTGGGGCTTTGTCTTGGGGAGGGTCATTTAGGAGATGGCAGGCTGCCCTTGGAACTGTGAGAATCTCACTGGATTCGTAGACTGGGGGAAGGAGATGAGCTGACCAGGAGGGGTCAAGGGACAGCTGCAACTTGTGGGGATATGGGAAGGCCCTTGTTCCAGGCAGAGTGCCAGAATTTGTATTTGCAGTTTTTCATACAGCTGGCCTGCCTGCAGCATCTTTATAAGTGAAGGTGAAGAATACCTCCGGTCCCAGAGGAGCTCACACTCTGGAGCCTCATGCTGTGGTGTGTTAATATCAGAGAGTTACAGATGCCAGCTTTTCCCAGGCGCTCTCTGCTCTGATCTGGGATTTCTTTGCAGATGTAGCCCAGAGCTGGGAGGCCACCCAGCTCAGCTGCTCTTGCAAGTCCGCACCGCCTTGCCCCTGAGAGCCTCGTCCCCTGCCTTTGCCGATGGGCCTCAGGATACCCTGTTGCTGGTCCCAGTCTTGAGTGAGGTCTGGTGGGTCTGCAGCAGGTTTGCCGTCAACCTCGAGCCCTCCAGGCACAGAGGGTCTCAGTGCTGGTTGTCCAGTGGCAGACTGTGTGTGGCACAGCTGCAATCTGATCACACTCCTTAGGAATGGCTGCGCTTCACGCATCTTTTTGGCCTCTGTCCCCAAAGGGTCATTATTTCCATAGGAAATAACTATTTCTGCTCAAGATCAATAAGATTTTGTGGAGAAAAAGGAAGAATTTTAAAGGCTTGGCTTAATTTAATCTATTTCTTTGCAGGATGCTCCCTTTGGTAACAATAGGAATTCGATTCCTGCCAGAGCAGACTCCTTAATTAGGCCCCACAAAATGAACAGTAACGTGTCTCTGGGCTGAAATGCTCCCTTTCTGGAGCTTGCAGAAAAGAGGGAGTTTCTAACTCATAATTGCATCTGAATGCAAATGGCTGTGCCAATGTGAATATATTAAAAGCAGCAGCGTCAGCAATCACTGTGAAAAAAAAATACATACAAATGAGGCACTAGCTTATTGCTCCATTTGGATGCTGTGAAATGGCACCTTATTGTGTTATTATAAGATTTCTTGCTTAGTTAACAGAAAATGCTTACAATTAAGTCTGAACTCATTTAGTGCTCAGACTAATTCACATTAGAAAAAGGATGTGACCTCGGCTCCAGATCCCTTTTCTACGGCTCTTCCTCCTTGTGTTTCATGGTGGTGGGATGAGGGAGGCAGCCGTGCTGCTTCCCCCGTCCCGACAGCGAGCAGTGCAGGGAAATGCAGCGCACAGTCGTGGGGCCACAGCTCGCACAGGTCCTTGCACGAGGTGCCAGCTGTTCCCTGTGGGAGTTACAATAATCCCTGTCCTGTTAATGAACCAGGGAGGGGGTGAGATGATGCCATGTGATGGGCTTTCTGCATTTTCTATTTCTCTTAATTCCCTGCAGTAACGTGGTTTGGCCCTGATGCTTTGTGGAGCAGCAACAGAAAGGGGGGCTGATGTTTTGGAGGTGCAGCCCGTCTCAGGAGACACGGCTTCTATGTCTCTGGTCTGTTCTGGGAGATGGGCCGTGCACAGAGGCTGCTGCTGGGGCTGTGGGCTGCGACTGTTGAGGGCTCACAGCGCATGGCCAGAGTCAGCCCAGATCTGCCCTTCGATAGCGAGTAAAAAGGCTGCTGTGAATGCTCAGTGTTCAGAAAGAACAGGTGCTACTTACTGGATATCCAAAATTAGTGGAAACTTGAATTTAATCTTCTTGCCTCTCTGCCCTTTTTTATGACGCTGTGAAATACCATCCCTGGTTCCTTGTAAGAAGGCTGTGAGATAAATGAAGATATGTTTGTGTGTATATTAAACACTGTGATGATGTGCCTTGTAGAAAAGCCTCCCTGGTGCATCAAATAAACACTCTGTATTCCAAGCAGTTTTAAACATGGTAACTCTGGCAGGGGCCGTGTACTGAGGAATGAGAGTAAGGCAAATATAGAAGAAGAGTTGCACTGTAGGAAGTTCCCTGTGCATCCCACAGTTAGGATCTCCCTCTTACTGCATCTGAGCAAAACAATCAGAATTAAGATTGTGATAGACAATTTTAACATTTCTTAAGTTTTGCGTGCTTGGCTTTGAAACAACATTATTTAATGATACAACTTCTGTGTGATTTTCATTATGCTGCATTTTGCACATTTCAAAGGGACAGCTTGTTCTCATGGGCTGTGCAGCCTTTTGCCTAGGTGGGCCCGGGAAAGATAAACACAGAGTGATTTTTGCCGTGGCACAGCTCACCCCAGTGCAAAGCACTTGTCTGTGGCAGGTGAACAATTGCTCAACACAGCTCCATCCTGCCATCAGAGCTGGCTCCCTGCCTTCTTCCCCCTCTTCCCAAGGGCTTTGGTTGACCCCTATGCTTCAGCACCATGGAGACATGAATCAAACCCAAGGCCAGTGGTGGACTCTGCTCTGGAAAGGTATCGTACACGGCATGGAGAGAGGAACCACCATGTCTGCCTCTTGCAGTGGCTCTTCCCATGAAGAAATAGAAGCGTGCACAGTTCACTCACATCTGTAGATGTGAACATGCTCCCACAGTCTGCAAAACATCCTGAGACTCAGACCTCTTGTTGCTAATTAAGACTCATGACAAACCTGCACACCTTTAAAGCAGGACCTGCTGAGGGCATCTCCTAGCATCCCGGTGGGACCGTGCTGGGAGCTCACTCAGTGCGCTGTATGTTGTGTGCTGGCCTGCAATGGAGAGACATCTGAAAGCCAAGTGTTTGCACAGCACTCATTGTGTTTTACCAGAGGGTGACAAGAACCAGAAGAAAAACTGCTCCTGCAGCCTCAGATCCAGAAGACAGGATGGGGTGAGCATGGAGAAGTGCTGGATCTCCAGCCAGGCATGCCTCAAACCAGAGAGCCTGGGGTGCTCAGAAGCAAAAAGCCACAGGATGCAGGCAGTTTTCAGTGCCCATCCGTCCTCTGTGCCTGTTGGTGGCTCTCGGGAGCTGAGCCAGGGTGCCTGGACCAGCAAATCCATGGCATGCTGATGTCTGTGCCACCCGGGGAGCCATGGGTCTCTGAACGGTGGTGGGTGTGGGAGGTTTGGGACTCTTTGCATGGCCTAGGCAAGCTGTGCTGGTGACATGGGATGAACCATGCTGATTTAATGGGCTGGAGAGCATGGTGGAGTTCAGGTTGCAGAGAGGTAATTTGCCAGTCCAGGTCTCCAGTCAGCTTAACCCTCCCTGGGGCACTATCTCCCATCTAGTCTCTTCTTGACCGTGACTTCTCATTATGGCACTGAGGAACATAAGATGCCCACTTGTGCCAGGGATTAAGTAATTAATTATAAAGGGATGTCAGACAGACTCCTAGGGACTGAGAAACATAGCATGCTGCAGTTCAGGTATCCGACTGCATGTGCATCAGTCTGTGCCGAGGCAAGAGGACAGGTACCTCACCAAGACTCAACAAGACGAATTTCCCCCCACATGCGTGTGGTCTGCCGAGCCTGTCTGTGGGCTTCAGTGCAGTGTTGCCCCTGCCTGGCAGCTCTGCCAAAGCCAGAGATGCAGCAACTGGACCCCATCAACAGCAAACAGCACGGTTAGCTGTGTGAGTCCTGGGGATCACAGTGTTCTTTGCCCAGAGACGTCATACATTGAGATTATTCCAAGGAAACAAACACGGCCAGACGCTGACGTGGCCATGTTCCTTCCCTTCTCTCAGCCATCTGACTCTGCTGTGGGAGTCTTCTCCCAGCCACCCAAGTATCAACACTTCTCTTGTACAAATAGTAATTGTAGAACGAGGCCTGTGGATAAATTATTATCGTGACCCTCATTCCAGTGTGAAAAACTTTCTCGAGCTGCTGAGTGAAAAGTCAAAATTTGCATTTAAATAGAAAACGTTTGGCAGCGTGGAACACACCAGGACCTGTGTGCGGCAGGGGTCATCGGGCCCTGGTGAAAAACACCAGTGGTGGCAACACCAGGGTCTCGGGAAGCAGACCGCCAAGCAGCAAGATGGGCTGCACCAGCCTGCACTGCACCAGAGCCACGTCTGCCTCCTCTGTGCCTGCTGGGCTGCAGCGCCCGCCCAACGCCTCCGCTCGCTGCGGGTCATGCACCGGCCTGGGGCTCCCTGGCCACCCTCTGCCCCTCTCTAGGGTGGTAACATTGACGACCAAAGTTATACACCAACTGTTTTAACAGCCCATCTCCATAAATGCACCCGGGGAGTCTCAGCCCGTCCCTGTGCTGGGTCCTCACCTGCGGTGATGCCTCTGCCCCTGGCCAGCACTGGCCATGCTTTGCTGGCCACCATCTCTGCCTTGTTTTGCATTTAATAACCTCTTCTGGGAGCTGCTCTCCAGACACGCTCAGCAGGCAGAACTCCAGGGGCTGTGCAGGAGACTGGCCAAGACAGCAAGGGCCATGCACCAGAGGGAGAAGTGCAAAGCATTTTAGGAGGTATATAAATTAATTAAGACCCTTTTAAAGGTTAACAAGGTCCACTCTGTCTGTCATTAAAGTAACTTCATGCATTTAAATTTTAACAGTCAAACCAATTAGCAATAAAAATGTTGTATGAACTGCATTTTATTGGATTCTGGTCAAGTCAGAATTGGTTAAATGTATGATGTCTAGTAGATTTTTTTCCCTTTCCTTCCTTCATTTCAAACATAACCTGTATTTCCCAGTCCAGTGGAAGACAGTGGTGCCTGTGGAGAGAAGCAAGCACAGGGCATGTCACCTGTCACTGCAGCCGCCCCTCTGAACTGTGCAGGTGGGGGAGCCCAAAAGCCCTTTCCTGGAAGAGAAGCTGGCAGTGGGAGCATCCTCTAGTTGGCAAGAGGAATTAATGTACTGGTGAAATAATAACCTTGCTGCTGGGTCAGAGCTGCTGAGAGGTGGAGCAAGTTGCTTTCTTTACAAAAGTTGTAATTATCTGACTTTTTCCTTTTTCTGAGGCAGCTCCCATGTTGCAGCAGGATCGCTGTGCATGTTGCTCTGACCCGGCTATTAACATAGCCATGCAGGCAAGTGGGGAAACACCAGTGTGCACAGCACGCCCGGCATATCGCTTGGCCAAACTGCAACGTCCCCTCTGCTGGCGGCAAGTCAAGCCTGGACCAGTGGGTGGTGGGAGCAGCTGTGAGCTCAGAAGGTGGGACAGTGGGACAGTTGCAGTGGCAGCCAGGACTATGATGACCGAGACCCCCATCTCGCTCCCCACAGGTGGCCTGGCATACTGACCCCAGGCTGAGCATTGTCAGGAAAATGCTTGGGGCTCTTGGTGACGCCTTTGTGAATGCACCCACCGCCCTGCTGCTGCAGGGACCCCTCAGAGCCCCTTCCCACCTAAAAGGGCAGTAAAGGAAAATCATCTGCACAAGGGGCCCAAAAAGCTGATGCAGCAAGTTCCAGGCCCCAGCAAAAATTACAGGATTATGGCACATCTTGCGCCCGTAATAAGGACCATGTGAATCGGGATGTTTGCATAATTGCAGGCTGTCGGATGGCCAAGCAGCCATTGGAGCGTATTGCAAAGGAATCAGTTCAGAGGAGATGTAGATGGTACCTGATTAGTTAAATTGCCAGCACCTGTTCATCTTTGATTGCAAACATAAACATGAACAGTTTCAAACAACTTGAGAAGTGTTCAGTGCATTCAGTGTTTTCCAGTTTGCGTTTGATAGTTGCCGGTGGTGGGAGAGGGATGCTGCCCAGGGTGGGACTGGAACAGACTCGGACCTGCTCTTGTCTTACCCCTGGAGAAGCCCAAGGAGGGAGATTATACCCAACTATGCAGACATTTCAGGGGACTTTTTTTTTTCAGGAAGATGGAAGCGACAAGTGGCGCGGAGAGCGAACAAGGTGCTCCAATCTGAAACATATTTCTGTCTCGGTGGGACAACAGGTCAATCCAAATGGAAAGGCTCAGTGGAAGGACAATGGATGAATTCTCTGCACATGGGCACAGCAGTATTTATTTTCCCCAGAGCTCTGCAGCCAGCAGGCTGCACAGGTACTCTAAAAACAGAATTTGGAATGGAAAATGGGGATGGCAAAAGGATGTCAGGACAGAGCCAGGACGGAAGGGCTTTGCTGCAGGACAGGGCAGATTTGGTCCCTCTGAAGGGCTGGTGCACTGTGTCTCTGTGCTGCCAGAATACCTGGGATGAGCCCATCAGGAATGGTGGGCTGGGGAATTAAGATCTGTTCGATGCTGATCACCAATCAAAATGAAAAATTATGGGGGGGAGGTAGGGAAGGGGGAGTGGAGTTTAATTCCCAACAGAGCTGCTCCAAGGGTCTGTGTGCTGAAGCTGCAGCTCAGAGTACCCCCGAGAGCGGTTGTGGAAACCAGATGTTGAGGAGCAGTCATGAGGGGGAGGGAGAGTGACGAACTGGTATCTGTTCATAATTACTCTTGATTTTGTGCGATGACATTGAGATTGTAGGCAAACATGAAAGAACACTTGTGGGGACAGCAACGTTCATGCCGGCCAATGGATTAATAAAGCATGACTGACATGCAGGGAGCGGGAAGGCGCACATGGAAGTGTTTTGTGGGGGGTTTGATGTTCCACAGGCCCAAGGAGACCCTCGCTGATGCTGCTGCCTGCCCTCCCCCCAGCACAGCAATTGGAGCATCACACTTGGAAAGCTCCCAACCCTACATGTGTCACGCTCCAACACCTACACGTGACCAGTACATACTCACTTTGCTGTGCCAAGGGGAGTCCCCAGGCCACGCGAGGAGCCCGGTTCAGGCACAGGCACAGGGGTGCAGGACGTGGGCTGGCTTGCCTCTGCCGAATGCACGGCAGCCCGGCAGTGGAACAGAGCCAGGGGTGCTCCCAGCGGGACTGGCAGGGTGCAGGCACAGGGCCAGCACCCGCCAAGGCCAGATGGCACTTTGGGGATGCAATGGTGTTCACAGGAACCCTGGCATCTGCTGATCCTCCAGCACAAAGCGGTTAGACAAACCCGGTAGAGCTGGCGTTGTCTAGCTCAGCAGCTGGAGGCCCTGGCCACGCAGAAAGCTGAGTGAATTCCACTGGCATGGAAGTCTGGTCTTGAAGCCTTTCTTCCCTTGGATGTGAAGGAAACTGCAGTTCATTGCAATAAGCAATTAGCCCAGTCTGTCAGGAGTGGGGAAGACTCCCACAGACTCCAGTGGCAACATTAAATACAAGTTTAATCAAGTTTCTTCACTCTTTCAGGAAGCATTAAAGATAAAGGCTGATCATACAAGCACTACATTTTCCAGTTTTAGTAATAGCATTGTGTGTCAGCAGCTGGAATGCATTCTTCATAGAAACTTACCTTTTTTTTTTTTTTTTTCCTCCTCTTAAAAAAGGGGCTTGCATAAACAGCCCTGTGTAGAGCTGTGTCCCCAGCATTGGTCCATGGGTAACACATGGTAGATGCTCACTCAGAGCCTGAACTTGAAGATGGTGAATTCCACCAGTCTCGAACACCCAGGGCTGGTGTGGGAGTTATTTTCACTCTGGGCTTTGCTCACACTGGCAGTGTTCAGAGATGCAGTGATGAGGCATCTTCCAGGAAGGCTGAGTGAACCTCTTATCAAAGCAAGTCACTGACTCAGTAACAGCATACCAATGGTTAAAATGTACAGGTTACCCACTTCCAGTTATATTGAAGCAATTAACAAGTAATCAGGTAACAGAGTACTGTATTCTGGGTAAAAGGAATTCTCCTTTAGTAATTGCCCCATGGCATGCACCAAGGGGATCCAAAGGCAGGCTGGGGAGCAGGTGCTCACCCTGGCCAGCCCACGTGCACGGCGTGGTGCAGGTAGTGCCTGTAACCACACACGGCCCCAGGATCATCCCTGCACCTCTAGGGTTTGTTTAAAGCCACATCCTCGGAGAGGTACCAGACTGCTATCAGGTCCCAGGTGGATCCTGGGATCCAAATGTGACCCGCTCAAAAGAAGGAGGATCTGGATCAACCTTGAATCCTATGCTGAGCAAGGTTTCACCCAGCAGGTAGGTTCATTTGTACCTCTGGAGAAAGACAACCTTGCAAGGGCAATGGGTTGGTCTGGGTGAGAGATGTGGGAAGCACAGACCAGACTCTGTTCAGAGCCAGGGGGAGTCACATCAGTCACCAACCGCCTCCATGTACTCGCTTCAAACCTGGGGAGAAACTGTTGCAATTTTTAATTTGTAAAATAATGAGAAAAGGAGTGTGTGAATGGAGAGACCAGAAGAGCAGATGGGCAGCAGGGGCTGCCCAGCTTCACAAGCAAATTCCAGACGCTTCTGGGATTCCTTGCATCAGCAGGGTTTGTTTTGTTAGCGGTTTGGCATCCTTCCTTTCTTAACCTTCGTGTTGTGTAGAAGCAGCCTTGCTGGGTGCATGACTGGGAAAGCACAGAGCAGCACTTTGCATCTCACCAGCTAGTGCCAGCAGCTGCCAGACTCTCCAGCATGCTCACGAATTATTTTCCTCCTTCCTCTGCATTCAAACCACTATCATCAGCCCTGTTCTTAATCATTGCAGGTCAAACCAAGCTGAAGCCTGTGGTTTAGCTGTCTGTTTGTTTAACTCGGTGTGGCTGGGAAGGGGTCACTTCTCTTTGCAGGCTGGGGCAGAGCTGCCCTGCAGGACCTGGCCTGGCAGCCAGCCAGCCAGCGTGGGGCTGCTTGTTGTCCTGTCCTCTGCTGCCTGGAACCATCCAGGCTCTGCCTTGCTGCCCACTGAGGTGGGAAAGTCTCCACTGCAGTTCTTGTAGCCCTGTGCACCCTGCTCAGCACCTTTCCCACTGAAGCACAGTGGCTTGTGCTGGTGTATCAGTGCAGAGATGTCACAGGTGCACACAGTGCTGCTCAGCTCAAGGAAACACCCAGTATAAGCCATTAGCAAATCCAGGATCTGGTCACACTTTGGGAGGAAAACTACTGCCAGTCAAGTGGGTGGATGTCTCTGAGATACCTCCTGCACCCAGCACAGGCAGGACCACCAGTATCTAACTCTTGCTGGAGGAGATTTTGCTGCACGCCTATTGCAGTTAGTAGAAATGATCCCAGGAATGTCAGAGCTCCAAGTCTGTAGGATTATGCAGCTGATGGGCAAACAGCCAGGCAGAAACCCTCTGGCCCTGCCATCTATCAAGCATGGTAACCACAATGGCCCAGCCAGGGCACAGGACTGGCCTGTCTCCACCTGCAGCAGAGCCAGGTTTCACAGCCTGGTAGCAGGGTGCTGCTGAGGGCAAGCCCAAACGAGGTAGCTAGCACCAATCACTCCTGCTGGCACGCAGGAAGACAGCGAGAGGCTCCTTCACCAGGTCTGAGGACACTCTTGTTAGCTGGCAGCTGCTCAGTGGGGAGCACCATTCTGGTCACCAGAACCGAATGGAATCATAAAGGTCCCGGCATCCCTGCAGGCAAGAGCTCCATTCTTTCTCTAGGCTCTAGCACTGCAGTTGAGGATCTCTGCATTGGATGCACTTCAGTCCCTGGTGAAACAAGACAAGAACAACTCCAAGCATGCAGAGGTGTCCAACTGACATAGCTTTCCAGACCCCTCTGTAGTGAGTCTGGCTGCCTTGCTGGCCTCCAGCCACGCTGCAGAAGCAAGGGGACTGACACAAGAGGCCCTGTAGAAGCACCCAGCACTCTCCCAGGGAGCATGGACTGGCTGCACTGCCTATGGGGACAGAGAAACCTCCCAAGGGATTGAGAAGTACTGCCCTTGGGATCCCAGACTCATCACTGCTTGCCATGAGCCTCAGGAACTGGTAACTTTCCAGGAGGAACAAACAAAATCCTCAACAGTTCTCTTTCACTTTATGGCCTGGTCTTTGCTCCTAAGACTGCTGCCTTTGAGTGGCAGCCCTGAAGGGGGCAGTTTGTACCTGAAAGGTCCTTCTGCCTGCAGTCAAGGTCTCAGCTCCTAGGGACAAATTCACAGACCATGCTCAAGCACTCCTCTCACCTCTGCTGTAGGCAACAGTCCCAGTCCAGAGCACCCTGAGCTCCAAGGTCCCTTACCCACCTGCCGCACGCCACGCCACACCATGCCATGACACACCACGCCACGCCCCCACGCCCCCCCCCAAAAAAAAAATAAAGAAAGGCTTCTACTGCCTTTATCCTCTGCAGCTTGGTCCAGGTTCAGCGGGTCTCTGATTGCCACCCAGCTTAACTCCTTCCATGCCACCTGGGGCAAAACCCGGTCTTTGCTCAGCCCTGCCACACAGGCTCTGGAGGCAGGGCACTGCAGCAGTGCCCAGCCACAGCCTGTGCCATGGGGAGCCCATGGTGCCTGTGCCATGCTGGTCCACATGTCCCCATCAGCATCCCCAGTAGGTGCCACCATGCAGCATCCCCTGCTAACAAGGAGCAATCGAGCAGAACCATGCCTGGGTTTTCCTAGCGAGTCAGGACTCGGTGGGGGGATCCAGACCTCTGTTTCGCTGAATACTTGTGGCATTCGTGGGCAGTTAGAGGATTAAGTGCTAACCCCAGCGTGTTTGTGTATATGAGTGTGCGTGTGCCTGCAGCAGAGGCGGCTGGGCCAGCCGGGGAATGGACTCTTTCCAGAGCAGTAATGCTTAATGCAGAATTGTTTTCTCTAGGCCAGGATTATCGTAATGATCTGGGTAGCTAGCCACAGCTCCAATCCCATTATTCCATTAGCATGGGCGTTATAAGGTGACACTCTGCATCTGCTTGACAAAACGCAGCTTCAGACTTTGCGCTGAGCATTTTAACCAAAAGGAATTTAGTTTTCACTTGAAGAGGATTCTCTATTATTATTGGCTTATAGCTGCTTAGAAATAAACAGCAATAAATACTCTGCCAATTTACTTTCAGAATGTTCTCATTTGAAACACGCCATGCAGAAAAATATTAACAAAATAAACTCCTAGCTTATAAAAGGCTAAAGAGAGCTTTTTTTTGGAGTGTCAATGTTTGTAGAAGTATTTTCTAAAGAAGCTGCAATTTGAATTAAGCAGCTATTGGTAACATGTTCTCCCAGGGCAAGCCACCGGAGATTGCTGTATACATTTGCTGTGCGCTAGCAGTCGTGTAATCTAAAAGCAGACCTGGCAGTACAGGGGGTGGCAGAGCATTGCTATATTTTGAAGTCAGGGAAAACCAGTGAGCAGCCAGCTTTGGGAGATGTACAAACCTCACTGCTCAGCTCTCGGAAAGACCCTGCCAGTGCCCCCCAGGTGATCTTCCAGCAGCCATCTCCTTTTACATCTCCTCATTGTTTACTGAAAATTTGCAAGCTGTCTTCCAGCTCTTAGGTATCAACGTGCAAGCTAAGAAGGACACTGATGCCTTGACACTGAACGTAACAGAGTTGTATTGTTCTTGTAATGAGCCCCAGCTCTTGGATGGGAGACACAATGCTTACACAATTACATTACAACAGAATAGGATTGCATTAGTTAATGGAGATGACCTCCAAAGAGGAATGTTCTCCTCTTATTAATTTAAGATAATTACATTAAGTTCCCTTCTCAAACTCAGTCTATGAGGGTGTTTTTCCATGATCTACAGCATGCCAGTTCCCATGTAGTTCTTTTAGATTCTTGGTCAACGGCTATTGTAGCTGTGAGCATGGGGTTAGAGGTGTCTCCAAAGGGAGATGTGGGGCTTTCGGTGGGGTGGGTTCTGTTGGAAGGGCTGGAAGCACACAGGGGGATCTGCCTATTGCAGTGATCATCAGAGCCCAGAATATCCAGCTTTTCCTGAATGTGCTTGGCCTCCAGCACTCACAGAAGCTAGGGCCTGGGTATACCTGCAGGAAGAGATGCTGTCCAGGATAGAGTTTTCACTGAAGAGCTGCATTTTAGGGAAAAACAATTAAGGTTTGTGTGGCTTAAAGTCTCCATCACGAGGCACTTGTTTGGGAAGGGGATGCAAAGCCCACCCTGCAAGCTGGGTGCATATGAAAATGCAGTTTTTCCTGACTGGAAGCCCTTCAGGAGCAGAGACAAGCCCCATTTCATTACTCTCTCAACTTGGCATGCGTTAGTCCAGTGCCAGCCCGGGAGGTGCTAACATGATAAAGTGTGAAAGCCTGAAATAAAGCTTAACACAGAGTTTAGAATGGAGTTGTTCAGCATTATTGGCTTGTAAATTGTTCCTGTGATGAGATTTAGTAAAAGACTGAAGAGGTCTTTTGGCAGTGGGAGAGTATTTATGATGCTTTTGTACTGGTACATGAACACTTTCTTGTTTTGCCTGTGTTTGTGGCTGCCCTGGAGGCTGTGTCCTTGTTTATTAGTACTTTATATACACAGGTGCCAGGGAGGTTTGGGGCTTTTCCAGCCATCCTGTCCTCAGGCACTTCACTGCAAAGGTGACAGATAGGAAAACTGCTAGTTAAGAGTCCCTGGCCTGGCAAATTGCTGCAGGGGTCCATGGTCCATCCCCAGGGGCAGGAGGTACCCTGCATAAGGTTTGGGGAGGACTGGCGTCTCGCTTGCTGGCTGAAGCTTGGCTTTCTCATGCTTGCTTTTCCAGCACTGCAGGAGTGGCAGTCAATCCCTGCTTCACAGGGCAGGCTCCCGTGAAATGCCCATGTCCTGCTACCTGGCTGCCAGAGGAACCCATGATGCCCATCCTGGCTCAGTGATGGTGGCTGGTGCCAGCATCATCAGGGATGGCTGGGCAGTGATCCCCTCTACCCTCCCTCTGGCTGCATTTGGTTGCACTAAGGTTTCCCTCACAGCGCTGGCTGAGGTTGCCCGTTACCTGTTTCCACCAAAGCCAATTCCAGGCCATCAGGAGCTGAGCTCAGTGAGGGGCCAGCAGGTCATTTGATGTGGACATTTCTAACAGCAAACGTCAGCTCCAATGAGCACTCATGAGGACAGAGAGTGTAGGCAGAGCTCGGTGAATGGAAGCTTAGTTTTGAATTTGCCCAAACGTTGCCCCTTGTGTCAGGACAGAGGTCATCAGGAAAGGGGAATACGCAGGCCAGTGTTTTCAGAGGAGCAACAGAGACATCTTCCTTTAACACTCATGTCACATACACAGCCATCACACTGATGCTGGCAGTTGAGTGCCTTTGTGTCCCTGTGCCTGTGCTGCTGGGTGTCAGTGATGGCTAATGCCACAGCTCTCACCCTGCACGCTTTGGAGGGGTTTCTCTCCCCTTGGTGGTGCTGTACTTGAAAAGCAGAGTTAGGTACCCTCAAGTGGGAATTTATGGAGGTATGCATCTACAAAGGGCACAGCCTTCCCCCAAAGAGCAACACTGTGCTTCGCTACCTAGACCAGCAGAGGCACGGTGGACCTGCCATCTTCTCTGTTTAAGCTTTCTAATGCAGGCATCAAAACCTGTGTCTAAGCACAGACTGACATACTTTTCGGAAAGATTGCACCCCTGGGATTGCTGGAATAAGCGCTGTAGCAGGTTGCAGCATTTATGCACTGGTCATGTCAGGCCAAATGGGACATGCTGCCCCTGCTGACTGCTGGGCTGGTTGCCATTGGGAATCTCGCATTTGGGTTGCAGGCACACTTGGGACTCCCCTGTTTGTACTAACAACAAAAAACTGGCGTACACAAACAACACTCTTGCAGGGCTGGAAAGGCGATGGCCAGAGGCTCGCAGGAGCAGTTCCCATTGTGCCTGCTGGGAAGTTGTGCAGGCGTGTGGGGAAAACCTGCCTGTGCGCCTGCTGCAGACCATCTCTGAGTCCTGCCCTTGGTTTTTCCTTATATACTGGAGCTTTTCAGCCTAAAAGGAGCAAGCCACAGAACCATGGCCTCTTAGTAGGACTGAGGAGCTGAGGCTGGGATGCTGCAGGGTTTGGAGGAATCAGGGTGTTGCACAGACTGGCAGCATTGCCTTTCGCGGGAGCATTGTGATAGCAGGAACAGGAGCCCCATCACAGCTGCAAGAGTGAAAAGCCGCTGCAGAGCTGGCTGTGCTGGCTCATTCCCAGGGCCGGTCCTGTCTGCTGCTGCGGTACCGAGAGGGTGTAGGAAAACGAGGCAGCCAAAGGCATGTCTCTGTAGTGGTGTGGGGAGGTCGAGGGCTCCTGGAGGGCAGGGGCAGTGAGTGGGCTGCCTCAGGGGCTCAGCTCCAGCACACCTCTCTGCTCTAGCTGTTAGGCTCTGGTGTACTGGGGGAAGCCTTGGGTGTGGGCTCAGTCCTGCACTTGTGCCCCGAGGACAGACGCAGTGCCCGCAGGAAGGGACAACAGACACTGCCCAGCTGCTCCAGCTCTCTGCCAGCTCCTGCCGCCAACGTGGTGCAGAGCGGTGCAGCCCACCAGGAAAGCCATGGAAATCCCACATTACCTTACCACACTGACTGCTGGCATTTGAGCCCCTTGGGAATGGAGGTGCAGTTCCTACTTTCACTTCAGGATCTGGAGGCTGGGCTGCTGCAGGCTCCTCTGCCCTGGCAGGCTCCACAGTGGCTGGGGCTGCTGCACCGTATGCTCCCAGGACCTCAGGTGCTGAGCAGAGGCAGGTGGGAAGACATCGTGGGACAACATGTCTCCATCGTGCAGGACAGAGGCACTGCCCTGCAGCTGCTCTACTCGGATAAACTCTCCTGGGAGCCTCAGACTATGTGGAGATACTATTCCTGGCTCCGTGGATGGGCTGTTACATGGTATCCTCCCATCTTCAGCATCATCAGGGTGGGACTTACGTACTGTCACTAGGTTCATATAAAACATGACTGATCTTATTGTAATCCTCGGAGCCTGTGCAAAAAGATACTCTCTAGACATCTATAAAACATGCTTGGATTTGCAATTAAAATACCTGGGTGGTGACTGTGTGCCCACAACCAGCTTTGCCTCCCTCCTCAGTTTAGAGCAGCTCTACGCAAACCCTGTTTTGCAATAGCAGTTTAAATAACAAGCTGCTTTCAAAGGAATATATTTAGAACAGAGGGTTCTCCCCACCCCCCCACTCCTCATAAGCACGCTCTGAATGTTTGAATGATTTCAGCTGGTTTGGCGAGAGTTCCCTGTGATATCATGATCCGACCATTTCTTTGTGGATTTGGTGTGCTGAGGCACTAAAAGTCTCACAGCTCTCGCAGCCCCCGTCACTGAAGTCCTACAAATTGCATTTCCAGCTGCCCGTGGGTCCGGTAGAACGCAATGAACGCACACTGTGTGGGGAAATGCAGCGTGCCAGTCCAAAGCGGGCTGTTTTTCCATCACAAGCTGCTGGGGGAACAGTTTCCTACACTGGTTGCCCACCAGTGTTTACCAGTTGGGAGTACTGTTTTGAGTGGTTGCTGTGGCAGTGGAGACCACACTTGCATGGCCTTAGGTGTGCAGTTGTCATGGGTCCGGACCTGGCATTTTCCCTGTTAATGCACATGTCTGACTTTGACACTTGAAGGTGGGTAGTCTTATTGCAAAAAACAGTCTTCCACAGAGAAGTGCATTCAGAGTGCTCACACGAGCAATTGTCCTGACTTGTAACTGCAGCAGGCAGAGGCTGGGAGAATTTTCTGAATGTCAAACAAATTCTAATCTTTTAATTTCATAGAGAACTCCCCTTCTCCCTGCCAGCCAGGTAAGTCATGGCAAACCAGCCAGCTGGCCTTGGCTTGGAAACGGCCGCCTCCCTCGCTCTCTCTTGATGGTACGAAGCCAGTTCTTCTTATTATCTGCTGATTGCAGATGTTCCTAAAGCTGTGAATCAACTGCTCCTGACTTGATAGCTTTTAAGCTGGGTCATGTTCAGATTTCTGTGGGTTTTTTTCAGCAAAAGTGAAACAGCAATTTATGGGCAAAGGGACATCAGAAACATTTGCTTTCCCATTCCAAACAGCCCCCTCCTGACCGGGGCTCCAGCCCTGCGGGCTGCATGGTGGAAGACAGAAGCCCTGCACAGCCTCCCCTGGGAGCGCAGGGGGAGTCCCTGAGGAACCTGGCGTCCCACACGTCTGAGGATCACACGCGGAGCATGCTCCTTACAAGGGCTCCTTTGTTCCTGCAAAGGGCTCACCTGAGGAGTCCTACGGCTCCGGGTGTGTGTAATTAGCAACAGGAGCTCGGCCATGCTCGTCCTCCCTAAGGCAGCTCTGATCATGTCTATGCAGCTCTCGAAATTTTTTGCCCAGGTGGTGAAGCCGAGGGCGGTGGTACAGATGGATGAGCTCTGCTCCCACCGTCCCCTCCTTGCCTTCAGGAACGTCTGCTGCTCCCAGCCAGGCTGCATGCTGTCAGGGCAGCACACGGAGCCGCCTCAACTTCACAGTGGGAGGAAAGACACAGAAAAATCTAAAATAAGCCCTAAATTGCTCTTCAGAGCCTCCTTTCACCCAAGTCTAACCATAGTGGAGACCTGGCTTGCTGGAGTTGCAGCCCCATTTTCATGTTGCAGCACTTGGAGAGACAACCAACCCCCATGGGGTGGTTTTGGTGGGGGCTGATGCATATTATTACTCCTGTAGTCAACATCTGAAGAAAATTCAGACCACTGTGGTCTACTGTTGGAGACTTATATTAGACTAGATAGGGGTTAGGTGTCTCTGCCTCCCCTATTTTCTCAAACTAAATAAGGCGCTGCCTCCTACATCCAAATTAAAGGTATCTGGGTAAAGAATGTCATGCACAAGGAGAAAAAAAAAAAAGCTTTGCAATAACTATCAAAATGCAAGCAGTGCTACAGTGGGCTGTATATACTTTCAGTGCAAGATTCCCCTCCGTATTCCCCCAAGAATTTTTAAAACTGTATTTTAATCAAGAAGAGCAAAGGCTGCTGCGGGCTGTGAGAACGAAAGAGGCAGCTGCACGTCCTCTGTGCCCAGCATTGCCCCTCGGACTGAACTGCAGGCACAAGGTCTTTCATCCAGTCGAGAGGAACGCACGACTAAACATTTTTTCATGCTTTAAAATGCATGTTGCTATCTTATTGGACTGGTAGATTTAGAAGACCTGCAGCCCAGAATTTTTAGTATGTGTTAATCTCAAGGGTTGGATCCTGTTTTCCCGTGTGGCATGCACTGGGATGCAGGCAGTGCTGCCTGAAGTGCCTGAGCAGGGCCGAGCAGGGCTGTTGGCACCCAGACCTGCAGGGCAGTGGGCGGGTCAGGACCCTGGCGATAGATCTCCTTTGAGTTTGAAGGACATTTCACATTGCACTGGGCACTGACTGAACACACCCATGCCCGTTCCAGGGCACATCTATCTGTCCCCTTTGTTCTGGGTCCCCAAAACACACTTATTGCACCAAGTCTAATTGCAGTAAGACTTACTCCGGCCAGACTCTCCACTTAGAACTGGTGGAAGCGATGCTGGTCCTGCATCTCCTCCTGCCACATGGCCACAGCTGACTGTTCAAACAGGTCTATCCCAGGGCTGCCCCACCATGGGGCTGCTCCCACCTAGCCCAGCTTTTAGAGGTGTGCGCTGCCGCCAGCACAGGGAACTGGGAGGAGGCAGCTGCTCCATCCTATGCTAGCCAAGGCTTTTCCTCCAAACATTGCTCACCAGAGAAACAAAGGGAAGCAAGAGAGCAGAGACGTGCAGCAAACGCCTGAATGTAAGCCTTGGGCTTGTTGGGGCCGTGTTTGTCTCTGTTTCTGGTGTTAATTTGAGTCAGCATCCTCGTCCAGATCCCCTGCATCGTGGCTCTTTTGGGGCAGAACGCAGCACTAACTTGAAGCTGCTGTGCAATATGCACCTCGTGCACTTTCTCCCTTTGTGAGATACTGCAGGATTTTGACAAGCCTTTTGGGACAAAAGATAAAAATCAACAAGGAGAAAAACATGTTAGCAACAGAAAATATGATTCAGAGACGGGTGAGGTTCTGCCAGGTTGTGCTTCTCTCCCCAGCCGAGCTCAGCCCCCCCAGCTTGCTCTGAAAACACTGGGAATCGGGTTTGGGGGGGTTGGCTGGGGGAGGGAGGTGTGTTCCTGGAAATGCCCAGGAGAACTTTCTCATCACAGCTTTCCAGGTAATACCTTGTAACTTTATCATCCTCAAATAATTTGAAAAGAAGCCCCCTGTCCTCTAGGCACACAAAGAATAGCTTGATACCTTGCTAACAAAGCCTCTTAAAAGATAAAGAGCAAAATACAAGGCAAGGAGAGCATGCCTGGCAGGCAGACAGGAGCTGGCCAGTATAGGCCAAATTCTTTAGGAGTTGAGTTTCCGTTTGGGCTCAGCTTTCCCGCGGATTCTATACACCTAAAGAAAACAAACCGTAATCCTATCTGGGGCCCAGCACTCTATTTATTTCACCTGGTGAAAAGATCTTGCCAATTCCTCCACACTGAAACCCAGCAGCTGCCCAGCAAGGGAGCTGGGCCATAAGTATGTTCTGCATTACAGAAAACTTGATATTAAAATATAAATGTGGTCTCGCAAGGACGTATTTGCACTCGTACTGTGCGAGACATTCTTTCAGGTTCCTCTGCTGTTTCGCTGTGTGATTTGGATCCCGCTCGCTGCCGTTCCTCAGCCTCCAGTAATCCCGTTATACAAACCATAATCCGCAGATTACAAGCGGGGGAAGCACACAGCCTCCGCTCGCCCCCTCACAGTTGCAGAGTTGGTTTAGGTGAGGAGCTGGGCAGAGGGATGCGCTGGCCAAATGGGAATGTCAATTGCTCCTTTAAATTGCTCAGAAATAAGGTCCCCTTCCCTCCCTTTGCCTTCCCCTCAGCTTTATCGCTTCCTTCCTCTCTGATTTCTGTGACTCTGGGGCAGCCGGGGGGGGGGGGGGGGGGCAGCTCCCTAGCCCCCCCCGGAGCAGGAGGTTGGACCCATCTGCTACCTGGGCTTTCATGCCAGCACCACTGCATGCACTGGCAGACAGGCAGGGCAGGCGGGGTAGGCAGCACAGGCAGGGCAGGTAGCACAGGCAGTGCAGGCAGGGCAGGCAGTACAGGCTCCTGCCTGTGAGCGGGGCTGCCCCGTGCTGGGGTGCAGCGTTGAAGACAGCGGGTGAAGCGAACCAAGCTGTTTACCCATGGGTGCAGACTCAATGCTGTTACAGCTGCTGTGCAGGGTCCTGCAGGGACGGGACCTCCCACCCGCACCCTCTGCACAGGCAGGGTGAGCTGCAGCAATGGGGGCACCGAGCACTGCCTTGGAGAAATGCTCCCACCAGCAAAACAAAAGCAGTTGTGTTTCTAGTGAGTAAGGAGACAAAAAGCCAAACATTTTCCACTCTCTCTTTCCTGCATTTTGTTACTGATACCTCCCCACGGGCATTGGAGCTCTGACAGACGAGCTCTGCAAAGGATTAAAGGGTTACTGTGCTCAGCTGTCAGAGGTTGCCGTCCCTTAGCAGGATGGTGCAATCAGATACTGCCTGGGCCAGCCTGTGCACCAGCCCGTCTCTGCCGGTGCAGGGCAGGGATGGAGCAGGCACCGAGGCTACAAGCTCAACCTTCCTGATCCTCCCCCTTCGCGGCCAGGTCTGCCCTCAGTTGAACTTGCCCTTTTAGATGTCCAGGGAGGCGACCCTAAAATCAACACCCCTGAGCATGCCCAGGCACCCGCTCTGCTGCTCTCACTTTCTGGCCAGGCAGAGGTGAAAGCGGTGGTGTCTCTGGGCAGCTGCTGAAGGAGCGGGAAGGGCTGTTGGAGGGCCCCGTGTCATTCAGAGGCTTGCACAGAATTACTGCTCAAACCCAGGGGCTGGGCTGCCGAGGGGTCCCCGGTGCAATGCCACCTCACGGACTGTACAGCACCGGGGAAAAGCTAACACTCACTGCAGCCTTCCCTGTCTGCCCCAGCACCACCTAAACCCTGTTCTCCTCTCAAGCTGTTTCTAGCCAAGAGACTTCTGTATTCCCCTGTGATTACTAATGCTCAGAAAATAAAAGCCCAAAGTATTTGCAGTATTGCCACAGTCATGTCAGGCTTTCTTTGGAGACGGATGCCACTGACAACATCTCCTTAGCCACTTCCCAGGCTGATAAGTCACACAAGTATACAAGGAAGAATGGTGGGGAGATATAATCAGCATTTCCACGAAGCATTAATTCTTAAATATGACCAAAGGGAAAGGACCATTTTCCAGAACTCCCACTTGCTGCAGCTTTCAGCAGAGTCATGTTAAGAGCTGTTAGGACTGTTTGTGCTTGGCTTCACTTTGTGGGCTCACCAACAACCATAGCAAGTCAGGTCTGCTCCCTGTGAGCCTTGAAGTGCAGCAGAACAGGGTCTGTGGGGCTGTGTGGGGCATTTGTACCAGCCCTGCACCATGGCACCTCCTTCCTGAGGAGACCCAAATGAAGTGTGGATGTGGGGACAAGTCACCTCTGGGGATAACCATGCTTAGCTGGTATTGTTCTAATAACAGGAGTGTCTGATACTGAGAGGAAAATAAATTGTTTGATGTGAATACTTGATCTGTCCTTACATGGTGAAAGTTGGATTTTGGACTTCTTAGATGATCTGCTGCCCAAGCCTCTATCACACATACAGAAGCTGCTCGCTGCTGGAGATACCCAAAGACGAGTGTCCCCTCTGGGAACAGCCCTAGCCAGGTGAGCAGAAGGAGACGCAGTGTTCCCACAGGGAAACCTCCCAAACCATCCCACAAAATGTCATTTCCATGTAGCATGTTTTTTACCTCTGCTTTGCCTGCTCCAGCAGACGAGGATGCTGCTGTTGGGTGGTTCTGGTGCCTGCTCCGGAGGGGAGCCGGCTGGGACAGCCCTGTGCATGCCAGATGAGCTCCAGTGGGCTTGGGGACACTGGGCAGAGCTCTGCACCTCCTGGCCCACAGGTCCAACCAGGGCTGGCTGTGCCCTGTGTTGGCTGCCTGGGGCTGCTGGTGAAGGGGCAGAGGAGCCCCTGGAGCCTGTGGCCCAGACCCCCTCTCCTCACTGGGTCCCGGGGTGGGATTTCCCACAGAGAAGCTGCAGACTCAGCAGAGAGGCAAGCTGCCTGCTGTACAGCTGAGCTGGGGTGAAACCTGGCACAGATGGCCTGGAAAGGGGCAGCAGGGCAGTGGCAAAGGGTGCCACCCCCAAAGGACTTGAGGAGCTGCAGAGGGGACAACAACACACACTGCCACACACAGTTTTCAGATTAAACAGTGTCGGGGCCAAGTGATGACTTTTTGAGAAGCAGGCACAGCTCGCCAGCTGTTTAAATCTTGATGGCTCTCAAGTAACAAGATTAGGCAATTGTAGGCTACAGGAAGGATATCAGTAATTACCGCCTGATTGGTAAGAGCTGTAATTAAAGTGCAATGTATTTCAACCTCTTGGAGCACTAGTCTGGTCCGCTCCATGTAGCCAGCCCTCCATTTGGTTCTCATTTATTTGCCTCTCCAAACACAACCTCGACTGGACCTTGCTGGGCATCTTTAGCAGCTGGTGCTGGATGTGGCATCTACTGGGGCAGCTCCCGCGTGTGGGGGCTGGATGGAGCTGTTGCATCCCCAGTGTGGTGGGCACAGAGGATCCAAGCATGGAGGCTGCTGTCGCCTGGGCATCCTTCGGGTCTGCCATGAGCTCTTTGGCTGCAGACATGCTCTGTCCACCCTGCCTGTGTCTGCCCTTACTCTGGCTGCTCGCTGGGTTGACTTGCCTGCTTGGAGAGCAGGATGTACTGCCAGATCCAGATGGTAACACCTGATGTTTTAGCTCCTTTGGAAAGGCTTCCTCTCTCATTGTGCTGGCAGCTGCTCTGGTGCCCTGGTGTGAGGATGAGCTCAAGTGAAAGAGGAAGGCAGAAACCACGGGCTTCTGTCTCCGTCTCCCCATCCTTCCCTGCTGAGATGAGGTGATGCTCCTGCCTGCGAGCTGCCTGCAAACACTGCCTGTTGGCTCCCCGGGCCGCTGAGGGGAGAAATCTGTGAGCTTGTAAACGCTCATATGCTTGTAGGTTTGTTCATCTTCTATCTTTGGTGATTCAGTTTATGTTTTAAAATATAAAAAGGCCTCCTACGTACATGATGTCTCTATTGTATAAAAATATCAGCCATGGTATTTTAAAAATATCTCCCTCTTCCAACAGTAACTACACCCAGCCAGTGCTTCAGCCACCGTTTCGACTGCTGCTCAGCGAGTCATCTCCAGACCAGCTGGAGCACCACAAATACATGGAGACAATGAGAAGTGCTGCTGTCCTTCAGCTGTAAATGAATGTTTACTACAATAAGGGTACGTTGTCTACCAGATGATGGTTAATGGCAGTCCCCTAAACTGGTTGAGTTAAACTCACCTGTGATTGAAGGCAGCTGCTGGGATTGATGCACACTCTGCCTTGCTAAATGTGCTACAGCCAGGTGATTAGTGTTTTCCAAAGGGAACCATCGATCACCTCTTGTGTTTGTTTATTCTCCAGCAGACCAGCCGGCCTGCTTGTGGGTGTGGGATCCATGGTCTGGTGGGCTGCTGTGCCAAGCAGCACATTGCTGTGCATCTTCACTCCCAAAGGACACTGTGCCTGTGCCTAGATACGGATCTGGCCAGCAGCTGAGTGGCATGATCCGCTCCCTGGGCTGTGCAGCAGGGATGCTCTGGTGAGTCCACACCCGTGGGCTGCCCTGTCGCCAGAGCTGGGACCTCTGGACAAGCTGACTCGTTCACCACAGGCAGATGTGAGCACACTGCTGCTGCTGCTTCTCCATGGGTGCTCCGGCTGGGACCCAACACACGTGGTCCTTTCTGCGCAGGTACCCCTGCACCTCCAAAGTGACCCTGCACCATAGAGCAGTGGTATAGAGATGACTCATTAGTGTTAATTCTGAGCAGTGGAACAATCCCCTCTCTTTTTGGCCATTGTTGTTCACTGCAGCTGCTCCTGCACAGAGGAAGGGATCATTGTTAGAGGGACTCAAAGCCACGTTGCTAATTAAATAGTTCTCCCTGCCTGGGACTGTCAGACAAGGTCTGGGGTGCAAGATCTGCACTCTTTCCTCTTGGTTGGTGCACCAGAACATCTCCATATGAAGCTGGCCTTGCCATTCTGGTGTATGGTCAGCTAAGCAGAAGCTGGATACTCTCTGCTAAAAATGATGAGTGTTTCTAAAGGAATGTCATGAGGAAGGAGTGTGGGGGAAGAAAGAAGCTTTATCTTAGCTCAAATTTTCATGATCAGCTGAGCAGCAGTGGCACGTAGCTGGAAGGGGACATGGTGGATCTGCCATGTGGGCACAGAGTTACTGTTCTGCCAAGGAGATATTTAGCTTGCTTGCTTTTCCCAGGGATGTTTGCTTAGACGGTAGCTCACATCACCAGGCTGGGAGGACGTGTTTCAGCCTTCCCTGCAATGGTCCCGCAGTGGCTAGTTAACTACGGTGAAATTAGTCTCTTGGTGGTTCAGTTGTTTCTGATTAACTTAAATATATACACTGAGTCCAGGCTGCTAAGCAAAGCTGAATTTGTGGCCCGTGTGCATTCCTGTGTGGTCCCAGGCACGGTGGCTGCCAAGCCCCACGGCTGCCTGCCCAGGATCCCTGCCTGCCCCTGATCCCTGCCTGCCTGTGATCCCTGCCTGCCCGTGATCCCTGCCTGCCTGCAATCCCTCCCTGCCCAGCCAGGGCAGGCGATGGCAGCCAGCAGCGAGCTGGCATGAGACCCTCGGCAGGGGAACCGACATGCTGAGAAGAGTCTCAGTCAATGTGCAGTGCTTTCAAGGGGTTGGGTGCATATTTTTTTCAGGATCATATTTTCTCATGCCAAGACTTGTAGCTGTCTCTGGGAAAGCTGATGACAGCCGGCAGCGTGGAGGATCATAATGGTTCAATGCCATATAGCGACCCCTATAGTTAAGGTTACATGAGAATTTCTATAGGCTAAAAATTTTCCCAAACATTCACCTGCTGGGCTTAAATTTTCCATGCTTGTTGTTTGCCTGAAGGTGAATTGTTTCCAAGCTTGAGAAAAATTCCTTTGGCTGTGTCTGAGTTATGGGAGAAGAGAAAATACTCTCTTCCCACTGGAAAATCTTTAGCTACTTTTTTCCTCCCCTTCTTCTTCAGACTGGGCTTCAGAAAAAAGTCTGGAGTCTGAAAAGCCTCAAAACTTGGCCTGGACCTAGCTTTTTTCCAAGCCAAGTACCTCAGTGGGAAGATTAAAGTGAAGGAAAAAAGGGATAAGAAAATGGGAGACTGGGCAAAATGGGCTGGGGGAGGGTGTAACTCTGTTTGAGCATGTTCTACGTTTCCACGATTTCTCTCTTTTTCTTTTTTTTTTTGGTGTTGCCTAGTACGGCTTCATGAGCTCTGCAGTCGCAGTGTGGATGGAGGTGCAGGTTCTGCTCTGGTGCCAAGCAGTCAGGGGTGCATTTGGGCAGGGTGGGCAGGCAGGGCTGGTGGCTGGTGCTACGGTGGGGCAGCAGCCCCAGATCAGGGAAAAAAACCCATGCAGCAAAGCCAGGAGGTGTGTGTTTCGTTACATGCTCAGGAAACCAAGAGTCCATTTCTCTAACCATCTTTCCATGCTGTAAAGTTTTATTAAAAGGCATCTGTAAGAATGATAAAACCAAAGGGTGGGAACTTCCCCCTTCCCTAAAATGTATAGTTAATCAGAGGAAAGAACTCTGATAAGCACTTTGAAAATTTTCATGCTTGGGCAGCTTCTTTTAAAGTTGGTTGCTTCTTTTTTAAAGTAGGCAAGTTACAAGCAGGATCTTTGTTGGTGAGGTATTGAAGTTGCACCTTTAAATGAAGGAAATACAAAAAAGGTGGATTCTTACACTGACTTTTGCCTCTGTGGTGCTCACAAAGGTTTTTAAAAAGATACATTTTTCTGGTTAAAAGTGCAGTTCAGTAAACTGGACCAGACAGAAAATCATGTATTAACATGCATATCCTTGTACATGTTTCCTAGTCTTTGGAAATACGAAACATGCATTTCAAATTGAAAGACCTGCTGGATGTGTGGCCAGCCTGGCTGTGGATATGTGATTAGAGCAGAATAGGTAAACACAGGACTCACAGGTGTGTAGTCGCTGCAGACGCATGTATCCAAAGTCTTGGATTTACCCTGAACTACTTAGTACAAACTGTTAAAATACTCATTGCACAATGTTCATGAGCTGTTGCTGGGTACAACGTGTGAGTATTGACTTCCGTGTTTCTTGACTTTTTTAAAGTTATGCAACCAAAGCACCACATTCCTGTAATTTTTGCATCTTGTGCAGGCTCCTGCATTTGGCTGGCATGTGTTTTCTTGAAGGATAGGTGATTTCTGCCTTCCCCCCCCGCCCCATCCTCCCTGTTCCAGCAGCCACATGTTCTGCTCTGCCTCTCACTGCAGGTGTGGTGGCCATGAGAGCTGGCTGTTGCTTGTCCTGCACAGGGGGATTCTGAAGACGTGCCCAATCCTGCCCTGCTCTGATACGAACTGCTTGGGCAAAACCTTGGGTGAACAGGGCTATGGGGGTGCGAGGCTGCTGGGACCCTGCTGACTGCCCAGCCTGGCTGCATCTTCCATGGACATCTCTGTCAAGTCAGCCTTTCACAGAGGTGGGGAAGCTCCTTCCCAGCCCTGATCCAGCTGATCCTGCTTGTGGCACTGAGGAAGGGTCCAGCTCTGTGTCTCCAGTGCATCCTCCCCCCCGTCCCGCCACCCCACCCCCCCACCCCCCCGAGGAAGGGGTGCTTTTGTGCTGCGCTAATCCCACTTCCAGTGATGAGTTTATCAGTTTCCAAAAGATCTGAGATCTTGCTTTGGTTCTTCTGTGCTTTTAAATGTATTTAATGCCACTCTTCCAGCTGCTCCAAGCATCACAGAGAAAATGAAACAATATCTGAGAAGTGCCCCCTTCTCCATCCAGAAACTCTGGTGAGAGAGACAGTATTTGCATTGTGCACCGGTTTCTCTTCGCTGTCTGCTCTCGGGAGAGGCGATCGGCTCTTGAAGTGGTTTGGGGTGGAACAGCATGCGCTTGTGCTGAAAACAGCAGAGGGATTTTAGTCACTTCTTGAAATGGGGAAAATTGCCTCATTTTTCAGCCTTTGGCCTGCGATCCCACACTTCCCTAGCTCTATGTAGGGATTAGTTCATACTTTTTTGGTGTTTTTGGCCCGAAATGAACGCTCCCAGCCAGAGGATAGATAATTCCACTTGCGCTGATCCCCCGGGGCACATGCAGGGCTGCAGAAACAGGAAATAGGAAACGTATTACATACCTTTTCCCCTCAATTTTATTTTCATAATGCATGGAAAATAGCAGAGCTCTGAATTATTTGAAATTTTAGAGTTATTTAATATTTATTTTTGAGAAACAATCTCTCTTTTCAGGGAGGCCTCGTGGTGTCAGACCAGCCGTCTGGCCAGCTCCAGAGAGCCCTGGGGCATGAGGGGGCCGTGGGGCTGAGCGATGGTCCCACTCCCCGAGGCACGGGGCCGGCGGGAGGCACTGTGGTGGGCGCTCTGCGATGTGCGGCCCCTGGGCATCCCCAGACATCGCTCCGGTGAGGGAGGACTAGCAGCCTGGCAGCCCAGGGGGCTGCTGGCCCCCCCAGCCCTGGTGCAAACCAGGGTGCTGCCCACAGGGCGAGGTGGAAGTGCTTGGGGCTGCGCAGGCATGCAGCCAGCAGCAGGCAGGAGCTGGCATCAATGTTAGCCAGCTCTACCATGGCTCTGTCGTTGCTGCTTTTTGGCATTTAACAGTCATGAGTTTTCGGCTGTAACCCAGTGGAGGGGCTGGAAGTGGTTGGAGGGGGACGAGCAGCCACCATGGTGTTACAAACCAGCCCCATGCCACAAGGCTCCTGCTGCCCGCTGGGAAGGCGGCCGCTGCCCACACAATCACAGGCTGGGATTTCTCCGTCTTCAAGTGTACCACCAATGCAACGCAGATCCTCAGGCCCTGCATAAGCTGGCTTGGTACATGTCTCCCCAAATTAGTTTTCTTAACAAAACCAGTGCAACGGACAGCCAGCTCTGCTTTTGGATGGGCACTGGGAAGGACTGGGCTGAGCGGTCTCAGCATTACCCAGTTCTACCAAATGTGCAGAACCAGGCCCAGAAAACCCACGCTGTCGCAGTCGTGCATCCTTAGCACACACTGATGCAACGGCTCCCAGGGAAGGTTACCCCAAGGACAGCTGCCAGCGGGGTGCAGCTGCGTCAGGACACGAGGAGCACGGGGTGCCCCAGACCTGGCAGCACACAGTGAGCGCAGCATGGTGGTTGTCCGTCTGCACAAAGTCTGATGATGGATTTTGCTTTTTTGGGCAGTGGAAAGGGGGAAGACTTAGTTTCAAGTTTTATTTTCATTCCTGATTTAAAACCCCATCCTAACAGTCTGTCTCCCTGGTATATTACAGTGTGTCTCAATGAGGCATTTTGCATCTCATGGCATATCTGCGCGTCTCTCCCATTACAACAAGGCCAGAGGCAGGTTGTGTGCTCAGAGGTGATGCTGTGTGCCAGGGGCTGAGAACCAGGGCTGCAGCCATCCTGCTTGTCTGATTCTTTTTTTTCTGTCTGTAGTTATTGCATAAGCCCAGTGGATTTCTGGTTCATGTTTGCTACAATAGAAATAAAATCAAATGGCAATTGTAGACCATATAAAAAGCAGAAAGTTAAAGAAAAGAATTAATGAAGAACTCATTATCTCAATCTGATGTTTTGGTTTCTAATTTTCTTCTCAAAATCAACCTGCCAGGTGTGACAATCCATCTAATTATTGCTTGGCCTATGGAGGGGTTTGACTGGCACGTGCTGGGACTTGGACAGTTTTTTATTAGCAGTGGGGGAAAGTTGGGATTGAAAAAGCCTTGCGCTCAGCTTGCGTATTTCTGGGTGTCAGATGCTCCTAAGTGCCTTACATTTTGCCAATCCATTCTGCATCTCTCTAATTTTCAGGGCTTTCAACACTTTCTGGCAAGCAAAGCCTGTGGATAACCCGAGTAAATGACTTTTTCCATGAATAGAGATTGGCCAGGGAAAGCTGAGTGATAAACAGAATAATCCTTTTTGTGCTTTTCCCAGCTCCAATCTTCTTTGCACACCAAATAAACACTCTCAAGCTGCTTAGAGCAAAATCTCTAATAGGCTGTGGTACTTGGGTTGTGCAGGGCTTGGCTCTGTGTCAGATGGAGGGACAGGACAGTGGAATAAAGTCCCAAGATTTTTTTGGGAATTAGTTTACATACCCCCAAGCAGAGTGTATTTTGGCACTTGGGCTGCATTACAATATAATCCACTAGCACTCAAAATAGCCTCAGCCTCAAAAATGGCTTTTTTTCTCATTTCTTTGGCTTTTCCCAGAGCCCCATGTTAGGACAGAGAGCTCTGTGTAGTGAGACCTGGGAAGTGTCGGGGTTAGGTGGCTGTGAATGCCTGTGTCCCTGTCTGGATCAGGTCCTTGGAAGCCACTATGACCTGAGAAGCCAGCGGCAATCTGCTCCTGCCCTGGCTACTCCGCGGCTGCCCTGGTTGCAGAGGACGCGTGTGGCTCCCCAGCGATGACTGCTCGTAGCCCTTCCTGGTGGGACATGGTGCTGAGCATCAGCTGTGGAGGCTGGGTAGCTCACGTGCTTGGACATGCTCATTGCCCCTGAAGTTTTGTCTCCCCCTTTGCCAGCTTCTGTAATAACCATTATTTGGTGCGTGACTTGAGTTGCACTTTTTTACCAAGTTCATGAGCATAAGCACTTTGGGTCAGTGTGGGGAATGTCTATGGGGCTCACGGAGATGCAGTTAACTGCTAATGTTTCTTCAGGATGTTTTAGGTAATGGCTTGACACAGTTAATAAAGAAACTGAAGCAGTTTGAGGTTCAGGCCATCAGAAAATTTCCCCAGAGAAGCACACAGGTGAGGCTTCTGCCTCGGCAGCAAGGGAGATGTCCATGCTCCTCAAGTCCAGGGTCTGAATCCTGCAATTTCTGCTTCCATGCAAGGCCAATAAAACTGCATTTCAAAAGTTTCCAACATCCTTGGCTTCTGCAGGAGTGCTCTCTTTATTCATGTATTAAGAGCGGTCAATGTAGAAATAACTTGTATAAAAATAGAGCATTTCTCACTTTCCCAGACGGGGAAATGAACAACTGAGTGAACTGCTTGACCAAAAAACAGGCCAGCACTAGAACAGGTGGTAGCTGTTATTGTCAAGTAAAAGAATGATTTTGCAAATAATTAGTTAAATTGCTCAGCCAGCATCTCTCCAAAGAAATACCCTCTTAAATGCACAGAACAAATTCACTGAGATGTGACTGCTCAGTGTGCACTAACGTGCAGTAAAGCAAGGTAAATCTGTTCTGAAATATCCTCCAGGAAGCATTGCTAGAACTGAGCTGTCTACACAACTGCTATGTTTGGCTAAAAGGAAACAATTCCTTTGTTTCTAGCAAATAATCCAGACTGACAAAAACAATAGCAATAATAGAAAATATAAAATGAAGGAAGAAAAAGTCTTGATCAATACTACCTGAATTAAGAAAAGCCTGTCAGAGTGTGTTATTTCCTCGGCTCCTCGGCAGGAAAACACAGTTGGGAAACCTGCGGAAAGGTTTTTTAAAGTGTTTACAGGGGCAGCGAGATGGACCTTTTAATCTGCTCCTCACGCCCAACCTGCCTGCTCTGTGGCTGCTGCTGCTGGGGGCTGCTGCTGGAGCGGGGACCTCAGCAGGGCGGCCGGGCAGGCTGGGGTGCAAGCGGGAGTCTCTGCCGCTGCTGGGCGGCTGACCCAGCGTGTGGTGGGAGAGCAGGGCGACTGCACGGCGGTGGCCCTGCACCGGTGCTTCTCTTTGGGGTGAGTGTGGTTAAATTAATCACCTTCCAGAAAGACTGGACACAAATGCTTTAATTCCAGAATTACAACGGTGGTTGGAGAGAAGAACAACTGCTGTTAGCTCCTCTGCACAGACTGCACAGCACGGGGCAGCAGGGCCCGGGGACCCTGGCTATGGTGGGAAAGCTGGCTCCCTTCTCCAGACCCAGCGCAGTGTGGCTCCTAATGCAGAAACTGGTTTAATTGCCCCCATCGGACATCACCCGGAGTCTGTTGCATAGGCAAGTTACGTGAGTGTGTCATGATGGAAGGCAAAATACTTGCATGCTTCCCACATTCTCATTTCCATCCCCTTTGAGCACCTTCAGAAAGAATATGTTTTGAAACAAAAGTGGGGATGTACATTCTGTTGGAAGGGCTTGGGTCCGTTTCCACTGGAGCTCTTCTAGTTCTCTCATAAGTAAAGGTCAGACACCTGATGGCTCAACTGGGCAAGTTAGCAGAAAATCAGCAGATATTAATGAGCTTGAGGTCTCCCATGGATTAGATGGCATCAATCTTTGGCCCTAATTATATTGAAGTTGCCCATCCTTTGCTGGAGAAGTCCTCACTCAGCCTCCCAGGGGCCTCTGGTCCTCAGCTCCCTCCTGCCACTGCTGGATGCAACCCTGCACTGTCTGCACTGGCTCCTCCATGAACAGGAGGATCCTCCTCTGAGCCTGAGCCAGGGAAAGCACTGTGATGAGAGGACGTTAAGAGTGCCAAGCCAGGCAGAGAGAGGTGCTAAAGGGGAAGCAGGGGAATCCTTTGCTTTTTTGGTGGTTTCAGTAGCTTGATGTGCATTCAGGCTTGGTTTGGGCAGCTGAAGCCCTGCCTTCTCAGGGTCTGCAGGTGGGTGACCAGCAGGCTTTTCCTCTGCTTCTACCTGCCCTCTGAGTTTCAGATGCTTCTGGTGTATCCTGCAGACCCTGCAGGTCTAGAGATGCTCCCCCAGCCCCTCTGCGTGCCAGCAGGGGAGTTAAGTACACTGGCAAGGAGCAGGGTGTACAATGCATTTCCATATGGCCCCTGGCAGCAGGGCATGGCCATGGAGTCTGCTCTGCGTCACGGAGTCTGGCTGCCGTTTCCACAGCAGAGGGGCTTCGCCGTCGCAGCCCCTCAAGTGGCATTTGGACACAGCGATGCTACGGCAGCACCGTGGCTGCAGACCTCGAGGTGATGGCAAAGCTGATTCAGCTCATGCTGCTGCCTGGACATCCAGAAGTCCTGAGGAACCCAACTTTGTGAATGTGGGTGAGAAAAGGTACCCTGCCCCTGCAGATCAATGCTGCCTTTCTTCTGGGAATGGTTTCCTGCAGTCTTCTAGCATAACCTGTCACTTGTTGGGTTAAGCCTGCACTAGGTAGCTCATACCCAAACGCTGCTTGCGGTTACGTGCCGAGAGGGGCAGAAGGGAGATGAATGTGGTCTCTGCTTCTGCAGGATTCAGCAAACACTGTGTTGAGGGCTGTCCCGAGTTATCCATTTCTGCAAGAAAAGTGTCTTGCTGCATTGTGCCTGGAGCCTGCTAATTAGCTGTAAGTGATATAATGTGACTGGGATTTCAGCTCAAGCGTGAATGACCTATTCCCAGCTAGCCGTGGCACTTGGCATGAGGGCTGCTCACGGACAAAGCATGCTGGGAGGCATACCCTGATGCTGAGCATCTACAGCCTGCCCAGCTGGCACCAAGCCTGACCTCACAAGCTATCTGTTGCTGTGTCCCTTCTTCCTGCGCCCCTGGTGCTATGAGCACTGAGCATGAGATTCCCGTTTGCCACCCAGCCCCCAGGCTGGTGCTGCTTTGCTGCCTTCTGGGACCAGGATGAGTCTGTGGAAATGAGCTTTGTTTAGCTGGGAGCTTCGTTCCCTGCTGGGCCTGGAGGTCGGGGCTTTGCAGGTCTCCAGGGAAGGCTTTCGTGCATGCTTCTGCTTGCCTGGTGTGCTGGGTGCCAGAGGGGCTGTACAAAGTCAGAAGCTGAAGGACGGGGTCCCAATGGACAAGTGAGCTGCTTAGCTGCAACATGCCTCTGTCTATCACTGTCCACGGCTGGGGCATTCCTCCTGGCTTTCCTCATCACTTCTCAGGAGAATATGTGAACTGAGGCTTTGCAACGAGTGTCTTGGGGTGGGTGTCTGTGAAACCCCAGGTGTCTGTAAAGCCCCAGGTTTCTGTCCTATTTCTGCAGGCAGCCAGGAGCAGGAGCAGCAGCACTGGTGGCAGTGCCAAAGCTGTCCCAGCCCAGGGGCTCCTTCCCAGGTCTGTGCCTGGAGCCACAGGCAGCTCTGTGTCCCCTCTGCACTGGTCACCGATCACCACTTTTGTCACCTCAGGTGATGCTGCTTTGCAGCGATGGTGAAGCAGAAGAGGACTCATGCAGGGCTACAGCATCAAGCCATTGGACAGTGGATGGGGGACAGCTGGGCATGTGGTGACTGTGCTGAAGAGCAGCCTGGAGGCTCAGGGGGGTTTGGCCAAGGAGGTGGACACACAGTCATCCCCTCTGCCTCTTTCTGCCACCTGGAAGGACCTGACCATGGGGATGGTCTTCCACTTAATGAACCTCTGGGTGCAGCTGGTTCAGCCTGGAGCAGAGCAAGAGGCACCAGTTCCTCCACTGGACTCACAGACCAGGATGAGGTATTCAGATTATATGAAATTTCTTTGCAGCTTCTAAGAGAAAATTGATTCCAGTGGGGAAAAAAAGGTACAGGAGCAAGTCCTTTTTTGCCAAGGCTTTAGTGGGTTCACAGCTAATGCTCTGGGTCCCAGATTAGCAGAGTGGCTGCTGGTGGCCCAGCTCCATTCCACCTAGCTGGGCATTTTCACCCTTGTGCCCAGACATTCCTGACTGCACAGCTGCCACGTGCGGACAAGGCCATGGGACACCAAGCTTCAGTGGGAAGGTGACAGCAGTCGGTGGCTCTGTAAGAAGTTCATTGTAGATAAGCACCATGTGGAGCTGGGGGTGCCTCGGGATCTCTGTTTGCTCCAGATCTCAGTGAATCTATTCCAGATCCCCTCTCAGCATGGCTGCTCTGGGAAACCCAGGCTGGGTTTACTAGAGATACCACAAGAGATGTCCATGATGCTGGCTGAGCATTAGTGCTGCGAGGGTTTGAGTGTCTGAAGCTTCCATCCTCTGAAAAACAGAACAAAAATTCGTTTGCAGAAATACACCTGGCAGACTCCACCTCCTAAAATTAGAAGCGCGATTTTCTATCTAAGTGCCAACAGCAGATGAACAACAGGTCATGCACAAATATAAATGGCCGCATGATTAATATTGGATGAACTTTCAAAATTTGGATGCCAACAGATGCATGATAAAATTTTCCCAGAGAATAAACATACAAGGATGGTTCTTGTGCCAGTTTTCAGTTTCTGCTGCATGTTACAAAAGCAAGCTAATTGCAGTTAAAAATACTGAGCAGCAAATCCTCTTACCAGAGAAGTTGCAGTTTCCGAATCTGCCACTCTAGTCACAGTGATCATTCCCAAAGCCATATATTCATAGTAAGATAATCTACTTGGCCAAAATTTCTCACTGCAAGAATGATACTGAGTAGGTAAAAGATAAGTACAAGAGCATGTGGAGATTAAATAGATGAATATCTGTAGGTTCCACGCTTCTGCAGCTCATTTGAGGAGACTGTTTATTTCTGCACGTGCCCCGTAGACTCGCATGGCTGACGGAGTGCCAGTGCCTGGAATACGCTGCCTGACTTACAAAAAAAGCCAGCCCTCTTTGATGATGCAGAAATCATTTTACTTATTGAAGCAGTGAATGTTAATGATTATTAATTGGAAAAGGCTCTCCAGGGGCCATGTGTGTGCAGGACTACTGAGTGCTTTGCAATTCCAGCATGAAATGAGTTACTCCACAGCATGAAAATGAGAACAGCTCTCCCCAGCATCCCCGGAAAGTAATTGAATTGTTACTGCACGGCACCAGCCCTTCCTGTTTACTCGGCAATGACATGAGGAGCCGGGGACCCTTAACAATAACACATGAAACCTGAATTCAACCTGAAATTTAGGTGGAGAAATGTATTTTCAGCTTCTCTTTAAAGCGGTTGCAGACTGACCCCGTGTGCCCTGGAGTCACACAGTACTTTTGACTCAGAGGTGTCTGTGTTGTGGCAACTGTCGCAACAGGGCTTGTGGGGGAATGGTAACCCCCACAGGAGGGATGCTACTGGGAAAGATCCTGGAGAGCTCTGGGACCCACCTGGCTGAAGTGGTCCCAGGGACAAGAACAGAAGCAGTTGCAGCAGATGATTACAAGATTAACTCTGTACAACCAAAGTTATTGATAGCCTCTGCTTTGCAGGGTGCTCAGAGACTACCTGCCCAGCTGCAGGTGGGTGGGAGAGCAGCTGTAGTCCAGCGCTGTGGATGTTGAGCAGCAGGGATGTGCACACTGCCTTCTGCAGAGCCGTCATGCACAGTCTCTGCTTGCACGTGGCAAGTGGCATGGGCTGATGCAGGCTGGGGTCAGTGTTAGATGTGGGACTTGGGGAGAACTTGTCTTACAAAAGAAATGGCCTCTTTAAGGCATAGCTTCCTCTCCTGTGCCAGGGAAGGTAAAGTGGGATTGATAAACCAGTGGTGACTTTTAAACTGTGGGGAGAGGTCTCAGCCAGGGAGATGGTCCAATCTGCTCATCATGTAGAGGGGTTTGTGCTCCTGCTCTGAAACTTGCTGCTATCACTTCCCTGCCCTATGATGGAGTGACTTGGGAACCTCCCAGCCCACGCACTGTAAACACAGTCTTTATTTTCTGGGGAAAGAAGAAAAGTTGAGAGCTGGAGATTTAAATGCCCTGATGAAGGGCACCTGCTGGATTCGTGGTCCTGCCACCTGTCATGTCAGTGATGTATTGCAATAACACATCATGGCAGCAACGGCATTTGGTGAAGTATGGCTGCAATCGATCACTGGACCAGCGCTGCTTGCACCATACATCAGCAAAGCTCCAGCACACCGCAGTGAACACCGGCACAGGCAGGACCAGACTGGGCAGAGCAGGCAGGGGAGCTTGCCTCTGGGTGCAGCGTGGCTCCTGTGGCCTGGCTTGGCCAGGGACACTGGATATATGAGGCAGGGAAGGCAACAAGGGGCTGGGGTATGTCACCATGGGAACATCCCCATCCCAGTGCAGCTCTGCTAGACCAAACACAGTGTCCCTGCCCAGCCTGTGGGGAATATCCTGGGGGTCCGCTGGGCACCTCCATGAGCCAGGGCACCTAGTTCTGGCAGAAAGGAGGAGCACACCTCTGCGTATGACTGTGTCCCTGCCCCCATCAGTCTCCCTGAGGGGGCACATCATTGCAGGATTGCAGAGGCAGGCACTGCACTGAGCTGGGTCTCCATCCATCAGAAGAGACCCAGTGCTCAGTACAGTCCCCATGCTGCAATGCTCACCCCATAAATCTGACTGGCAGCTGAATGCCAGCATGGGGACGATCCCTAAGGAGTGACCCACGGATGGCCATCGGTTGAGTGGGCTGGCTGCCCATCGGGGCAACAGGGCTGGGATGGAGGGGTGCCACTGACCAGCACGCAGCCCCACTGTTGCTCCTGGCGGAGGGGCTGACTGGCTCTCTGGGGCTCACACTGAGGCTGTGCAGCCCTGAGCAGGACGGCTGCTGGCTGGGGCTGTGTGGGCAGGCAGGGCACCCCTTATTCTGCACCCTGCAGCTTCGGCTCCTGCCCAGAGCTTCCAGCAAGGAGCAACGGGTGCAAGGGTTTGAGCTGTATTTTGTCCCTGGTCATGCAAATGGCAGCTCCCTCAGCTTTTCAGGCTGAAAAGCTGCAAGAAAAGGGGCCTTTTGAGAGCTACAGCAATTTTCCCGGTGAATAGGAGTTGCTGTTCCTGTAACATGAGTTGTTCACACACATGTAGTAATGTCCTGTTTGGGGCTTATGTAATGGGATGGAGGGGCTCCAGCGAGGGACCGACCCCGTGGAGAGGCACTCACACCGTCTCGGGCTGGCAAAATGAGCTGGACTTTTCCAGGCCCCGCTGAGATGTTCATTTATAACTCCCACCGTCTGGCAGAAACCTTGCCAATCAAAACACGCCACGGGTTTTCCAACGGGTTAGGAGCACTCCTCTCAAAGAGGGTTTTTGAGGGGGGCCCAGGATATTTGATAGGAGTTAAGCTGTAAAATTAGTTTCAGAGCAGCGGGTTGTCTCCTTCCCAGCACGCTTGGCTGGCGGCTGCAGGAGCATTAACCCCTCACGCCCACCCGCTCCCACCCTGCACCATGAGGACACCGGTGTCTATCTTACTCCTGTGGCCAGGGGTCATGTGTGCCCACACTGGGCTTACAGGGCCATGGGGACAGTCATGGTGGTGATGTCCTCCCTGTGGCCCCAGCAGCTTACCCCAGGCTCCCCGGTGGGATGCCCTGACCCATGCCCCCAGCCACTGTTCTGCAGCAGAGCCCTGCAGGAACATCTCCACCTGCAATTCTTTTCAAAGAAGCAGGTAATGCCAGAAACAGTGAAGCTATAAGCTACCATGGCTGCAGCAGAAAGGGCTGACCCAGCTTTCCTTCCCGTGTCCATGCCAGAGGCAAGAAGCTGATCAGCATTGACGCTGCACAGTCCCTGCCTGCGAGAAGCTATGAAGCAGTGGGTGACAGAAGAGGGAGCACAGCAAGTGCCATTTCCATCGTTAGGTGGTGACTGTGCCGGTTGCCAAAAAGCAAATGCCAGCAATGGGCAGCAGCAGAAACCTTTGGTCTTGTACTTCATCCTCTTCCCGCATGACTCCTCTATTCCCTTCTGGGCTCAGTCAGCCCTAGAATGAATTTTCCTTTGCAGCTGGAGAAGGAGGGACCTGCAGAGAAGAAGCAGAAGACCTGGCTTACCAAGAGTCACAGCATCTGAAAACCTCAGCATGGCATGGATGTTTGCAGAATCTGAGAGCCTTTCTTTTGGGTTTAGTTGTGAAACTAATGTTCTCTTTGTTTTCTGCTGAATGATAACGAATCACTAGAAACTTGGATCCATTTTAAGGATGAATAAATGACACCTTCTAAGCTCCATGTTTATCTACTATTCTGCTACCAGAGCGATTTCATAGCAGAGCTATCAATGAATTTAATTTACATAATGGTTTATCATATACTTCAATATCTCAAACACACTTCATTAGGCACCACCACCAGCAGTTACATGCTCCCTTATAGTTCTTGCAAACTTTGCTGTGAAATGCTGCCTCTCCAACTATTAGTGATGCTTTAAAAAAGAAGGAAAAAAAAAAAAAAGGACTCAAACTACCCAGACCCATGTTCAAAAAAGCTTTTCAACTCTGCTTTCACAGAAGGAGCTACATACCAGTCAGTGGTGTGGGGACAGCACTGCCTGGCCGGGCGGTGGTGGGTCCAAGCATTTACTTTTCCCACATTGAGAAGGAAATAATTTCTCAGTACAATATTTTCAACTCTGGAAAAATAATTCTGATTTTTTTATTTATGCACTTGCTTCCCAGAAAGCTGGAGGAAGTTAGTACCTGAGGTGCCCTGGTCCCTGTGCATGTTCCTGACACAGGGAGTTACCAGGAGTGGGAGAGATGGGGAAAACACCCGCCCGAGCTGGGGCAGGGCATAGCTCCAGTGCTTGGACCTTGATGGACATCCTCTGCAGGTGAATTAAACAGCCAGGCTCTTTTAGCATTGCCAGCTTCTCAGGTGAGGAATCAGCAGCATGTGAAATGCTTCAGAAAACTTGGGTTTGTGAACCTCTGGGAAACAGCAAGAGCAGTGTCAGTCCAGGCTGCGCCCCTGAGCTCCCCGCCTCGCAGCTCTGGGGAAAGCACTGCATGGACATTGACCAGGGCAAGCTCTGGGGCCTTCATTACTGCTGCTTTCTTTAATTGCTGCGTAATGGCAACAGGATGCTTTGGGAGAAGCCCCCTTCATGACAGGGTACATGGTGGTGAGCAGGGGGCTTTCAGGACGGAGCAGGGTCTCTTGCTTTCTGCATGTGTGCACTGTCAGACTTGAACTGCACCAGAGGCTGCTTTCTGTAAGCACAGTCAAAAGGTGCTGCTTAATATAGTTACATGTTTGTATTTTATCTGAGTTTCTGGGGATGAACTGAAATTATATTCTGTACATTCAGCTCCTCCGTACAACACAGGCACGGCCCTATAGGCACTGAGGTGCTGAAAAGGGGTTTTGTTTGGTATTAAAGATGATGATTTGGGCATTTTAAATGGAGTGGAGAAGCCTCTATTTCCAAACAGTCCCTAAGTTTGGTGTGTACATTTCTGAGACCCGTAATTCATACCCAGAGAGTACAGTGATGCATGCAGATGATGGCTGAACAGTGTTGGAATGGTGCAGAGCCAGGTCGTGCACCTGCACTGTCCCCGGTGCAAGCCGGCATGCAGCAGCCTCTGTCCTCATGCGAAGTTCAAGTGACAGCAAGAATGTGAACAGCCTGGGACCAGGGGGTCGGCCACCTCCGGAGGGGAAAGGAGTGGTGGGGGGCACAGCAAATGCTGAGTCTGAACGACGGCCCAAGGAATGTTTTACTGAAGGAGAGCTATAAATAGGAGTCGCTCCAGCATTAGAGGGGCCATAGCGAGCAGCTTTGCAGTCCTCGGAGGCTGTGTCCCTGCCACAGCTGACAAATGCCAGCCGTGAAAGGAAACGGCGCGTTTCATACCTTAAACAAAGCGTCTCCTAACACAGCCTCGCAGAGCGGGGGGAGACACGGTCCTTGCAGAGCCGGGTGCCCAGAGCACTGATCCTGTTTCTGCTGCAGCCAGGCCTGAGCCACTGCAAACAGTGGGATCTTCTGCAGTGCCTGGGCAATGCTGCGGGGCCGAGTGCTGGCTTTCTTCTGTGCATGTGTGCGAGCATGTGTGTCACATTTTCAATAGCATCTTCTTACATAATTTATAGCAAGGATAACATAAAGGTTATTTTAAAAAATAAAACAACCTTCTTTACATATATTAAATTTGCTGGAGCATCCCATACGCATCTTTGCAAACTCCAGTATTACCCACAGGGGTCTGATCTGCATGTCACATTAGGCAGATGGAATTTTTTATTTATTCCACCTAGGTTGTAATAGAGAATTTAAATTATTTGTGGCAACATGTTTGCGTTCCAGAACATGGCATAGGATGCTACAGAGTGCCCTGACATGCTTGTGTGCCTTAAGTACAAGAGATCATTTGGAACGTGGAGCTCAGATCAGCTACTCCTTGGTAAACATTTTTGCAGTGACATAAAACAATCTTAGTGCTGCCAAATATGTAGATATTTTGCTACTGGATCCTTCTTCATTAAAATTAGGTTTTTAATTAGAATGAATCTTTGGGGTTTGGTTTATTAATTTTTGCATTAACCTGGATTTCATAGTTTTCACTGTTCAAAACCATTGTAGTGGATGGAAATGAGGAAACTTTAACAATTGAACTGCGTGTTCTTGCCTTTTAGTAGCTTGTCAGTAGAGTGTATTAAAGATTCAGCTGTGCTCTGATAAGAATCATGAAGGATCTATATGTTTGCATTGTTTTTGGCAAGAAGTATCCAAATGATCTGTATTTATTATATAAAATTGATTTTTTTGGCATACATGCTATTTTTCATGGATTTTGGCCCCATACCAACACAAACAAGGTGATCTTGAGCAAAGCCATGCATTTTTAAGTCTCTGTTTGGAGAATTTTCAAAAGAATCCAGGGTCATGAATTTGTCTGTGAGTTTATTCTTGCTGCAGATAGCAGAAATGGTGGAAAACCACATTTCCAGCGTGTTGCAAGGTGTCTGTTGTTGTAAGGATTTCATCAACATTTACAGTTGTTCTTTGCAAGGGAGGTTCTGCAGCATTGGAAACTGAAACTGGTTAGTTGGAAAGGTGAGGGAGTTGCAGATGGGTTCAGCCAGGGGCAGGAATTGCTCCCCAGTGCTGATATCTCCACTTGCTGCTTCCAAGAGGTTCCTCTTCCCTACCTCCTCTGTCATCTAGATGGATGAACTGCTCTGCCAAAAGCTGCATCCTGCTGGGACCTGCCCACTGCCAGGAGGATTCCTGACACGAAGACCATGCTGGTGGCTCACGGGGGTCTCAGAGAATGCTGTGAGAAGGATCCTGGCTGGAAAGCCCTTTGAGCTCCTCTCTGAATCGCAGAGACACTGACCCTTGCTGGCTGCCTGTCTGGGAGCAGTGGAGCAGTCCTGGGGAGGATGAAGTGGTGTCCCCTGTGCCAGCAGCACTGCTGAGTTTTGGGTCAGCCCTTGGTGCAGAGATCAAGTACCTGCTGGGGTTGGGAGATTCCAAGGGACCGCAGGTCAGGCGTGGCTGGACCTGCCCGAGATGCTCTGGGCCATGTCTCAGGAGGGCCTGGAGGCAGCTCGGGGGGCTGAGCTGGAGCCCTGTGGGTTAAAGCTTGGTTCAAAGCAGAGAAAATGTCTGTCTGTGGCACAGTTTGGATAGATCGTGCAACAGACCACGTCACCTGCGATGTCCAGCCTGGGGTACCAGCACCCCCATGCAGGGCGAGGTCCTGGCTGCAGGCTTTGCCACCAGAGAGCTTCCCTGGCCACTGTTTCCAGCGCATCACAGAGCGTTTATCCCCCAAATGCAGGACCCAGCTCTGGAGCCGTGGTAGAGCTGTTGTTCGCCATTCCTGAACAGAAACATCAGGCTGAAGCCCCACAGCCTGGCTTTCTCTGCAGATGATTGCTATTTTGGTTCCGCAGGTGGTGTTAATATATTCCTCTTTAAACTCCATTTCCTCGTACAGCTGAGTACAATGTAAATAACATCTCAGTTGTCATTTAAAAGGAAAGAGGGGAGATGACTAGAATTGGCAGAAAAATCACAGGCTAAGATTTCACTCGCAGTATTGATCATAGACATATTACACTCTTCTGTTAATGTCAGCTTTATTCCTCCAGCTCTAGAAAGCTGCTGAGGACACAGGGATTGTCAGGTAAAAAACCACAGCTTTTAATTTTTGGAAAGACACTGCAGGTACATGAAGTTGTTGTCCCAGATGGGTCTGCTGTAGCCAGCCCATTGCTGAAAACAGCATGCTTCGGAGAAGCAGGATGCGAGATGATGGGGCAGACATGTGAGTCAATAAATAGCATTGTCAGGGAGCTGCCCGTGGGGCTTCTTCACATCTCTTCCAAGCTTTTGTGAAGGGCATTAAAAAACCAACAGCATTTCATGATGCCGTGCTCTTGCCCTGCCCCTTCTCACCTAAAATCAGGGAGCAGGGTCTGACGAGTTTTAACATCAACTCATTAGGGGGAAATACCAGTGGCAGAAGGGTGGTTTGGGCAGAGATGATCAGCTCACCCTGTCCAGGGAGGGCAGTGAGGGGGTTGCTGGTCCAGCTCTAATGTCAGGTCCAGGCTTGCTCAGCTCTGCTCCCTCCAGCAGTAGCCTCTCAGCTTCAAGCATGCCAAAATTAAGCTTTTTGAATTTCCTTCTTTCTGTTCTTTTACTTTGGTTTTTCAAGCAAAGACAGAGAGAAGCAGTTTGCAGATCACTCAGGTTCGAGGGATGCGCTTACCCAAGGTAATGACCAGTGAAAGGAACACATAACTTGGGTGTGGGAAGTTGACTCCTACCAACCACACACCAGAATTTCAATTAAAATCCTGCATCCCTTTGTGTGAAGGGTGGTCAGTAAGAGTAAAGTGTTGGTTAAAAAATTGTGACACACAGGGCTGCCCCGAGCCTTGCTCTTAACCATCAGTATATTGGGATTTTCTTATCAAAGTAAGAGCACCGTATGCACTTTGAATGAAGACAGCAATCTAACTGCAGAGATAATCTGGGGGCTCTTTGGAAACGTGCTGTACAGGAAGGTACCCAGGCTGGGGCGGAGGTCTTGCAGCCTCAATCTATTTCTAAACATTCCTCGCAGAAAGCCCTTCTCTGGGAATTCATTATGATAAAAATTTAATTTGTATGTCTTGAAAAACTCGGCTGAACCTGGAAAACAGCCCTCCTGGAGACTTGTGAGCTCTTGCCTTTCAGAACATTGTTTGTGGAGATAAAAATATTTCTGCCGTACTTGTCACATGTATTTGAAAAACATATTAATCATTTAAACAAATATTAGCTCCGAAAGCCTATAAATACATTCACTGGGAGGAATATACCCTTTGTTGTAATATTACAATGAAAAATATGCTAATATAGTTGCCTAATTGCTTGTGTTTGAATAACCTCTTTTGTGACAATAAATGTTTGTGGCAGCATCATTCAAACAAGAAATGGAGAATCTGGTGCCAGTGAGGATTACGTGTGCCTCTGCCATCGCTCCTGATGTGAAAAGAAAAGTGTCTCTTCCTCCTGTGTCTGGGAACTGGTGTGGATGGAGAGCAGACGTCACAGCAAATACCATCAGCCTGGCACCATTCCCGGGCCCAGCAACCAAGTGACAGGGAGGGATGCTGGACCAGCTGCTGCCCACGCAGGGGGATGCTCCCAGCATTTCTGCAGGCGCCTGGCATGCAGGGTGATGTGGCCTGCACACAGGGCAAGCAACGCGAATCAAGGACCAACAACTGATAGCTGGGAAGACCTGAAACTGTGTTGTATTTAGCTGAAAAAATCAAAGCGAGGGACTGACCAGCAAAGGCTGGACCTAGGTTGGTGGTTGCAGATGCTTGCTGTCAGCCTGGCTTCGTCCCAGCACACAGGCACCCTGAGGCGAGCGGAGCCGCTGTGTCAGCCCTCCCCTCACTGCGGGCACAGAGGAAGCCCCCCAGCCAGAAATGACTTGGTGTTTTTTCAAAACTTCCCTTTTGCTCTGGCACTGCGTGCATTTGCAGGAGGCTGTTTGATTTATAGGTAAGCCTCCCAAGGGTGAAGTATGGGGATAAAGCCCGAGGTGAGACCAGGCTTCTGGGGACCAGAGAGGGGACCTGCCCTGAAGCAAAGAGCAGGTTTCTCTGAGCAGCATCCTGTAGGTTAAGCCAGCTTCTCAGCTATGCTTTCTGCTCAACGACATCTCAGAGGACACCATTTCCCCCTCTCCTTCCAGGGGAAAAGCGGCACCTAGTTTTGCAGCTGCACCTGTTGGTTATGACATTGTTTCTGGTATTAGAACAACATATCCCATCCCAAGCCTGGATTCCTGTCCAAAGTGCTCTCCGGTAGTACTGGGATGAACTGGGCATCTGGAGCAGTTCTCAGGTGACTAAGCTCCAGACAGCTTTTCACCGATGAAATGACATGATGCCTCTGTGCTAGTGATGCAGCTTGGACTGGCAGGCAGAGCTGCATCCCCAGAAAGTGCAGGGATAGCAGAGCCTGGGGCAGTTGTATGAGACCCAGCAGTTCCCAGAGCTGTGAGGATGAGCAGCAAGATCGTGTTGAATGTGAGCTTCCAGCGTGTGCCAGACCCTGCAGGCATGAGCGTGGGGCAGCAGTGTCGGCCGGAGCTAAGGCTGGAGGTTCTGAAAACCTGAAGAGATGGATGAAGAGCAGTGTTAGACAGACACAGGTGAGAGCAAAAAGCTTAGGATTTCCCAGATAGTGCTGGTTTTGTTAAAAAGGATGGAAATGAGCAGAGTTAAGAGCACGCTGCCTGGCTGGGAGGAGTGCTGGAGTATGGGGGGGGGAATATCCCTGTACAGAAAATGGGAGCACTGGGAGTTTGCTAAGCTGCAGCAATGCTGTTCCTGCTCTGCCTACAGCCAGAGCAGGAGAGCTGGAACTGGCCAGCGAGGCTCTGCAGAATTTACAGGAAGAAATAGATATTGTTTTGTCCCATTGACCTTACTGGCACATTGGTCACAGCTGAGAGTTTTGGTTAATGAAAGCCTCTTCAGCTGAGCCAAAATGACTCCTGCACAATGTATATTGTAGGCTGTCCAGAGTTCCCAAAGTTTTTTGCATAAAAATTTGGTAATTCTGCTTATTTTCTTAGACTTACAACACCTTAAGAGTTTAAATAATAACAGCAGCACGGAGAATATTTACAGACTCTCTCTGTTACAGATTCTGTTTTCCAGAAACCCTACACCCCTTTCCCAGGGGGCACCCCCCACACCTGTCCCCGCTGGGGGCTGACTTGCCTCCTTGTTTGCTGGCCGCACTGAGAGCCGGACCCCCAAGCTGGGGAGGGTGCAGGTGCTGCGAGGCCACATCCAGGGCTGTGCAGGCGCTGTGGGAACAGTGCCACCCTGACAAAGCCCCCTTTATACTGCTGCGTCTCATGGCTTCTGGCTTGTGGAGATAAGGATCTGGGCTCTCTGGTTACAGCTGGGGCTCTCAGCGTTGATCTGAGTATCGTAGAAGGGTGAACTTTTCCGGGAGATGAAATGATTTGGGGTGAGGTAGAACATTGCTGGGAGTTCTTTGTCACATCCCCTGGCTCCTCTGCGTTGCTGAGGCTGGCCTCAGCGCCTGGCACTAGTGGAAATCCTCACGTGCAGCCTCCTCCACTGCGGACACAAATGGGAGGTGGTGGTTGTAGTTTGGCATGAGTTAATGCCCACAGCGATGCTCTTTAAATGGGAATTGGCTCTCAGGGAGGGAGATGTGGCTCAGTAAGGACCCTTCTCCCTCGATATTACCTCCTGTTCCAAGTCTGAGTGCTAAGGGAGGTCTCCCTCCCACCCCTCCTTTGCCATCAGCAGCACACAGAATGAGGAAGACTTAAACCTAACAGCACTTAAAGAAAATATTGTAAAGTCCTCTTGAAATTCCCATCAAACTCAATTAGCAGGGCAATGATATACCTAAACAACTGGAATGGGTTGACTTTTTATGCTTTGCTGGATAGCTTCCAAGTTGGTAATTAAATTGCGCTGGGCTGCAAGATAAGTGGCTACAAGTGTCTCTTGTACAGAGTCTTCAGAGGCTGATGGCCAGTAGTACAGGCACTGTTCCCTGGCCAGGAGCCCCATGAGCTGCTTCTCCGTGGGATCAAGCTTTCTCCCTGTTGTGTCTGTCCCTGTACAGCTGGGTCCTCCTGGGGTCTTCTCAGGTAGAAAGTGCTTCCTGCTAGGCTCACCACAGGCAGTCTTGGTTTGGAGAAGCAGCTCTGGTGGTGGTGGGGCTGCAGGAGCTCTCCTAGAGAGATAACCACACCTAAGAATCACAGGAGACAGCTGTAATAAATATGCTATTGCCACTGATAGAGTTGTAAGATAAATAGCAGGGACTGGGGAGCAGCAAGAGATGCTGTCTGAGAGGGGAAGGCCTGCAGGAGCTCACTAGGGTTTTCCCTGCCTGGGAGAACAGGCAGAGGTGTGCCCCAGCGGGGGGGTGAGTAAGGGGCTGGGAAAGACTCCCAGTCACTCCTCGTGTGTGTGGCTGACTGGCAAGAGGATGATATTTTTGTAATAAATAGATGGCTTTCCAAAAAATATAGTTCTGGGATGAGTGACAATATTTGTTAATCAGGATTTAATTTGGTGACTAGTGGGACAAATAAAAAGTGAAAGGGATATTTTTGGCAAAACAAAGGCTCGGTTTCAACTTTGTCAAAATGAAGCATTTGAGCCTTCTGTTCTGGAAAGATGCTCTGTTTTGAGGTAAAACTCAGTTTGATTAACAAAAGAAAATGAAAGGGGTGGGAAGGAAAAGTAGTGTCTAGACATGGCAGAGCAGGTAAATCCCTTGAGTGGCTGGTTGGGAGGACATGAATAGGGCACTGACTAGATGCACTTTAAAAATAAAGCTGTGGTTGCCAGTGGGCTGCAGCTGTGCTGCCTTGCTCTGCCGGTCTCTGCCTGCACCATCATGGGTGATGCCTGGTAGGTAGTGTGGGTGGCCGGGGCTAGTAAGGGTGCTCCACACGTGAGCTCACCTTGGAGGGGTCACTTCTCCGAGACCTGGCCCGTGCCTCCTCTTGTCCCTCCAAAGCATTTCTCTGCGCTGCACAAAGCACTGCTCTGTTGGTGCTGCAGCCAGGCTCCTGTGTCTCGGTGCCTTTCCACTGCTCTCGTTTGTGCCTTGATGCTCTAAGGCCCCATCCATTATTCTCCTGCTCATCCTGCTCCCCGCCTTGCTCCATTCTCCTTTGACTCTCAGACCCAGAGTTCAGCTCTGCACAGTGAACGTTGTCTGAGTGTGGCGTCTCATCACACACATTTGGGTAAGTCAGCCATGGAATTATCCTATAATGTGGAAATCATACAATTTCTCTCTGATCTTCCTCGAGCTTAGCATTTCATCTCGCTTACATTAAATGCAGCATGACTAAATAGGCAAGAAAGGGATTTGAGCCCTTTTGTTACTTAAAATGTGAATTAGATATTCCTGAGGGAAGTTTGTGTCACATTTACAAGTTAAAAATGCATCAATTATCTGTACACAGACCCCTTCCAGTGTGATGGTGAAGGAGGAGCAGAGCTGGTGCCTTTGGAGGACCCACCACCAACAGAAGCTGCTTGCTTGCAGGTGGCACCATGGCATACTTTATCCCAGGCTGAGATGCGTCATCCCACTCTCTGCTAAAAGGAGGATTGGTTTTGAAGTTAAATCCAGCTTCACAGCTAAGTCAGGTTGTTCCTGTCTTTTTCTAGATAAGTTGTGAATATTTCCAGGGATGGAGATTCCATGGCCCTTGCTCCGGCACTGGAACCGCTCTCACTGCTGAGGACTGCTTCCTACATCCAAGTGGTATTCTGCTTCTCATGCAAAGACTGCACTGACAGAGGAGCAATTCATGTTTTGAGGCACAATGTTTGCCCTATGTGTTACTTAGAAAAAATGATGAGAAGGAGCTTCCACTGCCTGTCTTTCACCAGCTGGGTTTCAACAGTGTGTGTGGGTTTGGTGGAGCCGGGGACCACCAATATGCAGTGAAGCTCAGGGCTTTGCCATGTTTCTCTCGTGCCCTGATCCCCTTGGTGGTGGCAGCTCCTACCCGTGGCCAGTGCTTCTGCTGTGTGAGCAGAACAGCAAACTCAGAGCCTCCCTGCCATGTGCCAGAGCCTGGAGGACTCTCAGCGTCCCTGGGGTAAGGGCCTCTTCTGGGAGTCACTTCTTACAGGAGTGAGGGCAGGGTTACATAGTCCTGTTGCTCATTCTTTCCTGCTATGCTGTGAGTACTGAGGGCACTTCGTTGCTGGGTCTGTGACAAGGACCCCCCCTGCTAATCAGCAGTTAGAACAATCCGCGGCGTGCTCTTACCCCCCCTCATTTTCTCCCAGCTAGGAATTGGATGAGTGCGATGCTTAGCGGCACTCTAACTTGCAGTATAAATTGCACTGCTGTGCATTGTGAAAGGTCAAGCTGAATGACTTGATGAAATGGATTGACCTACTGAACAGCACTTGAGTCTATTTGAGGACAACCAATTGCAGCAAGACAAAATGGAGAAGCTGAGCTAGATGAAGGGAGAAAATCGGCACACCCCATACACCCCCCCCCCCACACCACACACCCCCCCCCCCCTGTTTTCTACCCCTGGATTATCTGGCGTGGGGTGGATTTGCAAATGGAGCCAGCATGCACCAAACCATGTGTTGTCAGGCACCACAGAGCAGCCCCAGTGCTGGGGCTGTGCTCAGTCCTTACAGGCTTTTCCCTGCTCTGCCTTGGGTCTGTGCTGTCTCTGTTTACAGAAACCTGTGAGGGAACCAACTCTCATTTTGCATATTGTTCTCCTGATATCAGTGGAGATGCTTGTCCTCTCCAGTACCTGCAGGGCAACATAAAATCGGGAATGCTGTGTGTGATTTACAGTGCTGCGTGCCATGTCATTAACAGCATGTGCCTGCTTCTGAAATGGCATGAGCTGAGAAAATGGGCTGAGGGGCTGTGGGACTGGGGCTGTTGGACCCAGGTAGTGGTGGTGGCTGCAGAGACAGGACCCTGTTTTTCTGGCAGCAAACGTGACTGATGTCATCTTGGAAAGTGCTTGCAGCAAAGCTAACCTGGTCTGAGTCTCCCGTGGCAGGCAGCACACATTCAGCTGGCTGGAGGCATTTCAGCAAGAAATGATTTTGTGGAGTTTCTCAGTCCCCGCTGTCCACTGGAGTGGCCTTGGTGCTTGTGGAGGGAGTGCTGAGGGCTGGCTGTGAGCAGCATGAAAGGCTTTCCAGCCTGGGGCCACCTCCTGCCCTTCCTGTGGTGAGGGGACCTTTGGGATGCCACAGCTGCTCTTTGCTCCTTTTGTAAGTTCCTCCCTGTCGGCAGGGTTTATTGATGAACATCTTGTACCTTCTGAATACTTACAGGCTCTTGCATGAGGCTGGGCAGCCTGAGAACTCTGCAAATGATGCAGAATTATTTACCCATTTTTGGGGCTGACTACAAGTGCTGAGCATCTCTGGATCTGGTTCAGGGCAGGAGCCTTCCCACCTCTCACAGCTGCATCCATGGGCTGAATAAGCATTTGTGAATATGTAGCTGCAGAGTATTTCTATATGATGTGTTCTTGCTTCAGATCTTCTTATGGGACTTAGTCTTAATTAAGGAGCTAGAAGAAGTACTATGTAATTTAAAGGATAGTCTACATGGTTCGAATAACAGCTCAAAGCAGCGCATGGTGAAGTAATAACTGATGTGCTGGAGTACAATCCTGGGGACTGTTTTTTAAGTGACAAATATAAGCTCAGGAATTGAAGCCCGTTTCTACCTAACTAGCCGCTATTTTTGCTCATGGAAGTATGTGAGTTCTTCAGTGTGAATATTTTGTATCCTCTGAGTATAATTGCAAAAGCTATGGTAAAGCAAACCCCACACTTAAGCTGGTTTAGGTTGACTTCTTACGCATTTTCTCACAGGATTACAATCAAGCCTCCCTACTGACAGGCATTCCTGGCTGCTACTGTAGCTAAAGAACAAGGGTGACCTGCGCCACTGTTTAGAGGACAGAATTATGGGTATTTGTTCAGTAATGATCACTGCCATAACGCACAGTGCATTGTATTCCATTTATGATCCAAAATATGAGCTCTCACAAGTAGCATTACTGTGGCATCAAGGTACAAAGCTGCGGTGGTTTTGCATATGATGGGAATTTGCATACTGAATGCATAATTACACAGTAATTAACTCACAGGTAACATTGGTCTCCTCTTAAATTGCACAGGACACAAATACCAATGTGTCATTAATTTTTTTTTTTCAATGAAGCCATATCTGCGACTTTCCAGAGCTAAGTCCAGCCTGCAAGGGTGCTAAAGCAGCACAGAAATGTCACAGACATCAGGGCGAGCACCAACACCCGAAGCTTTCCCATCACTGGCTTGCAGATTTCCTTAGGCACAAACCCATTTTTCACACCAGCACTGGAGCCCCTCGTTCCTGTTTCTCCAAGTGTCAAATCTCATTTGTGCTCAAACCTCTGGTGAGGACATCTCTCTGGAAAAATTATTCTATTGCCTGATTGACCTCCTGCTTATGAATGCCTTGCCTTAATGTTTTACTTGAATTTTTCGTTTTCTATTTTAAGGCTCTTCATCTTTGATGCTGAAAATCTCTGTCCCTTCTAATTTTGGGCAGCCCCCTATTACTCTGCTTCTGGGCTATTTCTGTGTGACCTCTGGGTCACAGAACCCCCTGCCTGCAGCCTGTTTTGGGGAAGCAGATATTCTTCAAATGTCCTCAGTGAGGACCAGCCAGATGTCTAGCAGGTACATGTTTAAAGATGCGAGAACCATAAACAGGACTGGCAGCTGCCAAGGGAGCTTTCTCCCTACAAAGAGAGGGAGATCAGAGGCTGCATCCTCACCTGGTGCAAGGGGAAGGCAGGCAGACACAGGGTGCACTGCTCTTCCGTGAGGGAACTGTGGAGCTCTACTCAGAGCAGCAGAGACAAGCCAACTGCATTAGGCAGAAAAGGCTCACCTGAGCACAGTCACTTAGAAATATGAGAAAAATGCAAAAAGAAGTGTTGCCCAGCCCTTTCTTTCCTGGTAACCTTTTCAATTCCATCAGTTTGCTCTGTCTGTGCTGAAGCCCCCCTCCCCAGCACAGCTGTGCTGCTCAGGGGGCTCCGTGCTGTCTCCCTGGAGCAGATCCAGGTGTGCCAGCTGTGCGGGGGTGCTGGTGGTGGACCCCAGCCTGCACTCTGCGGCTGGGCTTTGCTGGAGCAGGACCCACTCAGTGCCTTGAAAGGTGGCTGGGCTCATGGGGGCATTGGGGTGCTGTGATGTGGGTGTCATCTACCCCAACCGAGAGACCGGGGTCCCAGCTGCCTGCAGAGCCTTGTAGCCAGATCCGGGGAGAAACAGGGAGGTTTCTTTGTGGAGCTCAGCTGCCGGGGCGGCTGGAGCAGCTGAAGGGAAGGCTGCATTTTCCCTCCAGCCCAGCTGTGGTGCTCAGCAGCCTTTGGGAAGGGTCCCAGCTGCTGGAAGTGACAGCTTGACTCATCAAGCTGAATTGGGAGCTCTTTCCCGTTCTAAACACTCTTTCTTGAGATGAAAAAGGTTAAAGCAAGCCAGCTGGTTTCTTAGTTCAGCAGCTGAGCTGGAGGGTGGGATAAAGGTTCCCTGGGATGGGAAGAAGATACAAACACTTCATCTGCCCTTTTGGAAGAATGCTCTGGGAGTGTTATCTCTAAACAAACAAAACCGGTGTGGGAACAAGCTGCGTGGTCTCTCTTCAGCTCTCTCCTTCCAGCGCCCTGGGGTCTAAGCGCTTGCCAAAGCCAGAGGGCAATGGTCCCGACAGAATTACCAGCTTCAGTTCTTGACATCAATGGCTATGAGAAGCTGTAGGTTTTCTTGAAAAGGAAGCTTCTAATCCTCCTGCTTGCAGAAAAGAAACCTGGCAAGCATAACCTCTGAAGGCATAAAATTAAACAAAATCCAATGATGTTACTTTGCAGGGAACAGGGAGAGGGAGACTGGCACGGCAGGGGATCCTGCCAGGGTAGGGGCAGGTGAGGATGGAGCCTGGCTGCCCAGGGACACTGCCCAAACCGCCCCCCGCTGTGCTGCAGCGGGGAGAGGAGCTGCTCTGGAGGGAGTGTGTGAAGCCTGAGTCTGCTCCCAGGTTCTGCTGAGGAGAGCTGTTCCTCTCCTCCTGAAGCAGCTATATGTAGGGAAGCCCTAACTTCTTTCTAATGACAAAGCAGAGAACGACTTGCATACTTCAGGTTTAAACCGACATCGATTTTCATTGTGTCCCTTTAAACCTGATCTACATAGAGTTGCACAGGGCACTCTCTTGGGACAAAATTGCTACCACCTAATTGATTTTGATTTTATTTTCATTGCAGCAGTGTAATTATGAAAGCCAGCCATAATTATTGAAACACAACTAGAAGTATTTCATTATTAAAATACCCCTATGACTTATTATTAATTCATTAAATAAATTTGGATTATATCCCTCAATAATTAATGCACTGAAGTTTATTCTGTGAACTCTTCCTTTTACTAGTAATGTGTCAGCTGTTGGTATTAAAGGAAAAAAAAATCCCACCGAAGTAATGGTAAAAATAGACAACTCATTATAAAGTGAAGTGAGACCAGGGGGCCTTTGGTCTGGTTTGAAACCAGCCTTACAGAAAGTGGTGGAGCTGAGCTGACAGTCTTTCAAGCTCAGCATGTATTTGGGAAACATTCCTTAAGTATCCTGAAGTATCGCTCACTGCTCATCTCTCTCTGCATCGTGAACATGGGCAGCGTTTTAGATGCTGCGATGGGAGGTGACTCGTAGGGCTTGCTGGGGAGAGGGGACTTTGCTGAGAGAAAGGGAGCTGCTCTCCTGGGAGAAAGGGCATTTGGGTGAGTGCTGTGGGGTCGTGTACTGCAGTGGTTTGTTTTCCCTTCTGCATCCCCTGCTCAAGTAATGCGGTAAGTGAGGTTGTGTCCCTGCTGGTGGTTTGGCTTTGGGAGAACTGAGGTCTCCTGGAGAATCAGGGAGGTGTTGGATGCTACCGAGCATACTGGCCAGTGAGCTGGTGCCAGGGCTGTCCCCTGGGCAGGACATATGGGTGTCCATCCATCCCAAGGTGGCTGCAGTCTCCACGCATGCCTCCCACCTCTGATTCCTGTGGCTACCAGTGGAAACCATGTGTTTTGGTTCTTCGGCAACGCTGGGATTCTCTAGGTGCGATCACCTTCCTCCGGCTGCAGGAGCCAGCCCCAGTTCCCAGTCACAGCCCGAGATCCAGGCAGAAAAGCAGCTGTGTCTGCCTTGCTGGAGCCAGCCCAAGGCTTTTGGGGTTTACTCGGGACCCTGCTTTGGTAGGGCTTGCTCCGCCCATGAGACGTCCAGGAGCCTGTGGCAAAGCACATCTGTAACTGTGCTGCTTCCCAGCTGCTGCTCCCGCAGGAAGTTTTCACCGTTTACGCCAGCACAGGATGAGTCTATAAAACTCAGCTTTCCCACTTAGCACGTCTGAGTTTCGCACATTGTATTTGATGTGTGTTTATAGGAAAAAAACAGACAAAAACATTGACTGAAAAAAATGTGTTGATTCAGAACGTGCGCTCTTACTACAGAGCTTAAGCTGAGAAAGGGGGAGAAAAAGATTTCAGCTAAATAGTTGTATTGTGTTGCTGTGGTAACTGGAGTTTGAAAAATAAACATGTTTCTGGGGAAAGACTGTTCCTCTATGCACGATGCTTTCTGCCTTTTGCATCCCAAGGATGCAGCGGACTTAAGAGAAGGAGGAGGAGGAGGAGGAGGAGGAGGAGGAGGAGGAGGTGGTGGTGGTGGTGGTGGAGACCATGGACCCTCTTCTGGGAGCCAAGAAGGTGCCTTGCAGGACTTGAAGCTGGATGGGAAGCTCAGGGTCCCAAAAGAGCCCAGTCTTGGGTGCCTGTGCAAGGGGTCCTCTCCCTCCCCACACGTTGCTGCTCCTGACCCTCCCTCTTGCTCTTCCCTGTGGCTGGAGTGGGCTGGGAAGTGCATCCTGTTTACCCAGCTTTGCCCTGGCACAGATAAAAACTGAATCAAACCTGCCTCTATTGATGTTCTCCTCTTGAAAATATTGACATTCCAGCAACAAATGAACTCCCCTAAACGAGAATTTCCCTGATGAAATATTAAAAATCAAGGGAAGCTGGCAGCCTGGGTGAATGTTTTAGCTCAGCTGATAAAGCAGTTGCTGTGTTCACCGCCTGATGGGTGCTCCTGGCTCTCCTGCTCCCCAGGAACCACAGCAGCTTACCGGGTCCCACTTGGGCTGGCTCTGGAAAGGGACCTCGTTGGCAGCTGCAGGGCTGAAGGTGCCCGGGTTGCCCACTGCATCGCTCTCTCCCTCCTAATCAACTGCCCATGCTTTTTTCCAAGACCAGGATAGACAAGGACAAGGTTTGCTCTGGAAAGATGTGGAAATGAAGCAAAGTGAAGGTGTGTTCCCACCATCTTGGCTGCATTCTCTGTCATGGAGTTGTCTGGGATTTCTGCTTTGTTTATGGTTCCCTTGCTCCTCTGCAACTTGCCTCTTCAACAGCAGCATGCCCAGGCACTTGCTGTCAAAGATGTGTGACAGCCTTCCTCCCCTGTTCCTGAATGGATAAAATTCACTTGCTATTAGTAAGAACACTGGGAAACGAAGAATGTGAGGCAGATTACTTTGTCACTGGGTGCTGGGAAGCCTGTTCAATATAACCTGCTCAGGATTAAACAAGACACGAGGTGTTTTTGTGTTGGGAGAGCACTCCAACTCTCAGGCTAAGGGAGTTTCTAAGGGCTTCTTAGATTGTCACCTGCACTTGCTTTCAGGGGATGCAACAGTTTGAGCAGAATACACAGCTTTACCAGCTCTGCCTGGTGTCAGGGACTCTCTTTCCCTCTGACTGCTTCTGTCAGGCTGAACTTTTATTTGTGGTTGTCACTTTTCCAGATGTCTTGGGCAAACTGAACCTTCCTGCAGGGACTGCGGTGCTGAGCTTCCCTGGGGCTGAGCAAGAGCCTGGTGCTGGGGTGTGAGTGCAGAACAGTGGCAGGAGCAGACAGGGAGGGAAAGGCTCATGGTCGCAGCAAGGAGGTCCTGGGAAATACCAAGAACAGTCAGGAAATAAGGAAACAGGTTGTCCTAGGAAAGTCAAAGCTCAGTGCTTCAGAAAAAAATGTGAGCAGGCTTGGGGTACTGGTGTTCTAGAGAACACTGCTTACGTGCAAACTGTTTGTAAAGCAGAAATAAGAAAGATGAATGTGCATAGGTGTCTGCATGATTTAATCTGAATTATCATACTGCTTATGTGAGTCAAAGTAAAAGATGCTTGTGTTTAGGAACTCTTTGAAGTATTTATTGTACTGCTTCCTAAAGAATTAAACTGTTAATTCAGAGAGCCCAGCTGGATTTACTGTTGTCTGGCTGACTTGGTGAGACAGTTGAGTTTGCCAGATTTCTGCGTTTCTGCAGGCAGATGTACTACATGTGAACAGATCAGTTTGCTCACACGCAACTTGCTTTGACACATGCTGGACCCACTAGACCCAGTAGGCACACGCCAGCCGCACACAGGGGTACAGCAAACAGTTGCTAATGATTATTTTCATGTTTTACCTGGCCACGTTGCAGAGCTCTGCTGTAGCAGTCAGAAGGCCATTCTTGCCTTTGTCCATTTGTATTGAGAACTGCTTCTAAAATAAGATGAAGCTGATAAAACTGTGTGCCACAGCGTCCCAGATTCAGGGTTTTCCCCTGGGAATTGAAAGACCACTCTGGGACCCAGCTAACCCAGTAGCGTCTCCGCCAGTGTGTAAATCTCATCTCCAGCAGCTCCTTGCATCGTTAGATGCTTCTCCACTTCTCTAACTGCCTCTCCTGTGGAGCCTGCCTCAGAGCTTTTCCCCTTTAGCCATGTCCCCTCATCCCAACATCCCTCTGGTCCCTCCCTCACACTGGCTCCTTGCTCTTTGCAGTGGGAACAGCTCCCAGTTCATTCCTTGCCCACTTGTGGATGGAGGAGTGGGCTCTCGGGCCTGAGACCCCAGTGACTCTCTGCATTTTGCCTTTTCCTCCCTTCCCTTTCCTGGCAAGCATCTCCCAAGGATGGGCCTTTGGTGGTGCCAGAGACAGCCCCACAAGCCAGCCCCAGGCACTGTGTCCCTGAGCTGGTGTCCATCTGCGGGCACGGGGCCTGGGCTGGTGGCAGTGGTGGTGGTAGAACATAATTTTGAAGCAGTCACCAGTGCTGGAAATTAAACTTGCTTTTCTGTTTGCAAGGAAAACTCATCAACACCCAATTTTAAGAACAAATAAGCCTCCTAGAATCTGTGCTTTTCCAGCCTCCCTCACACTTACTTTACTGTGTGGTTTAATTATCACAATATGTTGCACAGAGCACTACAATTCCCTCTCCAGAATGCTCCTTTTCTAGCATCCTGCGATTCTCTACGACCTCAGAGGGTAAAGCACTTAAGTTGCCCTTGAAGACAAAAAGAGAAAGTCTTGTTTGAGGTGAAGTCAGTATCTATCCAATTTTCAGCTGCCGTCACATCGAAATGAGAAATCTGAGGCAGAGCCAGGCACAAATAGCTGATAACAGACTTTCAGGTGCACCTCTTCACTTATCACTTCTAGGGTCACCTCTGTTTCTAAAGACTTGTTTTCCTTAAAAAAAGATTGCTTAGGACATTTAACGGTGTGGTGTTGTGATAACAAAACCCTGTGAGGCTTTAGTTTTATGCCTGGGCTCCTGCAGAGACGCAGTCTCTTAATGCTGGTGTTCCTGAATTTGTTTCTGAAATGGTTTCATGGGTCAGAGCAGCCTGAGCTGGAAAGGCAGAGCTCTCCCTGCAGACGCTTCCCGCCCCGGTGCTTCTGCCATGGGCTGGTCTTGGGTGTTGCAGGGATGGTGGCGGCTGTGACACAACAGCTGCCGGGTCCTTGCTTGTCCCTGGGCCTGGGCCATGGGTCTCTTCCCTCCCCAGTCAGGTCTCCTTGCCTGTCGCCCCTCGGGGTGGGCTCTGACCTTCGAGGGCCTGAGAGAGCCCAGCCCGGCGCAGAGGAGAGTTATGAAGTAACTGAGACACAATTTATTTTGAAACAGGGCGTTTGGCACATAAGGAATGATGCACACAGACTGGTGCACAGATTTGTTTAGCAAACAATAACCTGTGTTTTGTGCATGAATAAATAATTAACCTTATTTAAAAGAAGGAAAAAAACCCCTTTTTGCTGTCTACAGACATCCTTTTCCCTGTCTGTTGGGCACAGCAGCGTCCCTGAGCCTCCCTTGAATGTGCCTTGTGGGTCAGGAGCTGGCACCATGGATGCTTTCCATTACCAGCACTTGTCACCAAGTGGACACAGCGCCCAGGGGAGATCCCCCTCCACATGGACATGCCAGATTCAAAGCCAAGTTGAAGGCTGTGGGCTCCACTACCTGACCACTTCTGTGGCTGCTGCCGGTGAGCGGGGGAGCAGATACGCCCCACCACCTTCACTTGGTCGGCTGCTGGCTCCATTCTCACACTCGAGCACAATAGTTTTCTGTGCTGCATTTTCTCATGTCTGCTCTAGCCCAGATTTCTGTGGAACAAGCAAAGCCTCTCTCCCATCTGCTCATGAGATCATTCCTCCGTCTGAACAATCCAGCTCTGAGGAAGCTTTTGTGGACAGCCAGCCTCTAAGCCCTCAGTTGTACTCCATCATTTCTGCTTCTGCACTTAATTAGAGTCACGGAACGCTGCGGATATAGGAGATGTGTCAAGGTGCTGCAGTTTTGCTTGGCTGAGCGAGGCATTCTCCTCTGTTCCCCAAGCACATGGCCCCGCACATACACTGCTTTCTTGTCTGGGGGCTGATTCCTTGCTCAGTTTAGCCCAGCACCAAAAAGGCTCAAACTCCCTCTCTGATTTGTCTCACTGTTGCCTCTTGGTCTTCTTCTGCTCTGCCTATTCAGGCTTCTGCCTCCCCAGGGCTTCATGTTTTGAGTTGGTTTTTTGATTCTGAGGATGCTGTAGATTGGATGTAATGGGTTTCTCCCCATTTCCCTGCCCTTACACTGAGGAGTGAGCTCTGAAGGAGAAGACGTAAGTCCTGGAAGTTCACCTGGAGAAAGCTGGGGAAATCAGCTCCTCATGCTTGGAAGTTAGCAGGGCTACCAAAACCCATGCACTGAAATGGCAGGAGCTAAATTCAAACAATGACAGTCAAACACGTGCCTTCCTATGCAAGTGAATAATCATATGTGTTTGTGGAAGCCCTGAGTGCTGGATAGCCACAGAATATTGTACATTAAACCAGAAAATATTCTCCTGCTCTTTCCCCAGAGCTGTTCCTACTCTCTCTCTTGTTGATGGGGAAAAGGAGATAGTGGAGACTAATTCCAATGATATCTTGGTATCATTGAATCAGCCCCATGGCTGTTCTCTGGAAAGGTAGGTGCTAGGTCCTGGGAGCAGTTGGTGTCTGCAGGAGTGCCTGCCCACGCTGTCTAGTCTCGACCCTTGACGGCCCTTCATTCTTTTCCACTTCAAAAGCATTTCTCTTCAGTGCCAGAGAATAACTGTAAAAAAGGACCCAAGATCCCAACCTCATCAGGGATGAATAGGGTAAGAGAAAAGGGAGGAATTTAGGTTATGTGTGATTTATACAAAGAGAGCCAAAAATGTCATTCTTGGAGAAGGAAAGAACTCTCAAGTATTTTTGTGCCGTTGTTATTTCCTATATATGTTTCAAGACACATTTGGCTTGTGCACAGACCTCCCCTGTAACCAGCACACGGACATTCAGCCTGTTGCTTGGCTCCAGCTTGTGACCTGGAGAAAAGACCTCACTGCTTGCAGGGACTTGCTTCAATCAACTCCCTGTATTTCTTCTGAGGAGTTTAAGCTCCTCCTGCCATTGGCATCAAGTTTCCTTATTCTTATAACATCCTTGTCCTTTCCAGGCAGACACATTCTTGTCACTTGGAAGTCAGTTGTCACCTCACAGACTCAGGAGAAACTGAAGGTGAGGGTGCACAGCCTAATGCTGATACGCCACAGTGAAGTGCATAATTCAACCCGCACACTGTGAGGTTTTGAGCATCAGGGCTGCATCCGTCAGGGGCACTCACAAGCGGGATGGCTCGCCCTGTACCATCCTTGCCCCACCATGCCCGCAGCAGGTGTGCACGGCAATGTTTGCCAGCGACAGCAGAGGAGCTGCACTACCAGCCAACGTCCTCATGGTGTCTGACCTGACACCTTACTCAGTGCTGGTCAGCAGGAACATCTGTGGGTTTGGGATTAACAGTGAGTTGTAAATACTGACCAGACCCCAGGCAGAGCTTCTTCATTCCATCATCCCTGCATTTCCAGGGCCAAATATGAGGCAGAGAAAAGGATCCTCCATATGCGCCTTGCCAAACACTCACAGATGCAAGCCCAGATGGCAGCTCCCACTCTGCAGTACCTTTTCCCTGTTCTTTTCATGGTGTCGGGAGCCTTCTTTGGTATCAGATGCTGAGCGTGTGTTTGCTGTTTATGTGCAGAGAGACTGTAGCTCCTCTTTCAGAACAGGGACAGGAATGGAAGAGCAATCATTTGCACTGATTGCTAATTTGATTACTTTTTTTTTTATTTTTTTTTTTTTTTTTTAGCTCTGGCATCAGCAGATCTATCTTTGAATATGAAACAAGGACATGGCATGTCAGCTTGCCTGCGTATTTTGACACCAGTGCTGCACCTTAGTTTGGACTGGCAAAGCCAGTCTCAGCACAGGTGAGTCTGGGATCCATCCCATCCCATCCCAGTGGCAGACAGCTGGTCTGCTGCTGCAGGCAGCTCTGCCTGCCCTCACCTGCCTGTGCTGCCAGTGGGGATGTGCCAGAGCATCCTGGGTGTGGCTGGAGCAGATCTCCTGCCTGACACCACACCTTTGGGTGGCCAGGGCATGCCGAGTCCCAGAGCAATTATTCAGCTAATTCCCATCATGTTGCAAATCGGGCGCAACGCCGCGCAGGCTGCTTTGCATCACGCTTGCACTTGCCAGAGAAATGTTAGTGATCCCTTGCCAAAGGCAATCCCTCCCGCAGCCAGGCCATGCCCATGCCAGACTAGCCCTTCCCGCGAGCGAGGGATGTGCTGGAGCGCCAGAGCGCTGACACCCTGTGCCGGCTGGCGTCAGCCGAAGACATCTGTGACCCCCCTGCCAGCCCTGAGGGAAGGGAATACCTGTCAGTGTGCCAGAGCCCTCAGATGTCTCTTTCTTACAGAGAAGATTTCGGGATAAAAGGTTCGGTCTAATTTATTCCATCAGTGTAACAGTTAAGCATTCAATTACAATATTGGAAACAGCTTTGCAAAAGAACAGCATAGGAAAAGCAGGGAGGGCTTGCTGAGCTCAGTGGTGCTGTGCATGTCTGTCACTGCTGAGCCAGACTGCCCCTGCCCCGCGAGCTCGTCCCTCCTGGTAGCTCACTTAGCTACAGGGGCCAGCTGTCACACACCTTCTGACACAGGGTTTTCTCCCCAAAACACAGAGGTGGTTCCTGTTGCCATTTCCATTAGAGGGAAATCTCCCTCCGGTGCTCCCACTTCTCCCACCCTGGGAAGCAGCTTCACAAATTGCTCACTTCATAGTCCAAGTTCTTGCAGAACTCCAGACGTTTCCCACCTTTCCCTTCTTATCCTGGTGCTCCAATAACCTGGAGAACAGAAATAAAGTTGGTTTTGAGACAGGTGAATCACTGAGCAAATTCAGCAAAGGTGAGGAGGAGACAGAAAGCTGCTGCTGGAAATGCGCCCCCAGGCAGCTCTGGCATCAGAGGAGGGAGAGAATCTGGGGAGAGAAGCTGGGACTGGATGACTGAGCACAAAAGCAGACGTACTGGAGAGCCTAGGACAAAAGGCAGAGCTGGGTGCACCAGAGGGTTGGGACCTGTGACCTGCATAATTGTGCCCAGCGCTTCCACTGCCAGAAGCTGCCCTGCATGGCTTGGGCATCCTCGTTCTGGACCAGTGGCCCACATGGATATCAGGACACTGGCTGCTGGACTATAGCCTGTGGATTATCGGCACTGACTTTCAGGAGCACTGAATTCATCCAGTTTAAATAAACAAATCCTGAAAATGGTGTTTGTAATTGAAATGCTGAGAGATTCTTATTGACAGCATCAGAGGGTGCAGTGTTGTAATAAGCAGTCCCTCCCAGATGCTAGGAGTTATTGAGGTTGCTCCACATCTATGACAGTTTAATCAGATCTTGAAAATCGGGGACATTATATTTTGCACCTGCTCATGGAAAAAAAATGAATGATGCAGCTCCCCGTCATGGATCTTTTATGCACAAAGCAGGCTACAAAGAGTACATAATTCAGAGGGGAAATGGAATTACACCATGAATGAAGACTAAGCCCAGAGTATGGTTGAATGTCACACTGGGTGGAAGAGGATCATCTCTTCTTTCCTCTTATCCAGCCTCAACAAATGAGATGCAGGTGAAATTTATGAAGGTTCTTCCACTTGCAGGGAAGAAAGGGGGCTGTAAGCAGCACCAGATACACCAGAAGATTTTTAGGAGAGTATTTTGGAGAGAAGTTGCCCTGGTTGGGATGGCCAGGACACAGGGACACATACTTTTTCTTTTCTGTTCCTTTTATAATCTGGGAGGATGTGAACATGCTTGCTTACTTCATGCATTTACCTATCCTATTGTCAGTACTTAAAATGCATGAAAAATACACAGCCAGGAGGTTTAAATACAAATCAGTTAACTTATAAGTGACCTTAACATCTTTGAAAGATTCTGAGTCCTTAGACAAGAAGGAAAATAATGGATTTACTTTTGATTTCTAAAGCACAACCCAGAGGTGAGGAGTGAATTCAGCAGAAATCAGAATGGATTTGCTTTCATTTTCCTGCGGAAGAGTAAAAGCAAAGATGTCAAAGAGAGTTCATCATTCAAGTGCATCATTATCTGTCCCACCTAGGATGTAGGAGACTTTGCCAGAAAGCCACTACCCGCAGAAAAGCCCCTTGGAGCCTGGTGTGGGATATTTGCATCTCAACAGTTCCCCCTCCACAATCTACTTACCACAGGGACATTAAATGTGTAGAAGCTCACATATGCAGTAGTCGCCATAAGGCAATAAACATTTACCCACAGTTTCCACAATCAGCCATTAGGAGCTGACATTGTTTTCTTTGATTAATCAGTGAACTAAACAGCTAATAATGTTGTTCTTAGAGGCTACTGCTACGTGTGCTCACCCAAAGCTCACGCACTGGGATACGCTCCTTTCCTAAAGCGGTGCCAGCAAAGGCATCGCTCCTCAGTGCAGGCAGATCCGCCTGTGCCATGCCTGTCCCTGAGCCCCCCAGCAGCAGCACTTGCCACTTGCAAAGCCCGAACAGTGACTTCTCGCTGAGCCCTGGTCATTGCCAAACCCTAGCACTAAAATGAGCTTACAAATGCTGCATAAATCCTGCTGAATAATGGCTGGATCTGAGGAAGCCACAATCTGGTCATGGAAAGAAAGGATAAAACATTCATGGCAGGTTATTTGTTCAGCTCTGCCAATAGAGATGGTCATGTCAAACCAGGCACAAAACTTCTGCAGCTTTGCTGGTGTTCAATATTCAATGTACAGGCCTTCTCTTTCCTCTTTGGCCTGCCCTGGGTGCAAGGAGATCAGATGAAGGCAGAGATGCCTGGGAGGAAAGGCCTTGCCAGCAGGTGCCAGGCCTTGCCTCTTGACCCAGTGGGGTCTCTAGACCAGCGTTGAGACCTCCTGAGAGGGTTCCCTGAGCAAGACTGGCTTACACTCACCCTGTCTGCCACTGGAGTCTCATCGCCATGGATCGTCTTTGTTTGCAGGAAAGGGAACCATTTTTGAGGACCCTGTCAGATCTGAGAGTGCTTTAGAGACTGTGCTGAAGAGCAGCATGATCTCAGGGGTGGATGCAAAAGGGAGGAGACCAAGGATGATGCCGTGTAGTCATAACAAAATATAACAAAGTAAGAAGGTCTCCTAATTCTCCTGCACGAAGGGTTCTGCGAGAAGGCTTTGAGCTATTGCTGAGCCAGAGGGAACAGAAGGTCCTTTCCCTGTGGGCATTTGTGCAGCTATTCCAACCCAGGCTACATACCTGGCTGGCTCACATGTCACCTGCTCTGGGTGGCCTCCTAGCAAGCAAGTGTGGGCAAAGAGCACAAAACCTGCCCGCTCCCCTCCGCAGCTAGCATTAGCACCTTCATCTTTCCTCTGCAGCTGCCTGCTTACCACAAGGTGTGGCATCCTGTGGGATGCTGCAGGGGCAGGGGCCAGCTCAGCAGCTGAAAAAGTGGACTGTAATGTCCTGACCCTCGGCGTGAGCCCCAGAGGCAGAAGCATGGTGGGACAGGAACCTTTTCCCACACTCAGAGGCTGCATTCCCTTTTTCTCTTCTGAAGGCCTGCAGTTTTTCTTTCTCAGTTGGAGCCAGTTGTCATCCTTCCATACATCCCACATTGACTTTTTAGTCCTCTGAAAGCCTTTTCATTCCTTTTCTGCCTTCCTGAAATAGCACATGCTTCTGCTGGCATTTTCCCCGGCTGCCACGTGGGAAGAAAGCCTACCCTCTTCAGAGATTTCACACCTCCAGGAGGAGGGTGTGCTTCCCATCAGAGAGCAGCCGCTGCTGGCAGAAATCTCTTCCTCTGCAGAAGTCCGCAAGCCCAGAAGGATTCTCATGGCAAATCTTTTCCCTTGCTGGAAAGATGTGATAACTCTTGGACAGGGTCTCTTCTAAAGAACTTGTCACAGGGGAGAACTCCACTTTGAAGTTCTTAATCCCACTCTTCCCACTGAATGAGGTCCCCAGGACAGAGAGCTCTCCGTTCTCCACAAAACTGAAACACTTGAAAAAGGAAAGCCTTAAATATTAATGGAGACTCTTGCACTGTTTTTGAGGAAACAGTGTGAAACAGAAGAAACACCACAGACGTGCGGTTCCCATGTAGCTGAGAGCAGGCATCCAAACATCTGCAACAAACCCGTAACCAGTGGCTCTGAGCTCCCTCCCTGGTTAGGGCTGTTTCTACAGGAAGGCTTGGTGAGGAGGCTAGAGTTGGCCTTTTTGGCAGATTCTGAGTTTTTCTTTATGGTTACAGGCAATCTGGCATCCTGGTAGCTGTGCATGGCAGACCTCACTTGTCCTTTGGTGCTAGAGCTCAGGTGGATGTTGGGATGCTATCCCGCTGGAGCAGAGCCTGGGGAGGGGCTGGCACAGAGTCACGCCACAGCATTCATTCTGGCCTTGGCACAAGTGTCGGTGGGAGTCCCATCAGATCAAGCCTTTCCTTGTGTCCATTTTAATGACTTCCAGCAGAGCCAAGAGCCTTGTTTTGTCATTTAAACGAACCTGTTTGTCACAGGCAGGAAGGCCCACCCGTGAGCCGTCCCTTCTTTGGAGAGAAATGCCGAGCTGTGTATGACGTGGGGCATCTTTAGGATAGTGGAAAGACAATCACACCCCCGGACCCTCACAGTGACAGCCAGCCTCTGCGTGCCCACAGCTACTGCTCTGCATTTTGAATCAAGAGACACTGATTCTGAAAAAAAACCCACCCCAAACAAAGAATTTCTCTGGCTTTATCTGTCCCTACAAGCAAGAACCAGCAAGGAGGGGAAGGGGAGCCACCGGCACTGGTGCTCTGCAGAGGTGTTAGACAAACATGTCGGTCAAAGCGCAGGAGCAAGGCAGTCCCATTTGATGCCTGCAGTGACCCTTTCTCTTGCATGTGTTAATACGGGCATGTTCGGTAAGCAGATTCATTCATCTTGTCTGCAAATGTTACTTTAAAACCAGGTGGTTCAGCATAAGAGACAGTTTAGAAATTATGTGGCTTTCTGACTGATGAGCTCCTTTACTGTTGCCATCATTCCCCTAATAATTATGCCCATGCACAGCTCTGCGTTTGATTGTGCTGGAAGATGGATTCACATTTCCTGCAGGCATGCTGGATAAAATGACTTCCGTTTCAAAGCTCTGTTTGCAAAGTTCCCTTTGTTCCTGCTGTGAAATTCCTGCGTCGAGCAGAGCCCATTCTGCTCCGAGACGCTTTTGAACACCATCTGGGTGGGTTCCCTGGGTTGCCTTCAGATTGTTCTCAGGATGCAGTCGGTGCTTGTCATTCAGGCTGATGCATAGGCCAACAAAATAACAACGAGAATAATGTTTTGGTTTAATCTGTCAAAGAAAGAAAAAAGAAACTCAGTTTGAGAGCTGGGCTTTGGGCACTCGGTCTGTCTTTCACCTTTTCAAATGTTTGCTCCCTGGACACAAGCCTGGCTGCCTGAATTGGACCCAGTGCTGCTGAAGTCAGTGGGCTGATACTGGGTGGCAAATAAGAGAACCAGGAGTCCTTTCCTCCCCATTTTTCCATCTTCAGAAGACTTCTTTTCCAATGTTTTTCATGTTTCCAGCACAGAGCTCCTGCCCAGTGAGGCTCCCCAGCTTTCTTGCACAAGCTGGTTGAATGTTTCCTTTGCTGGAAGGAAACCTGGAGCTGCCTGTGGGATGCTGGTGGCCCAGAACAGGCAGAGAGGCCTCTTGAGCATCTGCCTGCAGGACAACGGAAATCTGCATACAGCTGCCAGTGCCTGCTGTGTGCTGGCCAGGTGTGAGCCAGGCATGTGCTGCCCTGGGTAAGCATCACTGCCGGGAGGCTCAGAGAGGCACTTCACAGAACTGGGAAAAGGGCTGAATGCAGCACACAAAGCAAGCAGGTTGTCAATGGGACCTTTTGCTTCCCGTCTGTGGGCTGTTTTGGTAGCACTGCATGGTGCACAGCCCTCCTGTGTGTGTGGTGCACAGCCCTCCTGCCTATGTGGTACACAGCCCTCCGGCCTGCAAGGTGCACAGCCCTCCTGCCTGCACGGTGCACAGCCCCCCTGCCTGTGAGCAGGAGCAGCCCTTCAGCCAGGACTCCTGGTGACAAAGCCTGTTTGTTACCATTGCACAAGGGCAAGACAGTTTGTTTGATTGACAAGGTATCACTGCCTGGGCTTTTAGCAATGAAGGGAAACATAGAAAGGGAATATAAACATGTTTGTATCAGCTCAGAAGTACCTTTAAAATTAAACATTTGAAATGAGCCTTCGAATTTATGTTGGTATCAGAAGGTTCAGTAGTGGGATGTTACAAGTAGTCACAGCTCCAAGGACAGTGAATTCACCAAGGCAGAAGCAATGTGCAGGTCAGCGTGGGTGCAGCCATGAATAGCTCTTCACCCACCTCAGCTGCCAGAGCAGCACAAGGTGCATTAGAAACTTCCCATCCTTTGACTGGATACGGCCGATATTGCTTTGCTGATCTGCAGAGGTATTATTGTAGCGGGAGGCATCCAGCATCCCTGGGCCTGCCCTGGCCCCTTGCAGCCATGTCCTCCTTGGGGCTACACACCCCGGGATGGAGGTGAGGGGCAGGACCGTGCCCTCTGCCATGCGGGCTCGGGTGATCTCAGTCCCTGGAAGTGCTGGTCATCATGGATAAACAACTGCACTTTCCCAGGTACTAAAACATCATTCTCTTGAAGGCACTGCACAGTAAATTTGTTTCAGGCTTTTTTTGCTGAAATTTTGTCACTCTGACATGACTGTGGGGAAGAAACCTGCATTTAGGAGCTACATCGACTTTATATTTGAACAGTGTCATGGTGAACAACCGCATCCTCCTGTTTGTATCGATGCTAAACCAGTGCTGAAATACAGGTGAAAAAGAAATGCCTTTCTGTCCCTCATTTTCCATGTGCTCAGGCTCTGAACGCAAATGCTATATTCAGTAACGATGGCAATTAGACAGGACAGCTACATTGCAATTGTGAATGTGACAAAAGGAAAACAAAGCTTTTGGCTTACTCGGTGTGCAGGGGTAAAGGAACTATTGAGCATTTCAGGAAAAGTACGGGCTTACATGTCTTTTTTGACCTGACTGGCGCACAGCAGTAAAAAGGAGCACAAACCTTACCAGGCTGTATTGGACCGAGGTTTGTCTAGTCTTGTGACCTGTGCTTGGCAGGGACACGAACTGAAAGAACTCCCCATGAATGCACTCAAAAAGAACAAGTTCTGTTCTGCTCCCTTGCATTTAACAGCTGACACATGGAGCATCCACGGCCCTTTATGAGTTATTGCCCTTTTGATGGTAGCTGTTTGTGCTTTCATCTGCCTCAGCTGCTCCTCCTCCTGCCTGGCCTGTACTGTGCTTCCAACACGACAAGTATCTTGGGGCAGTGAGTTCCACTGGTTAACAAATATATTGAAAAATAATTCCTCCCGCTTGGCACTTTATGGTTGCTAAATGAAATGAAATATGTGATAGTTGGAAAGCACCATGTGTAGAGGGAGCAGAGTTTTGGACCCAGTTGATGACTGTTGTTATAGGAGATTGGAGCATGCCTTTCGTTTTTGTTTACTAACATCTTTATGAAGCCTTACTTGCAAAAACTACGCCCCAGACACTCTACCTTACAAATTTTCTTACGTGCTTCTATTTTATTTTGTTCACTAAGGGTGAATATACAGATGCAGGGGCACGCTACCATTCCTGCACCTGAGGCACCAGCACCACTACTCAGAGCAGAACCCAGCTCATCTCCTGACCAGAAGCCGCAGGAGCCAACGTTGGCAGCACCCCGAAATCCCTGCATTTCCCGTGTCTCCAGCAGCCCATGGCTGGCAGCTCCAGTGGCTGCAGGCAGCTGCCCAGTGGAACGGGCCAGGATCCGCATGCTCCAGGCAGGCAGTGGGGCAACCCCTGCAGCCTGTGGAATTTCTGGATGAATTGGGAAAGTTGAGACAACTGGGATGTTTTATGCCTGCTCATGTAGTCATCGCCAATTAGCATTGTAAAGTGTTTGGCGAGACAAGGGTCCGGGACCCTGATTTAGAATTAATTTCTGCAGTGGAGCTTTGAGTCCAAGTTAATCACTGTTGGATTTGGGATTACCGTGCTTGTAGGAAAGGCTGCTAAAACCCCCACTTTTGTTATGATCCAGCAGCTCATAGGGCTTAACTCCTGACTGAAGGGAAATGTGCATGTCAGAGAGTTTTGTGATCCCTATGGGGCATTGGAGCTGCTTCGCTGGTAGAGGAGAAGGAGAAGGAGGGCCCTCACACACTGTTTCATTTTTAAAATGATTAAATTGAAGTTGCACTTAAATTCAAATCAGCCATTCAAATTAACAATTCTAATGTTCCTGATCTATTGATCTGTTGGCTAAGACCATTTGGAGCAGACTGTAATTAAACCCCAAAAGCCTGGACACCAGAAATGCTGAGGGAACCGCACAATAGCGAGGAGGAGAGAGTCTCACAGTCCTAGACTTAACCCATTAAACCCTTTTTTTTTTTTTTCTGGAAAGAAGCATATTCTATTTTAGCAGCTTCCCTAACAGCACTCGGGGTGTGTGTGTGTGGGGGGGGGCAATGCCAGGACATGGCCCCCCAGTCCAGTGTGCCAGGGAAGGCATTTTCCCAGCAACACTTCACAGCCCAGTGGGAGGTAGGACAGGACACTCTCCTGCCTTCCACTCTTCAGGATTTCAGCTAAAAGCAGTTGCCCTGTTTTCAGAGACCGATGAAATCAGAGCGGGTGCCGGTGTCTCCCAGGTTTTTTTCCAGCCAAGACAGGGAAGTCCAGTCCCAGGTGACTGTTTACGCCGGGCTCCCAGCTGAGGCTGCAGTAAACAGTGGGTATGAGCCTGTGCTCGGTGGGTCTCAGTCTGTTTGCAGTGTCACAGACTTGTTTCATGTTGGTCCTTAAATCTGCCACTGGCAACACTTTTTTATTTCCACTGGGAGAACTGGGACACAGCTCACAGAGCGAGTGGGGCAGTACATCCAGCTGACTGGTCCCTGTTCCTGGTAGCTCTGCGATGTCTTCTGCATCACCTCTCCCGTTTGCCCAAAGCTTTCTGAGCAGATGGCCAGCAGAGAAGACCAAGTCCTGGAAGGTAAGGCCAGGGAGGCTGCATGGGCTGCCAAGCCATCTCCCTCACAGCAAGGTTCGTCCCAAGCACACCGCCCTTTACCCATGCAGGAGAGTGGATTCTGGGCATTGCCAGAATTAACTCCCATCTATTACTTTTTTTTTTTTTTAATATAAGCAGTATTTTTTTCCAATACTTGTACTACTTTCCCACAACTGTCTAAGCCTATTTATTGATAGGGTGGGTTTTTTTTTTTCCCCTGTGTGCATGGAATTTAGTGGGCTTGCACAAACTTGACAGGTGATGTGGTGGGAGAGGGAAGCGAGCTCCCGGGCTGAGCTCCGGGCTGGTGCAAGCCCAGGGCAACGGCTCTGGCTACAGCAGGTTACAGGGATGGATGCGGCACCCCTGGCCGCTCCTAACAGGTCTGTTGACTGGGCTTTTATAAACACCAGCCTTAATTTCTGCACTAACACTTCTACCAAAACGGAAACCTAAATATTGAGTCATTGTTAGGAAAAAAGGTTTATTCCTCCATTCTATTTTGATTTTAATTACTAAAGGTTAGCATTTTTCATGCAATTTAAAGAGAAATGAGATAGGAAAAGGTCAAAACACAAGGGGCCTTGAACATCTCTAATCCCATAATGGAGAGCAATACAAGGCTCTAATATTTGAACAATCAACATGGACTTTTGTTATGAAGACCAACATGTGATGGAAGAAGGTAAGAGGCTTTTAGATCTATTAGAAAACTGGTGTGCTGGGAATGGAGGGAAATGATGATGGGAAAATTAAAATTCAGCTCCAGCAGAAGGTTGCAGTGTTCAACTTGCAGCTCAGTGCATCGATCTGTTCCAGCATTTGACTTTCAACCATGACAAAACTGTGGGCAAATTAATTGTTCTCCAGGATATTAGGCATCAGAGTCTATTAATCCTCTCTGGAGTCGGATGCTCCATGAATACTAATGAAAACTGAGAGCTGCAGTCATGTCTTTCCAGGTCTGACTCAATGCTGTTGCTGCTGCCGCTTCCATGGGGGGCAGGGGGAGGGAGGGAAGCCCTGAGTGCCAGTCAGCCATTTGCTGCTTTTATTCAGATTTAAGGCTGATTACAATTGGAAAGAATAGCGTAATATGGCAAATCCTCCTCCCGAGCCGGGGAGGGTCTGAAAATCAGAAAGCGAGAGGCAATGTTATGTGTTTTCCACAAGGAAAAAGTGAAAGGCATAAGTTATTTATGCAAATTTGAGATCTGTATTCAGATATGTTTTAAGGAAGATCTCAGGAAATCATTTCTTAATTACACATACATATTGCACTTACTTTGCCTACATCCAGGCTCCTTCCTCCCAGACTAAAACATGTGGAGTAAGTCACTCATTCCTTGTTATTGTTTTACAAACATATGAAATTTCTCTGGCTTTTTTATTTCCCTTTGAAAGACCCCTCCCCCTACTCTCCCCAAAACCTCACAATGCTCTTCAGGGGAAGGAGCCCTGCTCCGGGAGCCTCTGCAGATTAATACTTAGCACTAATCTGCATATTTCTATAAAGGAAATGGAGGCTGCAGGAAAGGGATATGGAAGATGTTTTACCTTCACTAATGCTGCACATTTAAGTAATCCTCTGGAATTCCAGCACAGCTTTAATCATCCAAACCCAAGCCAGGACCATATTCCGTATAATTAATCCACAGAGCATAATGTTGCCTGGTGAAAGTGAATACTCTTCCAAATATTTGTCCAGCTAGTGTGTCAGAGCACATCCAACATGTGTTATTCCAACTTCTCATTTTGTTTCAGAATGAGGTTGGACTAAAGCAGCAATACTGGGGTGTAAAACAAGCAGCTGTCCATTGATAACCTGGTGTTATATTCTCATCTAAAGCACAGAAGTTCCCTGTGGATCAAGATGAGAATATATTATATTCACTGTGCTGTATCCTTTTGTTTCCCCTTTCCCCTTGCAGTCGCACACAACACTGTATTTGCAGCTTACAGATTGCTGCAGTGATGGTATTTGCAGTGAAACAGAAGGGCTGAAGAATTTGGGTAATGAGGGACACCTGAGCAGGTTGCCAGGCAGTTTGTTTGTTCAGTGGGGTAATCGGTAACGTGCGAATCGCTGCAGAGGGCTTGCCCTGTGCTGGAACCCGCAGGCATCAAAGAGCTACTCAGATTCTCCAAGCCATATCATTTCCCCAAGCCCATGTGTGAGAAGAACATGTGGAAGTGCTGAGCTCTTTACCCAGTGAACCAGGACTAACCAAGGGTAAGCTTTTCTGAGGCTCCCATTTTCACCAGAATGGAAATACTGCAATGCAAAGAGAGCAAAGCTGTTAGTCTGCACTCTAACTGAGAAGATATTTATGTCTGTGCAAACACAGCACGCGCCTTCCGCATGATTTGGAGTTAAATGCAGTGTTACTTAATTAATGCATATGTAACACACAAGGCTATTACACCTATTAGAGCTCTTGGACAATTAAAATTCCAGTGGTCCTCTCTACCAACGGGTGTCCATGACAAAGGGCTGACAACCTTCTCTGTCCATAAAAAACTGGCAAGGGCCAAGAAAAAAACCACAACAAACCAACAGCCAGAAAACAGTTCTCAGGTTTGCCTCAATTTATGAAAGTAATTGTGAGTGTCTTACTACCCAGCATCAGTCAGAATGTGAGATGTTTGCCCCGAGGAGCTGGCGAAAGCAGGTCGCATCCTCCAGTCTCTTTACATTGCCTCTCACTCCCTCTGAGTGCTGCAGCGTCCGGTGGGAGCTGTGGCAGGACTGAGAGGGCGACGGCTGGAGCAATGGCAGAATGATTAACAGCAGGCTTTAAATCATCGACAGTCCTGTAAATCCCAGCTGGGTTTGCTGGGGGAGAGCAAGGAAACCGTGGCTCTCCCATTTCCAAATAGCCACGGTTCCCTACGCCCCTGGACCATTGCCTTTCAAATTTAGTTCAAGTGTCATTTCCATTAGTCACATAAGGGCTGCTGTTCTGGGATGTGGATGCTGGCGTAATTACGCTGTTCAGCTTTCAAGGTGTTTGCCCTTGCATCCCCTACATCTCTGCTCTTCCTGGATTTGACCAGCACTTGAACAGGAAAACTCATGAGAAACCAGGAATCAATAAAACTTTGTGAGAAAGCTTGTTCGTGAGATGTTTCCAGCTCAGATTTGGTCCTCGGAGGCTGAGGCTTACCAGAGCCCCAGTGCTGCTCTGGGTGATACCTCACACATCACAGCCGTCACCACCAGTGAGCTCAGGGACATGTCGGCTCCAGGCTGTGCTGCTGAGGTAAATCCACCACTTCACTGCCTGGTGTATTGACTGTGTAGATGCAATGTGTGGCTGGTACATGCCTATTTGGTACCTCCCCTGCACTGACTTGTAGTATGTTTGGTCTGTGGGTTAGCTCCGTTCCCCCAGCCCTGTGCAGAGGTTGCTCATTTATTGCCTTTAAAATGATGAAGCGGAGGTACCAGTGGTTGGCATCTAACTGTGACAGGCACTGCTCAGGTGATGGGCTGCCTCTCCTGGCAGGTTTCCAGGCCTGCAGAGCAGGTGCTAACAGGTGGGCAGTCTGGATGAGCCTCGCTGGGCAGGGCAGGGTGTATGGGGTGAGTGGCTGGGGTGAAACAGGAGCAGTCCTTGGTGAGGACAGGCAAGGCAGGGGCAAGGAGGGCAAGCACCATGCGATGACATGGACACGACACTGGTTTGGGTGTCCAGCCATGGTTATGACCAGGAATGGTGCATCCTTCTCCCATGGGCTTGGCATGTTTACAGCAACAGGTATGGGAGTGCCAGGAGAGCGGACACAGGTCTGTCCATCTGTGCTGCCCTCCTTGCTCACCTGTGGTTGGCATCAGGTCTTGCCCATGCTGCTGGAGGTGGGCTGGAGCTCTGGCACAGCAGAAGTTGAAACAGCATGTAAAAGTTCTCTGGGAAGCAATACCCAGGAGATGTGTCTGCTCTTTTGGTACCTTCTGCAGTGGCTGAGCTAGTATTTTGTGCTCTTGGCATGTGATATGTGTAGAAGAGAAAGTGGCTTTTGCTCTTTGTCCCCAGACACAGCTCAGCCCTGCACACAGCCAGGACAGACCAAGACATAATTAATGTCCCCATTTCTGTGTGCGGGGACTGATGCTCATGTAGCCATGGAGGTAAGACCCTGTGGTAGGGGATGAACAAGACACCCATGATGCTGCTGGGGCTTGCCCTGGAAGTGGCTGAGTGGGGACAGTGTTTTGTGCTGGCCACGAGTCTCCTGGAGCTGGGGCAAGATGTTCCTCATCGGGGGGCCGAAGCAAGTCCATGGGGCCAGTACTCGGGGCTGGCACGGGGCGAGATGCTCCCATGGGCAGCGCTGGGGCGGCCGGGGAGCCCCGTGTGGAGGCTTGGCATGCGAGCTGCCTCCCGCCCTGCTCCGCATTACCCAGGTCCTGCCTCCCATTTCAGAAAAGCTGACTTCAAATAAAAGAGCTCTTTGAAAAATCACGAGGCATTTTATTCATGATTAGGTTTTGTCCAAAGTCTTTTGACAAGAAAATAGGTGATACAGCTCAGAGAGCTTTTCTTTTCTAGTACATAAGAAACCCATTACACATCTTTTTTGAAAAACAAAAACTTTCTTATTCTCTTTGAGCGAGTGTGGCCAGCTGTCAAAGGAGCAAACTCAGCCTCCAAATGGATTTAATACAAAACAGACCCTGCAGACTGCCTTGTGCATTGTTTAACCATTGCTTCAGTTTCCCTTCTCCTCCTTTGCTGCATCAGGTACTTGCCATGTAGACTCATAAGATTTGAAAATATATGTTTAAATGTTAAAAAAATGTTTAAAATATTTAAAATATAACACAATGTTTCAGTTATTGTAATTGTGTCGTGTGTGTGTCCCTCCTTCCCCTCTGGTTTTATCTCCTTTCTCTTACTAGTGGTTTTAGTGTGATGGCAGCTTTCTGGTCTCAGAAAGGAGGTTCCACCCAGCCCCCAGCCCCAGGCCAGCTCAGCATCGAGGTCTCCTCTGGCATAGCCACTCTTGGCCTCATGTGCACCTTTTCTGTCATATTCCTCTTTCCTTTTACATCCCCTTTTAAACGCACTGGCACAACTTGTGACTTGTAAGGGTAGGACTGGATCGCAGTGGTTGGATGGGTGGTGCGTGGTGAGACTCTTGTGCTGCTGCCCTGCAGGGTGAGCTTTGAGATGGGCCCCGAGCTAACTGGGATCTCTGCGGCGGTCCCAGGGTGCAGCCTGCACTGCCAGGGCTGGTGCTGGGGGAAGACCTGGGACGGGCAGCATCGTGCCCTGCTCTGAAGGATTTTGGGTGAGCCGTTTCTGGAGACAAGCTGTAACACTCTTGAAACGATGCTGTGTTTCTACTCATGTAAGGGATTTCCTCGGTTTTTAGTTTTCCTTTTCCCTTATCCCTGGTTGTACTGATACTTTGGCTACAAACCACACATTTTTCACATGACAGCACACCCTATATTCAAAGTTGTCATAATTTGCTGCCCTATTGCTATATGACCTGGACACAAGTCCTCCTCTCACTGATATAAAAGCCACTCCACCACACAGATCCCCGGTGGAAGCCCTGATGACAGCTTGCCTGGCTGCTGCCAGCTCCTCCTGCTCCTCGGCACTGAATCTTGTGACAACAAATAATGGATGGTGACCAGCACTGAGAATTCCCAAATGCAGGAAGAAAAATCTGTTCCGTGAGGTGGAAACCTGAGAGCAGAGGTTGTGTGGGTGTTGCATGCAAGTAATTTCCTAATGTTCATTACAGAGATGGGGGCCTCGCTGGGGCTGGCACCCAGCAAGTGTTGGGCGCGAGGAAGTCCCTTTCCCAAACACATGCAATCTGCACCAAAGGTCATCAAGCATGGGGAGGAAAAGAACAGGGCTCCCTTCAGCCATGAGATGGTCACAGCAAACATCCCAACTGTGCTTGTGTCCCGTTGGTAGTGCTGCAGGACCAGAGGAGCTGGGGATGACTGCGGTCAGTTCGGCCCTCCCACAAGGTCCTGTGCTATCAGAGTTGCTGCTGTTGTGATGGCTGTGATAAGCTAATCAGTCTCCCTTTCAAAAGCAGTCAAGGTTTCACACTTGCTCTTCCTTGTAGAAAGCTGCTGCAGAGCCTCAGTTTTCCCACTGGAAGCCCTGCCTGACTGCATGCCTTGCTTCCACATCTCCCTTCAAAAACCCACAGCCAGCAGCCACTGGCGTCCCTGACACAGTCACCACATCCCCGTGGCAGTGGGGGCATGGGCAGGATAAGCCATGGGCAACTTTGGCTTCAGCATTTTTAAATTCAGCTGGTCTCATCTCTTCTGCTGCCGGGAGGTGTTGTGCATGATGTGAACCATGGTGTCAACATGCTCCTTCTCCCCTGCTCCTGCACCGTAAGCAGTTTACAGCATGCGTTACCTTGTAGTACAACTTGAACGGTGCCTGGTGCGGGGGAATTGATCCCTTATTGATGCCACAAGGCATCCATCTAATAGAAATGAATAAAAATCAAATACTGACAGTGAAAATACAGCTAGGTCTGGAGAGCTATTGACTTCAGGCTCTGCAGGAGCTATTCCTCTGGTATGCTGTCTCTGCTTTTCTTCATACGTTCCACCGGTGGAAAAGGTAACAGGCACACATACTATCTTTACTCCATAACTACACCTCTGTCTAGCACAGATTTGCATGAGCTGTTTTCCTAATCCTTTTACAGAGTCCATGCTGCTCCTTCTATGGAAAAAGATATTGTTAGTTTGTTTTAAAAAAAGAACTGAACCCCTGTGACAGACACACAAAAAGAGATTTAATTACAGAGAAAGTAACTATTTATGAAGTGCACTGAACTTTTATGTTTGAAAGAAAAACTCTGAAGGAAAAGGCTTGCTCAGAAGGAAATCCTCCATGTCCCATAACTGCAGATAAAGGGGCTTGGCAGGCTGCATGTTTAGCCTGGCTGTTTGCTGGCTGCTCCCACGTGGGTGGGTTTGGGTGCCTACCCTGGCAAGAGGCAAGAAGCTTGTTTGTCCATCGCTTAGGAGAACATGTGGCTTTTCTCTTGGGTGCCCGAGTCTGAAATTACTGATGAATAATCCCTTTTTATGCACAAGAAGGGGTAACTGAATAGCTATACCTGGTATTTCCCCAGTGAACTTGTGTTCATGAATTGCTCCTGAGTTGAAGTGGAGGGAACTGGAACGAGCAGAAGCCCAAGACGCAGATGAGCAATTTGTCATTGCTACCTGTTACTTAGCCGTGGAGTGTGCTAAACACCTGGCTGAGATTGCTGGGCTGCTAGTGCTCACGTTTAATGCGTCATGGAATAGGGGCTAAAAGTGTGTAAGGCCAGTGGCTGTGTAATGAGAGTGTGCAAGGTGAGTGCAATACCCCACCTGGGCAATGGTAGACTGGACATCAGTCCTGGGCAGAGTAATGGGGAAGCTGATGTGGGACCAACTTGAAGAATTGAAGGAATGGGATAGAACTGGCACCACTCAAGAGCATTTACTAAAGATAAGTGCATTCTTTGAAATAAATATATTTTAACATAAATAAATACAAACCTGTACATATCATAAAGGATAAGAAAGATGCTTTTGTTGCCAGAGCAGGAGGTGTTATCACATTCCTTAATGCCTTTGCAAAGCATCTGAGGGTTGCAATGGACAGAGGACATAGGCATATTTCCCTGACCTTGTGATAAAGAGCTTATTCATTCAGTGGATATATGAAAAGGATTAGTAAGCAGGAGTGGTGAAACGATTTTATGGCATAGTAAACTTGTATGGTGTTGGTGAGACAGACACTAGGATATTGCCTGTGGCTCTGGCGTCAACATTTTTAAAGGGATGTTGGGGGTGTCAAAGCAAGCCACAAAATTATTTATGAGATGAAGAAAATGAGTTACAGAAAAAAAGACTGAGGAGCTCAAACAAGATCAAGAAGAAGAGTGAATGCCTTCATGAAATCCTGAAGTACCTTCTCAGAGAGAAAGTACCAGGGACTGAGGGCCCCAAGTCTAGGAGAAGAGGCAGAACAGGAGCCAAAGACTACAGGCAGAAGCAAGATGTTCAACATGGCAATAAGGTTCAGTCTGCTGGGAGGGAAAGTGATGACTGACTGGAAAAAAATACCCATGAAAGCTGTGTATTTTCCATCTCCTTGCACATTCAAGACAGGCAACATGGCCTTCAGGGAGCTAGGTGAGAGCTATACAAGTTGTTTGGCTAAGGGTAGGGGGAAAGAGCTGAAATGACACGACCTGTGCTGGAGAAGCCATGGTGTGTGATGCGATGGCTTCTTCTGGCCCTTAAACCAACACCCACCAACTGTGGGCAGCACCATTTCTGGGACAGGCTGGACCTGGGGGTTTGCAGTTTGCAAAGGTTTGCAGTCACTGTCCTTATTATTCCTATTGATGTCGCTTCACAAAGTGTTTAATAATTTCCTGAAGAAACAAAAGCATAATCCATCTGCATGAATTTAAAGTGGCAGCTTCAAAGCTTCAGAGGAGAGGAGAAGCTCACCCAGCAAGGCAGCCAGATTCGTGATCGAGTCCTGCTGCTTGTGCAGCCTCCAGGGAGCTCGTTCAAAACCAGCAAGGATGTTCAAAAATGAAAAAACATAAGGATGAGGAACAAAACAAAAACAACAAAAAAGCTTGGAAATATTACTGCTTTCCGACAGGTTTGGAAACAAACACAAAAAAGAAAAAAAATACCTAAAAAGTAGGGAAAGAAGTACCTCCTTAAAATGAAGCACTTAAAAGTGCTCCTTTGGGGCTGCAGAAAATCTCTGTGACTTCCAGTATTTTCAGAAAAGCTGCAACTTAGTGACAAAATAATGCATTTTCATTTCCCCGGCAAAAGCTAACTAACAAACTTCTCATTTCCTTCCGTTTGCTCCCTTTGCTCTGTCCTTGTCAGGTCCTTCCCTGGCCCTGGGAGCAAGGGATATGACAGAGCATCCATTCATATTGAGGTGAGCACAGGCACTTTTGGGAGGTAGAAAGCACAGTAAGCAGAGGGATGAGGAAGCAGTGGCACTAGATTGGTTCCCATTACAGCAGAGAGGCCAGGCTGTGGTCATCAGAGAGCTAGAGGACCTCTCCAGAGAAGCCTTTGGGCATGGCTCTTGCTCCTTCAATGGACAAATTAATATTGGATATAATGATCTGTAAGTTAAAAGGTGTTTTAGAAATGTAAGGCAAGAGTTAGTACCCACTTAAGGTGTCAGAGAAGATGCTTTTAGCAAAGTGTTCGTGACTTGGGTGTGTTTCTTCCATTAGCAATAACGAGCAGCTGAGGTGAGGCCTTCTCTGCGTGACAGTACTCCTGGGTGGTTAAGCCAGTTAAAATCATCCATTACATCGTCCCTGGGGGGGCACAGGCCAGGTCACCTCTGGTGCTTAGTGGAAACCTCATGAGCAAACCAGCAAACCAGCAGCCACAGCTGCTGGGCACAAAGGCTGTGCCTGGAGCCAGGGGAGAAAGCGCAGAGGGTGCAGGTGGCTGCCACCAGCACTGCGTCTGGTCGGTCACACTGGTGCAGGGTACAGCCCCTGCCTTCTCTGGGAGCTGGGAGAGCTCAGCCTTCTCTGGGGGGTTTACCACGTAGCAGAGATACCCCCCCGATTGCCGAGGCAAGAGCCGGCAGCACGAACGGGGCGATGCCCATGCCTCTCCCATCGGCTCGCAGGGCTGGATGCCGGCGTGGGGCATCGCCCTGTTCTTCCTCGTGGGAGCAGCTACAACCCTTTGCTTCCAAGGCCCATGCTTCTGGCCTTGCCTGTCGAGGCTCTACAGAGAACCCCGTGAATTAGCAATGCTATGTCTTGATTTAATTTTCAGTCTACTTTGGCTCTAACAAAGTGGCAAATTGTTTCCTGTAGTTGTTTTACTTTTATTTATAGGGTAATTTGCATCATGAAGACAAGTTGGCCTATCAATAACAGTAGACCAATTAAGGTCACCTGTCCCCTCCTCTCTTTCTGAGGGTCTCATCTCTCACTTGCATGTCTTCACCTTGATTGAGTGTTGTGATTGATGGGTTTGCGGGAGACCTGCCTCCAGCTTTCCATCTCTGAGCCAACTCACAGGCACGTGACCAAAGCCTGGGCCAAGCTGCCGCTTCGGTTTTGCTGTATGACGTTTCTCAGAAGAAAGGGGTTAGTTGCAGCACTTGCAGTGGAAGTTCTTTTGCAAAGAAGGATGCAGACATTCCTTGAGAAAAGAGCAAAAGTAGAAGTTGAAACATCCAGCTAACATATTAATATTTCATCATGAAATATGATCGGGCTAAATTCATTACTGAGTACAGGTTGCTCTGCATTAAAAGAATTAAGCCTGACTTAGGTAAAACCCCCACATTTTCTCCCCCCTGCTTCCCACTTGCTCCTGGGCTGGAGCAGCTAGGGTGCACTGGGAGCCACCCAACTGGGTGCACTGGGAGCCACCCATAGAGGAGCAGCACTGGCCATGCAGCTGATGGAGCTGGGGAGCTCGGTGGGCCGAGGGAAAATGCTGGGGCTGGGCACAGAGCCTCTCTGATGCTCCCCTCATTTTTAGGGCAGCCCAAAAATGTAGTAGGTAGGGTTGGGAGGTCGGAATACCCCCTCAGCAGTGGCTAAACTGCTGGATAAATGCTCTGCACTTCTGGAGGTGGGGAGGAAGGGGACAGGCGGGAGGTGTCCCAGCCTGAGTGGCTGCTCTGTGCGTCGATGCTGAGCAGCGAGGTCTCGTGGCTGAAGGAAGCAGAGTGCTGTGTTTCTCTGTGAGCCCTGGCTGTTCAGGGAAGTTGTCTCCTGCGCAGAAGTCACCTCAGGCAGGATCAGGTGCCTGGCTGTGCTTTTGAGTGGTTCTGGTACACAGAGCTGCAATTCTCATCTTTCCTAAGACAGCACGTACTTACGTTTTCATTTATTCCACCTCAATAAACATCTGAAGATATCCGTAGGAAACTTGTACTTTAAAGTAAAAACATTTCCCAAATACCTCTTGGGGAAGCTTTTCCTTTTCTCCAAGTAAGAATTTGATCCTGTAAATGTGAGGAAGGGGAACGATGCTTGCAGTCCTCCTTGGGCTCTGAGATCTACAGATCAAACTCCCTGTGTGAGATCTGAATATCCAAATCAGCATGCAATAAATCTTGACATTCTCAACAGTGCAAACAGACAGCACGGAAGGAAGCAAGCCATCTGCCACTGCTTCAGAGACACCTGAAACCTACCCACTGACTGCTCTAAGTTGCCTCCATCCACCAGCAAATCCCAAGCTCCTGCATTCCACTTCAGGGGACATCCATCACCGACATGGAGCTTCTGTGGTTCTGCCCGTGACTGTCCCTTCACTAGCACTGCATTAAAACCCAACAGCTGATGGCTGCTGCATGAACTGGAAGCCACCCAAGGAAATCTCTCTCTATTCCTTAGCAAAGCACAGCGGGAGGACACAGACTGATCCTGGAGGATGCAGCCTTTGCCGTGCCAGCCAAAACAACTGGTTGCCATCTTCCTTTGTTCTGCATGGCATGTTTATCAGCTTCAGTGAGTCATTAATGGTGAGGCTGTTGAGGTGTTATGGAGGACATTTGAGAACTGATGGGAAAATGTTTGTTGAAAGTCTCCTGCTGATGCCCCATCCCAACGGTCTAAGGAAATGCCCAGAAACCTCTAGATTTCCACAACCTTTCAGGACTCTGGTGCCTGTGGCTGCTATTGGACTCTGATCCCCAGTGAGCTTTCCCCTCCCTCCTCCGTGGCTGGCCTCTCTGTCTTTTTTATGACACTGCTGCTCAGCATCCTGACCTCCTAGCACCAGATATACCCATTTTACAGCTTTTTAGACCATTGACCTGGAGTTGCCTGCGGTGGGCACTGGGCTGCAGGGGAGTGCCCCTGCACCCCTCTCCCTGGGCTGGGGAGAGCTGGGCTCTCCCAGGTGCTGTCGAGGCGTGGGGAGGTTTGTAGCCCCAGGTGCAGTGGGTTGCTCCAGTTCTGCTCTGTTAAGGAGCACGAGTGTGAGGAGTCCTTGTTCAGAGGATGCGACTTCCATCCTGGATCCTAGTCACCTGCAGAAATGCAGGGCTGTGGTAAATGTAAGTGAGCAGTTAAGGAGCATTATTTTCATTTTGCATTGAAAGCATAATTTCATTTTGGTGCCCCAGACCCTCTGCAGGGAATGTGAGCTCTCCACAATACCAAGGGGCTGTACCTGGCAGATATGCCAACCCTTCCCTGTGATTTTGGAGACAGTCATCTTAATGCCTGAAACAATGCAGTCTGCCCTTCTGGAGTTATTTGTTTGCACATGTTCACAGGGAAACAGTTTTAAATATGGTAATAATGAACATCCAATCAGTTACCATAGTGTTCGGGGATATAGCCATGGCAGTCAATCTGCAATTGCAAATCTGCATATTTATGCAGTTTCATTAATTATGTATTATGCAGCATTAATCCCAATAATATGTGTACGCTTGTTCAGTAGAACAGAGAGAAAGGACTAGCCTAGCAGAAGAATTAATCAGAGAGCCATTCAAAGATCCCACATCGCTTTAGGTTGCAATTACAACTATTTTTACTTAAAAGGTTTTGCATTAAAAAAAAATTAATTTTGCAAGATTTTGAGGTCCCCATGTAGCCACAAAAATTTAAGTTAAGCTATAAAAAATGGCTCCTCCATGTCTTCTGGTAGCAATCACAGCTGAGCATAGGAGGGGCTTTTAAGAAGGATTCCTGTCAAACAGTCTGTTAATTATCTCGGCTGTAAGAAGAAACAAATTTCCTGGGGCAGGGACTGGGTTTTTTTTGTGCTGTGTTTGTACAGCATTTGGAGAGTGGTGACCAAGTCCACTGCTGGGTGCTACAGAATTGTAAATAATCAATATGATGCCTTCAGAATAAGCGAACTAGCTAAGTTCACTAATTGTCATATCCCACTTTCTGTTGCGAAGGCAACATGAAGTCGAGGGCTGCTGCTACAATGTCTTACAGAAATCCCGTCCTGGCCAAAGCCAGCTCTGTCCTATCTCTGGGTGCATAAGAGGATTTGCTTTCATTACTTTTATGAGTAGGGAAAAAAAAATAAATAAAGCAGCATGCAGGAAAGGAAAGGAAAAGGGGCAAACGTCCAATGCCAAACTTGTTTCTAGAGGTGGGAAGGGGAGACAGAGGCATAGGCAGCCGAAGCCTGCACGACAGACCTGGGCAGGGGTTGAGCCCTCTTGCAGGGGTGGTACAGAGAGTTGCCATCTCTCCCTGTTTGCTGCGCTCCGTACCCTTAATCAGGTGACACTGAATGCATTTTCCATGGGCAAACACAGAAACCGGCACAAAATGAAAATTTGTTGCTTGGCCCCTGATGCCGGCAGAGAGGATGGTGCTGCTGGTGGCCTGGGGGCTCTCGGCGGGCAGGGTGGTACCCCTGTCTCTGCTCTGACTGTGCCGGCAGGATCCGAGCTGCAGGCTCAGCACTGGCACGGGTGCTGGGGTGGCTCTGCCTGCCTCTGCCTGCACCCGTGCACACGCTGCTGGCGCATGCGATGCTAAAGAGACCGAATGATATTTACCCTGGTAATAGTGACTGATGTATAATGCATATGCAATGGGTATGACTGATGTAATAAAAAAATATAGTCAGGAAATTTAGATAGGAAAAAATGCAGAAAGGTAATTCCTCACGCTGTCGTAATTTGTGACATTGGCTTCAATTTGTTTTCATTAGTGGTTTGCTAATGCATTTATTAGCCATTACATACATACAGCAAAATGATGAGGTTTCCATATCTATATATGCAAATAAAATATGTCTGGCACATATATTGATGGACCCAGTAAATACCGGGCTAGTTCTCATTATCCCCATGAGGTTTTTCTAGATTTTTTTTTTGGACTGTAATAGAAAGACCACCCACTTTTTCTAGTGTATTTTATTTTCTATATGTGGATAGCTGGTAGATTGCAAGAACACAGGACCCTTTAAAAAAGGCAGAAATATACCAAGAGCTTCAGGCTCTGACAAACTCTTTAGAAAATAGGGTGATTTGGGTCCAGCTGTGTAAATGTTTTCAGTTTCGCTGCTGAGGCCCTGAGTTTGATTTTGTGCCAAGACAAGCCTTGCTCGAGTTGTTTTTGGCAAAGCCTCCTGGCTGAGGAATGTCAGCATCACTTTCAAAATATGATGGTTTGTAATTTGGACCACAGAATGAAAACTGAGCTTCTGGTACATTTTGCCATCATCTAATTACCAGGTCCCCAATTACAGTCAAGGAGCAGTCTCCGTAGCTTGGCGCACGGGAAGGTTGTTCCCAATGTAAGAGATTTCTACATATATGTTTCCCTTAACGCATTCCTGAAACTCTAACAGGTTTTCAAATGAGCCAGTGCCGGTTCATGTGGGTGTGGGTACCTCGCTCATCGGCTGCTCCCCAGCCCTTCCCAAGCAGCGTGTGGTGCAGATGGAGCCAGTGCTGCACTCACATTGCTGCTGCTTGGGCGGTCGCTCCATCTGCGCCCATCGCTGAATGCAGGCACTGCATCAGCTTCAGGGTTTTGTTGGTTCAGCCGTGGCACACCGTGCCATCCTGGCAGCAGCTGCCCCCTGGCATCCCTCACTGGCCCCGTGCCCCCTTGCACCCTGCCCGGCTGCTGGGGCACAGGGATGCTTGGGGTGGTGGGAAGCAACGCGGATACTGCAAGGCTGCTGCCCCCCCGCTTCACTGTTTTCTCGGTGCATCCCAATTACACTTTGGATTTCCATGAGTTGCAGGAGCCAGAACCAACCATGGCAGATCTCACAGTGGCCTCGGAGGCTGTGGCTGATCTGGAATCTGAGCGCAGAGGACTTCCCACAAAGGCCTCCTGTATCTACAGTGAGCAGGGAGCTAGGTGATGGATATGTTAATTTCATTATTCATGTACATAATTACAATCTAGGAGTTGGGAAGCTTTTTAGGTAATGACAGTTGAGAGGAAGAATTTACCTAACTTTTGTAATATACATGTAATATTATTTAACTCTTAAATAAAAATGCTCTGCCTAGCCTCCCTGCCGAGCGGCAGTGATGCCTGGGGGCTGCTCAGCAGGCAGGATGCCTGCTGTGCACCGCAGGTAGACGGGGAGGTGGGGTGCTCCTTTTTGGGGTGGGCAGCAGGAGGAAAAGGCCTTAGTCACCTTTGTCATCCCATTGCACACATCGAACCTATTATCAACCATTGTTTGACACATGTTGAAAGACATCCAGGAGATGGGCTGGCAGGTGGAAGCACTGCTCCTGCACCTCTGCACATTGATGGCAGAAAACTTCCTTCCTATTTTCAGTTCAAATAAACTAATGGGCAACTCATGCCTGTCTTTTCCCACACCAGTGCTGGCCTTTGATTTTGCAAAAGAAACTCAAAAAGGCTTGGGATGTACACGGGGCTCAGCTCCAGTGACCTCCAGCTCCTTCCTTTCTTCCTCCCTCTGACCGGTGATTTGCAGGTGGCACGCTTTGGCCAAGACTTTCTATAGTTGCCTTTAATTTTGTGTACCTCCATGTTTAAGGTCAATGAAAGCAGGATCTGCTCAATGCCTTTGAAAATCAGACTGATAGTACCTCAGAGGTCAGACACTGCAAAATGAAAGTGCCCAGAACTAAAAGCCATTTTTGGTTATCTGGCCCATAACCTCTCCATGGTTCTGCATCCTTCTCTGCAGACCAGAGTGAATAATATTAACCTTTTTTGCTAGAGGGCAGAATGGCTCAATCACTGCTTACAGAGTGCTTTGGAGATGAAGCAGTGGTGCTGAGAATTATTTTTATTATTAAGACACACACTCAGCACAGAGTCACTGGCACCTGCAGTTCCCATCTCTTATGAGCGCTGCTGCCCCTGCGTCTGCTCCCCTCTCCCTGTGTGGGGCAGCTCAGAGGGCAGCAGCAGCCACCCCAGCTGTGCTCTGGCAGCGCTGCCTCCATGCAAGGGCTCCCACCCAGCCTTTATTCTGCGTTTTCTGCTGCATCACTCCCAATCTATCTTGGTCAAATGTGCTCTGGGCTCAGCTTTTCTGAGCCCTCTCAGCTGTTGCACCCATTTCCTTTTGCTTCTCTGGAGAGATCCCTCAGCAGATCTCTTGCAGGTACCTCTCGTGCCGTGTCTTCCTTTCTCCCAAGGGATGACTTTGAACATCTGACCCTGTAGTGAGGTGAACAGCAGACACAGTGTTCAGTGCAGTACAGGGATGCAGGAAAAAATTGCTGCCTGATAGATAACGTACCCAGAAATGAGAGCTACCCTTTGCATGCCCTGAGTAATCACCAAAGACAAATTTGGGTACATCATCATTAGCAATGCCTCCTGCTAATGCAGCTTAAGTGCTAATTCTTGTAGCTATTCCATTGTAACAGCAAGAGGTTTATCTTTAATTGGGTTTCATGCTCTAAATGCTTTGATGACAAAGGTTTGAACAGGTGAGGCATGCCTTATAAGAGTTGAATAAATATCTGTGTAGCATTGAGAGTAATTACCCACTGTCCCTTCCAGACATTATGAAAGAGAAATTGAGGAGTAGCTTGGGTTGACAGAGCAATTCCTCGGATTTGCAAAAGATGATAGAAAACAAGGAGCACGTTTGGATTTTGACTTTCACCCATAGTTGTATTGGCTAGTTCTCGGGTTGATCAGGAGGGTTAGTTTAAGCAAGACATCTCAGGCTTTGATAGAAAACAGGATGGTGACTGGGGTGGTGGCAGTGATCTGCCCAGCAGTTTGCTGTCACTGCATCCCGGGAGTACATGTGCTGGTTCCCAGCCCTGCCAGCAGCATGGGAATGCTTTCTGCACCAGCTGAGCTTCTTAGAGCTCTCTGGATAGCCAGAAGTGTCAGTTATGCATTGGCCCTCGTTGCTAGCACACTTTTAAAATGTTAATAGCAAGTAAATTACTTTTCTTTTTATACTTCTTAAAATAAGAGTTCTTGCTACAAGATGGTGTCTCTGGCTGTCGTTACTATGTCTCTCCTTTATTACAGTCTATATTAGATGGACTGTAGAGATCTCATACAGATTTTATGTGAACTATTTTATTTATAAGAATTTTCCTAGTGTCAGATGGATCTGACACTTCTGGAGTCCCCTTTTCCATTCCCATGCAGAAAGGCAGCAGAAATTTTAAGCACCTGGCCACACACCGACCTGAATGTGGGGCTCGTGTCCTCACAGCCAGGCTCAGGGCTGAGCATCTCTTGCAGCTGAGCATCTCTCAGGGCCAGGAGCACACGCAGCACGAAGCTGGCCCTGGGGTCACTGAGGTTTGATATCAGCAGATCATGCCCTTAAGCCTACAGCTCTTTGGAGCTGCTCTTTCCCGTCCAGTTCCAGTCCCAGCCATGTACCTGAGGAGGGGCTGACCATGCTGCTGTCCTTCTGTTTCCTGGCCAGCTGTAGTGCAGCTGCAGACCTTTTTTGTTGCTGGTTTCTCTCAAACAGCCACCTCCACAGATGAAATAGTAGGACATTGATTTTACCCAGGGCAAAATATCTTCCTGCATCAAAATCACATTAACCAATAATGCTCAAACATCTTGTGCAAGACAACCCAACCTGCAAAACACGAGGCAGTGTCACTGCAGAGCTGCCCACATCCCAAGGAGATACTGCGATGGCTTCCTTTGCCTGGCAGCTTTAATTAAAGGGGTCTCCTGGGCTGTCTGCTGAGGAGGGTGTTCTTGGTCTGGGCAGGATAAATTTATGGAAGGAAGAGTACACTGCATTCCCTTGTGCGGGGATTTGCATATCACATTGAGGATCACAAGATAAGCAAAGCACAGATATAAATCACCCAGGCCAGAAGGGTGTACTTTGTTCCTGTCCCAGGCAGGAGATTTTTATAAGTAAATACAGAAGAAAAGCCAAGAGCTGTAGGAAGCCTTGTTTGGGTTGTGCTCATGCCGCTCTGCCACGGTGTTATGGTGATGGTGAGCAGTTTAAAGCTTTTCTTGGGTCTGGCTTTTGACTCATTTTTTCCCTCTCACCATGTGGTCCTGTAAAGGGGAGGTGGTGATGACTTGATCCCTGTGCTCAGGAAACAGCTGGGACCTGGGGCGTGGGGAAGGGACACTTGTCCTGTGTTGCCCTGCAAAGGTGTTGGAGCTGAGTGCCAGAGGTTCCAGTTCCCCAGGGAGAGGCAGCAGATCAACCATTGCTTTCTGAGCAATCAGTGTTTCCATTGCTAGTGACGGTTAGCTGTTTTGTCTCTTCTTTGCTGGCACATCTTCCCCCAAACATTAGCTGGTTTCTGGCTACAGCATTTCAGAGCAAGTGAGGACACTAACTCATGAGATGTTACAATGAGATAGCAGATGAAACTGAAATTGGAGTGTTTGCAACCAGTGTGGAATATTTAGGAGAATTCAGACCAGTAGAGCCTTTAATTCAGGCTGAGATTTTCTCTGCTTGAGGTTATTGGATGTGCCTGAGTTCTCAGCAGAAAGCAGATCATTCATCCTTTAAAATCCCTTTCCCCCCTCCCTTCTCCCTTCCTGTCTCTCCAGCATGGGTGGGAAGTGAACAGAGATGTGTGTATTGTACCTGTGCTATTAATGTGCTTTGGCTACAGAATTACACCCCGCGTTGCACAGCACTTGGGAAAAGCCTGCTTATAACAGGTGATGGTTTATGCAGCCACAGAGCAATGCATCCCTGGAATGGCACCCCTCCCCTGGGATTAGCGTCTGAATGTGCTCAGATCTATCAGGGCCATGAAAGTGCCCTTGCTCAGTAACCGAGAGGCAAATATGTGAGAAATAGGATTGCTTCTATAAATAGCAGTGGGCTCATGAGAACATTGTTTATCACTGTGGTGGGTGGTGTGAAGGCTGCCCTTCGCTTTCCAGCAATGGAGAAATAATGCTATCCCACTCCCGGCCCATTTATAGCAAACGGAAAAGATAAATGCGTTTGGTGGGAATTTTGAATTCCATAAAGACTTATTCATTGTTTTTAGTCCTCACTTGCTTTCTTAGTGAAGACTGCAAATCACCCGTCAATCATACCCCATAAGCTTCTTCATGTCTCGCATCCAAATGCTTGCAAAAATGCCCACCACCCCAAAGCCTATCAAATTCAGCCTCTTCCAACAGAAAGCATTCATCACTGCTCCCAGGCTCCTCTTTTGGGGAAAAAATAGCTGTTCCTTGTGCTATTTCTGGGTGACTCTGTAGGCACCTCCCATGGATGCACTGTTATGTTTTCTGCTAAAGCACAATAACATCTCCAGAGAACTCTAGTTGTCAGCTAAAGCCCCAAACAGTTATGTGCATGCTGAATTTTAAGCACCAGAGTCAACAGCGTTAATCATGCGCTTAAAATGAAGCACTTTCGTAAGTCTGCAGGATCAAGGTCTTAAACTGTAAGATCCTTGGAGCAGGGTCTTTCATTGTGTGTGTAGAGATTAGCATTCAAATAAAAAACATTACTAAGAACTGCCCAAACAGTCACGATAATACCCTGGTCTTTGAGGAAACACAGTCAATGGGTATTAGAGTAGGAGGCAGCAGGGGCAGGAAGGATTGTATGCCTGTCAGGGGCTTCTCTGCACTGCTATCCTGTTTATTGCTGTTCCTGGTGCTTTCCTGGCCCCTCTGCCTGTTGTATGGGTTCCTAGATGCTTGCTGTATGGTAGATGAATTAAGTTATCCTTTCCGGTAAGTGCATTTCTCAGTCACATTGTTCGCCAAAGGAGCTGTGAAATCCTAGCAGCATTTCCTCTTGTGCATAATGTCACATTTCCCAAGCTCTTCTCCCTCTTGCCTCCCTTCCATCAGTCTTGTGTGCAGAGCTGAGTATGCCCACGAGCGAAGGCACAAAATATGCATGATATGCTCCATCATGTAGGACCAAATCATTTGCTCCTTCCATAAATCTATAGCCAAATCACTTTGTTTCCACATAAGAATCTCATGCTGTGTAAAACTAAAGGAGGAAATTATCCTGTGTCTGTTGAGATGTTTATCTCAATCATTTGCAGTCCTACCAGCTCTTTGGCTTTTAATGAGGGGAGGAAAAAATAGTCCTCCCCTCCTGTAGCAAGGGTTTTGCAGAAGGGAATGCAAATATGTTCCCCTCCCTTAGTTTGCCATGTTGCTGTAAAACAGCAAACTTAATAAATCCCGCACAATTGGGCACAAGTCTTGTTTCCTTAAAAGCGATGTTCTCTATAATTGTCTATGACACAACATGCTACATATTAGTTATTTTTCCCTTAGTAGATCATCAGAGCACAGTGAAGCATTGCAGCTGAGGTAATTGAATGTCTTCTTTAAAACAATATGCTGCAAAAAGTCTCCTGACAAGTTCCAGTGTCTTATTTTAAACAAATAGTACCAGGGATTTGGGTGAGGGGGGGTATCTCCAGAAGAGAGGGGGCATTTTAGGCTGTGGACAAATGGTACTTGCTGTCTGATGCTGGAAAGTGCTGGTAAACATGCTCAGGCTGATGCTTTTGAAAAGTCTGGTGTAGGGGAGAAATGCTTTAATTCATGCTAAAGCCACAGAGAGGACCTCGTTTTTAACTTTGCTGCTTTAATACGCACTCAGTTTGCTGCTGCCCTGCCTGTGCTGGTCCCTTCAAGGCTGGAGCAGGGCAGCAGGACGGTTGCGGTGCCGCTGGATGGACAATTCCTCTCTGCCACAGTTGTGCCAGGAGGTGCGGGGCTGCTGAGCGGGATCCCCACATCCCTGGGTGCTGGGGCCAAGCCCTGGTCCTCAGGAGGAACCTCGCCACGTTCTGCACTGCCCGCAGCCCCCGGCTCATCTGTCAGGGCACTCGAGCAGATTTTGGGGAGCAATGAGCAACCCTGTGCCCCCAGGGGCTGCAGAATTCACTAACCCAGACCTGGGAAAGAATTGAACCCGCAGCCTTCCCAGAGCATCTGGGCACCCGCCCCCGCGTCTATTTATGCATTTGCATGTTAGTACAAATGTAGTTTTATGTTCTTGAAAGGCTATATTCTCTCTGCAAGGTGTGACATTTTCTGGAAGGAATTTCAAAGGGCTTTGTGCAAGGTGTTAAATAAGCTCTTAAATAAAATTGAAACAGAAAGTGCTGAAGTAAAGTGAACATTTAAAAATGTATGTGTACATTTAATTAGTCCAGGAACAGTGATAATATGAACCGCTAAGACACATTTATTAAAACTAATGCAAGACAAAAATATATCTTAAAATTTTGATGTGATAAAAAGACTGTTAAAACATTAAAAAGTTTCCCTGTAGTTTTTTTTTTTTCTTTTAAGCATGTCACAAATCCTGTGAAAGAATAATTCTTTTTATTTTTTTCCTCTTTTCCTTTTTTTTCTTTTCCCATTTGCTTCAGCCCCTTATGCTCCTACTCTGCCACCGAGAAGAAGGGAAGAGGTAAATTCTTTGGTGGTTTTCAAAATTTTGGTCTGAGCTGGACATGAAAAATTAAAAATGTCATGAAAAAAGGTAAATATGCTTGGTGGCACCAAAAAAAGAGAATCCCAGCACGAGGATCCAAAACCCAGCACCGGGTGTCGGAGTCAGCTGAGCCCATCCCAGTGCCAGCTCTGCAGACAGCCAAGAGCCCGGTCCGCCAGCCCGATGGATGCGTTCCGCGGATTGCTGCCCTCTCCCGCCATCCCACCCGGAGATTTTAATGTAATGCTAGTGCTATTGCAGCAACTGGGCACAGGAAAGAAAATGTATTTTCATGTTTTGCTAAACATGTGATCAGTCCCTCACACAGCCTCACTCCTCTTGCCCTTTTAATTACTTTTTGCTGTTGCAGCTTGGGCTGAGCCCACACACTGGAGATACGTTCTGTCTCCTGTGTTAGCTGGTGGTCATTATCCAACGCCAAATTTCTGCCGCAGCCCTCTCTACTTTGTGTGGTCTCTGGAAAAACAGTGGCTTGTCTTGGGTGAAGTGCAAGGTGCAGGCAGCATGTCACTGCAGACCCCCTTCCTAAGAGTCACTCAGCAGCTCTGAGAGGGGCTCTGCCTGGCACCAGGGTGGCCCGGGGCTCTGAGGGGTGATGGCTCCTGTGGCAAGCATCCCTCCCTGCTGAGGGACCAGGGCTTAGAGGCCACCCTGGCCACAAAGGCTGGCAAGTATTTCACAGCTGGTGGCAAGCCGGGGTGCTGTGAGCTGTGCCGAGGTGTAAGCAGGTGAGGAGAGGCTCGGGAGCCCTGGTCGGACCCAGCCCTGGGCAGGCACACAGCACACAGGATGCTAAATGGGTGAACGCAGGGACCTTGCCTTGGCACACACCTTTGAGCTGCACAAGCTTCTCTGAGTGCCTGATTTGCTTACCTCCACAATTATTTTTATTTACTGTTTGCTAATCCTGTTAACGGAATGGGAAAAGAAAAGACTAATTCACTTTAACTCCAATGACTTGTTAATAATTGATGTATTGACAAGAGTGGGATGCCTGATGACCTTAAACAGCCACCCAAATCCTGTGTCGAACTGTTTGACCTTTTAAGCCAGTTCAGATTCTTCCTGCAGAAGAAACCAGTGTCCGCTTTGATTTAGTGCAGGAAAATCCCCCTTAACCTTCAGGTGTTGGTGAGGATGTGTTTAATTTACAGTAAAGCCAAGTCATGATCAGCAGGAGAATGAAAAAGTCCTTCTGTGGTGAAAAGTTATTACCACTCCCTCCACGGTGATGATCTCTCCAGCTCAGCAAGCCAATACCTCTTTAATTATTGAAAAGAAGTCTTCAGCAAGAGGATGTGGAGTTACCAGGCTACGGGAATGGCAGCCATAGGATCACCTTCTGTGAAACACTGGTGTGCAGGGCTGAGCAGGGTGGCCTGTGGTCATCGCTCCACTGCATGCTTCAGAGGAGCTTCTCCTTTACGGAGAGGTTGTTGCATTTCTCATGTGCCTCCTGGCCAGCAGCTGCTGCTCTGTATTTGGCCATTATGAGGGACAGAAGGATGATATGTGGTGCATAATGCAGGGCATCCCACTGCTGCTCACCTGTGTGCAAGTGCAAGAACAGTTTAGGGTCCATCTGCAAATCCCAGGATCTCCATCAGTCTCACTGGGACACAGGAGGGGCAGACTCAGCCCTTAAGCTGGGCAGTCCTCACGGACCTGCTCCTGGGCACTTTGCCCTGGTCTGCACACATCTGTCTGTGCCCATCTGTCCATGCCCTGGTTCCATGGCACCTGTACACACCCACTTTGCCCAAGATGTGCCTCATCCCCAGGGTGCTCCCAGGCAGTAACAGAAATCCTGCAAGCCCACCTCCTCTCATCCACTGCCTGTCCCTTCTGCAGCTACAGCAGGAGTGCAGAGCAGCACTGACAGAGTGCCTGCCCTGTTCCCTTCTCCATGCAAGTAACAGCACTTCATTGTTTTAGATACCAGCAAATCTGTGAGTTTGTCCATAAAAGCCAGGTGTTTCCCCAAAAGCACCCAGCTGCCTGCCAGTGGTGTGCCCGGTGTGGGCTGTGCTATGGCACAGCTTTCTATGACCAGCAGGAAACTGCTGCAAATAATGGAATGCCCTCTAAATTATCACTGGAGTCAGAAGCTTAATTCTTTGGGATGAATCCCAGAATGCCCAGGGGACAGAAGCTGAAAAGGGTGTGTACAAGGGTCCCCTCGCCAGGTTCCTGGTCTTAGAGCAAGGGGGAGAGGCATCTCCCCAAATGCATAGCTGTCACTAGGGGCACGATCTTCCTTCACTTCAGCAGTGCAGCCCGGGTGCGGTGCTTTATGCTGGGATGCTCTGTAGGTGTTACCGGGGGAGATGGGCATCCAGCTGTTGACACTGAAGAGGTGACCCTGCTGTGGCCAAGACCCTTGCTATGTTTTCTCAGTCATGCTGGTGGGGAAAGGCAGACTGTATAAAGGCTGCTCAGCAATTGTCAGTAGGAAAATTTGAGACTTCACCAGGCTGCTTAATTAAGCCCCCATGTGGCCTCTTGGAGATTCATCACACAGCACTGAAAATTGTTTCCACCATCCTCGCTCCTCTTGGAAGGGCAGGGAGCACCAGAAGAGCCTTTGTTTAGGATTTTTGGACCTCAGTGTCTCAGCAGGAACCAGGAACTGCAGGGATGCCCCGGTGGTTTGTACGGCTGTGCTGTATGGCAAGGGTGGTGGGGTGCAGAGCAGCCCAGTCCAGCAGGGGGGATGCGGATTTATTCTGATAGGAATGGTTTGCTCAGTCCCTGTAGGAGCAACTATCATCACTCCTTTTCCCTGCTTCCCCCTTGGGATAATGCCGAGGAGCGGGTGTGCTCTGCCACTCTCCAGTGCGTGCCTGCCCTTTTGTCCAGAGCCCTTGCTGGGAATGAGAGCTGGGTCCCAAGGGGACAGGCGAGGCGCAGAGCGGGGGCCCTGTGCGGCAGACCCGAGAGCCTTTGGGGCTGGGGGGGGCGAGCACAGGAGGAGGGAGAAACTTGAGGGGGGTTATTACCCTGCATGTCCCCTGTTCAGCTCCTGCCTCCACCTTGGCTGGGCTTGCCTGAGCCTCCCCAACGCCTACGGTCTGCCTGCGGGGTCCCTCAGCTCCAGCCCCTGCCCTGGCCGTGGGGCGAGGGCAGCCCAGCGGCAGGGGAGGCTGGAGGAGCTGCTTTGTAGGACTGAAGAAACTCCTCTACCACAGAGCCTGCTAGCTCATTTACATACTCCTAGTTTAATTCTCCTAGGGTATGCAAATATATGCAAACAGCAATCCAGAGAGAGTCAGAAATAGCACAGAACATTAAAATCACCCTACTTGAATATTGTTTTATGCAAATGATGTATGCACGCAGTGTGTAGCTGATTTAAATAGAAGCAATGTCAGCATGGCAGTTATTTACCCTTCCAATGATCTTAGCAATTTTTTTATTAAACTTATATAAAATATATTGAACAGGCACCAAGAATGTAGAGAGTATTTTAATGTTAGCCTTAACTAACACTAAGAAAAGGGCAAACTTTTCCAGCTGTCTATGCACAAAGGGCAGTTAAGTGTTATTTTTCATCATTTCCTATTTGCATGAATGATATGCAATTTGTAAATCCGACCACTGCTGGTATTGATTATCTGAAGCCATTTCTGGCACCTTGGGGGGAGAACAGACCCCAGTGCAGCGCAGACTTGTGTAGATTTGATGCCCTTGTGGTGCGAGCACACGGGTGTCCCCGTGCGGGTGTGCATGAGGGGGTGACCCCGTGGCGAGCAGGCACAGCTGGGACATAGGGATGCTTCTGCCTCCAGCCCTGACCCACACTCCCACGCGAGGCTGGCGGCGATGCGATACTGCTACATGTTCCTAAAAGCTCACATCTGCGGAAGCTGAGGATGGGGAGGGCTGTTACCGACTTGCTGAAGGGAGGAGCAAAGCGAAACCTCCCCAGGGATCAGGGAGGGCAGCCTGTGAGATTACAGCATCCCCCGAAAATGTGCGTGCTGGAGGGGGTTTGCGCAGGTTGGGAGCAGCACCAGCGGCTGCGCAACAGTGGGTGCAGGGCTGGCCTCTCCACGCCAGCCGCGGTCCGTGCTTCTCAGGGCCCAGGTTTGCACTCAGGACAGGCTGGGGTTAACACCACTCAGATGATCGTGCATTTGAGATGTGCTCCTTCTCCACTCTTGTATTACATGGCCTTAGATTTATGTAACTTATCTATAAGCAGGGTCTCTGCACTGACCTGTCCAGCTTGGCCATGGGTGTCAAGACCAGCTCTCCACCTGCATTGGAAAATGGTGTCTAAAACCCTGTCTGATGATCTGGGGGTGCTGCAAAGGCCCTGCACATTCTGGGGACACATTGTGCCCCTTGTCAGGGCACAGTCACGGTGACCTGTGGGCAGGATGCAGTCCCCAGGATGGCCCCAGGGAGGGTGTGACAGAGGGACACCCCCAGACCCTCATGAAAAACAGTTTCTGCCTTGGGGTTTGGGCATCTCTCCGCAGAGCTGTGCCCAGCAGCTCCCTGTCCCCGTGGGGCTGCCCCCGTCTTGGTGGGGAAGTGGTGAACCCAGGGAGTGGGACAGACACGGGTGCACAGCCACAGCCCCCCCCTGCCGCGTGCTCCCCTGCACAATGAATGGCACTGACACCTGGACAAATGAGACATCTCCAGACATGCACTCGGCACCTGACCACAGAGTAAATGAACGTAAAAGGAGAAAGAGGAAGGGGAGTGAATGAGAGGGAGGGAGAGCGGGAGCGGAGCACGCTCTGCGCAGATGGCTCTATACATCATGCGACAGACACTATTTGTACTCTATCATGTGCATGTCATAGAGCTTATCTTCCCCGGCCCCGCCGAGGTGCAAGCCGAGCGGTAAGACGGAGCGGACTTTCCTCCTAATTAAACATCAAGGGCATGACGGATGAGCCCTGCACGCAGTGTTAGCTGGGCACTGGTGGAGGCACCCAGTCGGTGGTGCTGCCAGCTGTGGGGGATGAGGCCAGCCCCCCACCCCTCCACCAGCACAACTGCCTTGAGAGGCATCCCTGGCCCAGGGACAGCATTTCTGCATCCCCACAGAGCGAGACAGGAGCCTTGGTGGTGGGGGGTGCGAGGATGTCACGTGCATTGCCCTCAAAAGATGCCCGTCCATCCCCTTCACCTGTTAACATCCCAAGGAAGCTTCTGGGACTGAGACGTGGACCAAGGGCAGATGAGATGGGCCTGACACAGCCCCTGGGAAGCACAGCCTCCTGCCCAGTGAAAGCCCCTTGCACAGCGCCGGGGATGCTCACACTGACAAGTCGGGGGGAGGCCACTAAGTTCAATTATAGGGCTTTTGCTCAACAATTTTGCAATACTATAAATGGTCCTAAAGTCCTTTTCTCCAGTGACATTTCGGCCAGGTGCCTTCACACATGAAAATGCACAGCTGAAGATAGGAGTGGGCATAAAAAATATTTTGTTTGTTTCAATTTATTTTAAATATTATCATGCCAGTGCCAGGCTATTTGAATGATTACGGCTGCAGAGGGAATTACTGTACAGTATATTTTTTCAATCAAGCGCACAGTTGCATTTTATCACTGTTTCTGTTAAAGACATGTTAAAGGTTTCATTTTTGCCTCTAAAGCCCCATCTCCATAGAGGCAGTTAAACATCTAATTCTTAAATACATTTAGAACAAAAAGACTCCGAAGGCATTGAGTGACATATCATGCATCTGTGCCAGTCTGAAGGGGAGCATGTTGCAGCAGGCAGCGCGGAGCTGGAAGTCACATTGCATTATCACCACGTGTCAAGTGCTTCCAGCAGCCCAGGGAAGACCCAAAGAAGCCGTGCACACCCACGCACAGCCTGCATACAAATGCCTGTGCTAGAAGCAGCTGGACACGGTGCTCCGCAGGCTGTGCTCACTAAACCCAGTTTACCGCACCAGGAGAAGTCATGTCCAGCACTGAATTTCACCTTAGGGGATGTGGAGGCTGGAAGAGCCCACAGGAGAAACACAGAAAGGAGCTTTCCTCTCTGCTGTGAATGTCACTGTCTGTATATGAGTTGCCTGTCCATTATGTCTGCAAGCACAGGGAATTACTGTCAGCTATGTTAGACAAGCATTGGTATGTCTTGCACAGTGCCTAACTTACAGCGTGCATACTGCCTTTCCGCCCATTCCGTTGGTATTTGGTGGCTTTTGTAGATGTGCATACACCGGAACTGGGTGGCTGCGTGCATGTTGGAAGCAATATTTAAACATCAGCAGCACCCATTGCATTGCTTTACTGTCAGGCATGTTAGAGCAGACCAGAATAAAAGAGTTTGGCTGGGTGCAAAAGAGATTTTCTTTGTCATCGCTAGGTGCTGAGCAGCATCCTGGGGGAAAAGTGTGAGGCTGGTATTGGAAAAAAAGCCTGAATGTGTAAGAGAATTTTTCTGGTGAGGATGGAATTACTCCTGGCAGGGGGGCCTGCCCACGTCTGTGCCTGCCCACTTCAGCCTCGGGGCCCTTTGCTGGTTCTTTGCCCAGAAACAATTTTCTCTTTACCAGTCTGTGGTAGGAAGAGAACAGCTCCTGGAGAGCTGGTGTGCCAGCTGAGGGCTGCCTGTGCTCCCAGTCTTGGCTGCATGCATGGGGCTGCTCTTCTGGGCAGGAGCTTGCAGCTTTGGCAGCTGCTGTCATGCTCCCGGTGTCTTTTAAACCTTTCTTGGGGTGGAAGCTTCTTCACTGCTTATTTCTGGTACTTCTCCTATCACATTCCAAATTACTGGCTTCCTTATTAGCAGGGTGGGAAACATCTCCTGGTCGAAAAGCTGCTGTCAGGCCACTGCAGTCCAATATTGAGAGCAGAGCAGGGTGGTCACCTCACCTCAGCGCATGCAAACGGTGCAAGGTGGCAAACTGCTGGTGGGATGTGGGCTGGCTCACAGAGGAGCTCCATGGCACGTTGGGAAAGCCTGCCTGTCCCCCCAGGGCAGGACACTGGCTTATCCTTGGGGCCTGTGTCACCCCATGGGTGGGCGTGGGGTCAGACTGGTCCTGCCCGCTTGCTGTGCTAGCAGCACAGCCCCTTGCAGAGCTCCCACCCCACTGTGGCCTCAGACCTTCCGCAGAGCTGCCTTTCACAGTGGCTTTTAGCCTCATCTTGCCTGGGATACTGGGCTGTCTTTGTTCCAGTTAATTGTAGTGTCAGCTAGAAAAGTTAAGTTTATCAAGCAAAGCCTAAATAGCCTGAATCTTGCAGTGCCCTGCTGGGCTGTGCAGTCCCTGTGTTGTGTCCATCTGCACTTTTTCTCATGATGAAAGTCACCCTTGGTGCTGAACAGAGGAGGTGAGAGGATTTACACTTGTTTTCAAAAATAGCCTAAGATGACACAGAGGGCTGACGGGCTGGGCTGACCGAGGATGCGAGCAGTTCAGACACTGCCAGCACCAGGCACAGCCACTTTTAGGAAAGCTTTCCATTAGCTATACAAGTGTTTTCCTGCTTTGCATCTTTGTGGGAAAACCACTCCAAAATCCTGCTGGGAAGGGAGCAGCTGGGCTGGGCTGCTGCGAGCTGTGCAGGCGGCGAGGTGCTGAGACAGGCTGCCCAGGGCAGCTGTGGGTGCCCCATCCCTGGCTGGGCTCAAGGCCAGGCTGGACGGGGCTGGGAGCAGCCTGGGCTGGGGGGGGTGTCCCTGCCCGTGGCAGGGGGTTGGAACTAGGTGATCTTTGTGGTTCCTTCCAACCCCAATCCTTCTGTGATTCTATGGTTCTATGATTTTATGATTTGATGATTAGGGAGGCATGGGAGATGTGGCGAAGGGGAACCTGGCTCTGCTGAGGAAGGGCAGGCAGAGGGACCAGGGGACGCCACGCTATGCTATGCATAGGCCAAAGCATGACCCACGCGGCATGGTGGGGCTGCTGGAGCATCCATTTTGTCCCAGAGAGCAGGCAGAGCCCCTCTAGGTGCTGCACATGGTGCTGCTCTCAGTGCAGGGCTGTTCCAGGTCTTCCCTTGCTGGGTACCCAGCGTGTGTGAGCAATGCCCCCAGTCCCTGCCCTTCCCACAGCCCCCATTCCCATGGGAATGCCGCTGGGGCAGCAGGTGCCTGCAGCAAGCGCAGCTCCTCTGCAGCGCAGAGCCCACCTGCACCGCAGGTCTGTGTCCCTACAAGTGTAAATAAACTGCTCAGGTCCAGGGATGATCCCTGGCATCATGGAAAAATAGTAGTCTCTCTGAGAGACTAACAACAACAATTATCGATGTAGATGTTGGTGGTTTCATCACTCGAAGCCTTTGGAGTGGTTTTCAGTTGGGACCTGGTGTTTATTCAGGGAGATCCTTGCTGCCGCGACCTTCCTGAACTGCCACATTCCTTTTAATTATGATTGGCAGCTCATGGAAATTTGGGCCCTTGATTGGCAGCTGAAGTAACTTTCTTCCTTCCCACAATTCTTCAGGTTCCTTCCCATCAATAGACATAATGTTGGCTACTTTTCTGGGATAAATAGCAACCTTTGCCCCACTCTTTTATTTGGCAAACGCTCAACACTTCATTCTTTTCAGAAAGCCCCTTGGAATGCAGCTGAGAAGGGCCTCAGCAGTGCTGCCCTCCTCCTCCTCCTCCTCCTCCTCCTCCTCCTCCTCCTCCTCCTCCTCCTCCTCCTCCTCCTCCTCCTCCTTCTCCTTCTCCTCCTCCTCCTCCTCCCGCCTGCTGCTCCTCAGCGCCCGGCCAGGGGGGACTTTTGTGCGAGAGCAAACAAAGGCTCATTGGCAACACTTCTGGATTTCATTTCAAAATACATTTGTCACTCTGGAGTAAAATAAACTGATTTTTCTGCTGTTTTTTTGCTTAACTCCTCCCTCTCAGGTTTCCCTGCAATCAGCTCTGATACTGGAATTGCTGGACAAAGATTTGCAAAGGGTAAATGAAAGCACATGGTTGCTCCAGGGCTGCTTTGCTTCATCTCCATTCTGTTGAGGTGCAGAGCGGCTTCTATGCTCAGCAGCTCTGCGTGGCAGGGTGCTTTACCCGTATATCTGTATATCTGCCCTGTGCTCAGAGCCCACAGCACTCATCCCTCTCCCCGCTAAAAAACCCCATGCTGTTCCTCTGACCTTCTCCCTACAGATGCAGTTGCTGAGCTCAGCCAGCACCCAGGAACCCGCAAGCTGATGCCACTTTTTAGCTCTTAAGATACCTTTTTAAAACCACCTAAGTGATGCAAAAGCTCAAACCACAGTCAAAAATTGGTTTGGCTCACAGGGGTGTAAATGCCATCGATTTTCAAGGACAGCAAGGTCACTTTTGAACACGGGACTTGGGCTCAGAGGTCCTGGAGGCGCCTCTGGGGCAGGGCTGTCCCATTCTGCAGAATGTCCTCTCTGAGCAGCGGTCCTGCCGGGCAGGCACCGAGCAGTGCGCCAGGCAGGGCAGGGGAGCTGGCACGGGCAGCGTTCATCACCACTCACTCTGTCTTTCAGTAATTAAATGAAACAGCGTCAGCTCCTAAGAGCTTCTTGTGCTGAACAATAGACAGTTACAAAAGGATTTGAAAAATGATGAAGAGAATACTCAAAGGTTGTATTTTAAAAGAAATGAGGAGGCTCCCGAGCTGCAGAAATTGCTTGTGTGCACAATACAGACATTCACCCTTCTCCATCAGCCCCAAACTGAAGAGTGTTTTAAAGAGGCATGATAGACCTTGACACTTTCTCTGTTTCTCAAGAGCAGGGTGGATGAGGAGACTATTAGTAAAATACAGTATCATTTGCATTTTCAGGAATACTTGAAGGATTCTTACTCTCTATGAGAAGGGAAATGGGATGGAAGACATCCAGCGTCGCGGGCTGAGCCCCGAGAAGACAAGGTGGGGAAACCCAGCCACTGAGGTCCGTCCTCCTTTCACCCCAGGGCCAGGGCACTCACTTCATTTCTGTAACCCTGAGAGTTTGACCATCTTCTGTCACCTAACAGCAACCTCAAATTTCATCATTCAAGTTCTGTTATTTTTGTTTTGTATTACAAAATAAGAGACATTTTATGAGTTTTCCTCTTCTGGAAAAAGTCTCTTTTCTGGAAATGGAAGGCACATCTTTTAGCATGGAGTGGATAATTTACAGCCAGATATCGTCTCCTTACAAGGTAGTCACAAGAAGTTTGTGACATTTACAGAAATTCTCTCCTTTACAAGGTCTCAGTAGCTGTTTTCTGGTGAATACCCATTTGTCAGATTTTTGGTTAGCTTCTAAGCATCTGGGTTGATTCTTTCTCTTAATTCTATGATTTATGTCATTCAAAAAAGTAAAATAGTTGTCCATATACAGCTGACTGTGTAGCTTAGGGGGGGCTGGTGAATATTTAGATCTCCAGGACCATCTCTGCTGGATATCTGCGCTGCTGAGGCTCAGATGCAGATCTCAAGAGACAGATGGGCAGGGCTGGGGGGCTGCAGCAGCCCTGGGGCTGCAGCGGGTGTTTGCTGGGCTCTGGGCTCTCTGTCATGGGGGGTGCTGGGGGCACCAGGTGCTAACTTTTACCACTTCCCCCTTCACCACAGGCAGACCCTACATGCCTGAATATGCAAGAGAGGAAAAACAGCCGAGCAGACGGAGTGCTTGATATGTTATTAATGGAAATACTTCTTCCCCTGTTGTTATTTGCAGCTTGCAAGGAGCTGTGCAGAACCGCAGAGACGGGAGCCAAAAAGGGTCTCTTGCACAATCCTGTCTGCTTCCTTCCACTGCAGGGCTGTGTGCTCAGTCCAGACCCCCCCATTCCAAACAGAAATTCAGCCCCAGCTGCTCCTGGCCAGGACCTGGGCTCTGGCAATGTACCTGCCCCACAGGGAAGCCCAGTGGGTTTGGTCCTTGGCCATGAGGGCTGCTGGCCGGGGGCTTGCCCGCGCGTGTTCCCAAGATTTACAATACAATAAATTGCATTAACTGATGGCAGACAAGGAGGAGGCGGTCTGGGACTTTGGTTTCCTATGGCAAATAAACATTTTCTGCATGTTTGCAATGAGCTGCTCTCAGGTTAACGATACCCAGCAGAGCCAGTGAGGGCTGGTCTGAGCTACAGCATGTTTTGCTGTTCCCCATTTGCACATGTCAGCAACCCCCATATCCCCCATATTTTGCATGCCCATGTTCACTCAGCTCGCGGGAGCCAGTGCCATGGCAGAGTGGGCTTTCCCACACTTGGCTGGGCAGGACTTGCCCCCGACCTGCTGCAACCCCCCTTCCCCACTGCTTTCCTTCCCCCTTGAGCCCCAGTCCTGTTCAAATCATTGCTTTCCCCTTGCACTGGTACAGGAACCAGTCTTTGCTGACCTGGCCTGCACAAAACGAGGAAAATCAGGAGTCACATGGTTGGCTGCAGGGAGGGTGGCTGGGGCCGGGTGGCCACACTGGATCCCTGATGCTGGCACCTCCTGCAGCCCAGCAGGAACCGGTACCTTCAGGAACCAGATCTAGTTTCCTATGAGTTTGTCCCCCACTGTCATTTGTGAGCTCTGACAAAGGTTTTCCATAGCTGGGGCATTTGTAAGAGCCTTGGCCTGTGCCTGTCCTCCTCTGTGTGGTGACGGGTGACCCCTGGCAGCCACCTGCCCCAGCAGGTGGCTGGGACAGGGCAGGGACAGGGCAGCCTTCCCCACGCAGGAGCCCTTGTCATGGAATGTGGAAGAATGCCATTGTCCTTACACTTCTGTCAGATTTGGTTGAAATCTGCCAGGAGATTAAAAAGCTATTATAGCAGACATGTAGCCAGATACAGACAGGCATGGACAGCCTGATCACATAAATTGCATTTCATTAGAAAACTGAGCAAAACCCATGCTGGATCTCATCTTCCTCTCCCCACAGCCCTGGTGTTGCTTCCCCTTTCCGTGTCTATGGTCACTGGACAGACTGGTTTCAATAAACTGTAATTGCTTCCAACTCTTTTCTAAACTCTTCCCGGTCCAGCTCTTGCCCATGCATGCAGAGCATCCAGCTCTGCTGGGAACCAGCTCTGCCTGGCCAGCTTGGCTGAGCCAGGGGCTTCCTAATGAGCAAACCTGTTAAAAGAGAGTGTGAGAAGTGGAAACAAGGATGGGCAATGCAGGAGGAATGTGAAACCATTGTTCAGGTCCCTGGGGATGAGCCCAAGAAGGTGAAAGTCCATGTGGAGTTAAGGACAGTGAGGCATGTGAGGGGCAGCCACGAGCTTTGGGTTCTGCTGGTGACTGTAGAAGCTGTGAGCCTGTCCCTGTGTGGGGACATGGTGTGGTGATGGGCAGTGCAGAAAAGGCTGAACAGTTGACAATTTTGAGGGTCACTGCACGTACTACCTGGATTTGGAGAGGGAAGAGAGAGGCTGGATCCATGGCAGGAGCGGTTCATTGGGCTGATGCTGTTGCCTCGCCTAACACAAGTGATGCACAGTCTCCTGCCTCTCGGAGTCTCCTTGTGTCACCGGGGAATGCTTGCAGCTGCAGCTTTCCTTCCCTCTTTGACATTCAGGCAATTCCTCTGCTCATGTGTTAAGTCACCCCATCTCTGCCTTTCTTGCATGGCCATCACAGCTGGGCTCCCTTCCTGACTGTGGTGATGGTGCTGCCAGGATGTGGTTTCTCCGGAAGCGCTTGCATGTAGCAGGCGCAGGAGCATCCCAACGGCCAAGGGCAGCTGCTGGGCTCCGCTGCCAGCTGCATGTCCGCAGAGCCAGCCCCCTGGGGAAGGGCTCAAGCCACAGTGGCCAGGGGGACATCCTCTCCCCCCTGTCTTGCCCTCACTCCTTGCCACAGACCCCTGCATCTCACAGGTGCTGGCACTGAGCTTGTTGGTTCTCTGCCTGCTAATGAATCAAGTCAGCTCTCACCTGGATCTTTCTCTGGGTTAGTTTTCTGCCACATTAATGAATGGCAATGCTTCCTAGAGCAGTCCAGGCAGCACCAGAGGTGATTCCAGGGAAGGCAGCAGCCCTGGGAACAGGGAGGACTCCACCAGCAGCAGCAGGGACCTCTGGGCTTGGCTCAGCTTCCTGCACACCCTGGCAGGGATACATGGGGATGAGAAGTTGGGCTGGACTGATGATGGGGAACAAGGAGGGGGCCTGGCAGGAGGGGAAGGGAGAGCAGGCAGCTTGACACAGCAGAACCTGGAGCCATTGCCCAGTGCTGCAGTGTGCATTCGGGAGGCTGTCACCAGCGGACTGCTCCTCAAGTTGGTTTTTTTACCGGAAAGGAATTTGTGTGAATGCCATGGTAAGGCCAGATGTATCTGGTTTTGTGTTTTGCAAAGGGCTGAGCAGAGGGCTGTGGATCAGATCCGTGCATGCGCTGGGGTCATGGAGTCTCAGCAGAATTAACACAAAGATATATAGGGCCACTGCCTCAGTGTCCAACCAGCCAGGGCTATTTTGGTGTAGCTAATGGAGAAAGAATAGGCTGAGCCTGCAGAGAAAGCGCACACTGGGAAAGGCTGGTGTCAGTGAGGAGAATGGGACTGCTGATATTTTTGGCATAAAAGAATTTCCTTGCAGAGACAGAGACCAAAAAGAGCAAAGGTGGTGCTGGCCCATGGCGGTCCCTGCACGTGTGGGCAGGACAGCTCTCCTGTCCCCTTTTGTGCAGCATCTTGCAGGGCAATGCTGCATTGGGTAAAAAGCTAGGAGAAGCAGGGAAGAGAGAAGAGAAGGGTGTGTGTTTTAGTGCTGGCCAGTGCTCCTAGCTGTGGCTGTGCCAGGGACTACTTAACATGGAACTAAAAACACTCCTTATCCCAGAAACCTTGTTAGCAGAGCTGGGTCAAAACAGATGGATACAGATGGATGGGGAGAAAAGGAATCAACAAGGCAATACCGGTAGCATGATGTGTGCTCACTAAAGCACAGCAGCAGCCTAGCTTTGGAGGCAACAGAGAATTTTGAGGAGCATTTCAGTTCCTTTGGGATGCTCACAGGTGGTTCGTCTGAAGCACGACAGCCAGCATGAGACAACACACTTGTTTGGAAACCCAGTAAATGGTTGATGAGAAAAGGAGTGTTTTGTCTATTCCCGGTCCTGTGTGAACAACAAACTCACCCCAGAACAAGCCAGGACCAAGCAGGCTTTGGCTGAGATCAGAGCAGCCCTGTCCCATCTGGCCCCATCCCATCCCATCCTGTCCCATCCCATTCTATCCTGTCCTGCCCCATCCTCAATACTCGGCTGCTTTGCCATCATCACCCAGAGCTGTTTGCTTTCCAGGTGGGAGGTGAGTGACCTGCAGTCCCGGCAGCTCAGATATTGGGCATGACCACGTCATTTGGCATGACCACCCAAAAGGCCATTCGGTATGACCACTGACAACCATGCTGCAATGAGCCCCACTCATCTAACGATGCCGGCAGAGGCAGTGCGCCTTGATGTGTTGTATATTAAGTGGAGTGGCAGCTGCGATATTGCCATCTAAAACTAAGTACAAAATTTACAGCAGTAAATTCTTCTCTCTTCAGGGTGGTTAATTATCTTAATTACTTTTATTATCTTTTATCTTTTAAGATCCTAAATTGCTTATTTCTGCTTGTGTTGCCAAAGGGGGTTGCATATTTTTTACTGGCGCATGCTGTGCAGAGGCACCGATATGCGTGTCTGCGTGGTACACTTTAAAAGAACTTTGATTTATACAAGACTTCTCCTTGGGATTTTAATTGTACTAAATAGGGAAAACAAAGTTCAGTGAAATATTGACTGACTGAAGAGTTGACAAATGGCTTTTTCCTTTTGTTCAACGTGGGGACAGAGCTGCTCCCACTGCCCGCTGGACCAGAGGGAGGGAATTTTGCTCTTTGGGGCCACGACTGCTACAGCCTTGAGGACGTGGCCAGACAAGCACTGTGTCTGAAAGGCACCAGGGAGTGCGTGGCCCCGGGGATGGCATGGTGCTGTGGCAGTGAGGGGTCCCCGTGTGCCACCGCTGTGTGGGTGGGCAGCCAGCGATGGGCAGGGAGGGCATGGCACAGGCACTGGTGCTCTGTCCTCTCACGCTTCCAGCAGCTGGCTCCCAGGCTGGGGAGTCCGTCAGCTGGAACATGGGGCTGGGGGCTATGTCCATGCCCAGCACCCATGGAAGCACCGAGACATGACCCACCACCCTGGGCACCCACCGTCCCTCCCCATCCCAGGTTTTTCCTCTCCCTTCTCCAAGGTGCTTGCTGCTGCTTTGGAAACCTCTGAGGGGTGTGAAATCCTGGCCCCAGGGAAGTGCCCGAGCTGCAGTTTCACCCCGTGATTTCATCCTGGGGGACCACAAATGAGCCGCAGCCAAGGCATTGCTGGCAGCCCCCTCCAGCACCACGCTGGGTGCTGCCTGGTCCATGGCTCCTCTCACCGCATCCCCTTGGCTGTGCAGCTGGTGCCTGCGGGCACCCGCTCTCCTGCTGCTTCTGCAAATATCCATCCCCAGGGAACTGCTTCCCTCTCCTCCTCCTGCTTCCCTTGCTTAACCAGCTTGCTTTTCTCTTGTTCTTATTTTTTGGGGGGAAGACATCTTCAGGAAAGCCGCCTGAGCTCCTGGGGAGCAAACACGGTGGAGCTGAGCAGAAACCAAGCCTGCACCAAAGAGAAAGGAGGAGGGAGGAAGGAGGGAAGGTTTCCTCCGTCCCGCAGAGGAGCCTCCTAAACGCTCCCAGGTGCTTTTCAAATGGAACTGGAGATTTCCTCTGTGCTTATTTTCAATGCTGTCCTGCACAGGGAGCTGGGGGTGGGGGGGGTGGGCGGGGTGGTGGAGCCAGCGATGGCAAGGATTGCCCAAACTCTGTGTGCACTGAAGGACCTTGTCTTATGGCATTCAGTTGAGAGAGAGGGAAAGAGAGCTTTTCATGTGCAAAACAAAGGGGGAGAGTGGGCTTTTCTTTTCTGTGGTGCTAGGAAGCGTATACTGAATGCCGTGCACCCCTGGCGAAGAGGGGCAGCTCTCAGCTCTGAACAATCATGACATGAAAGGCAGAGAGGGAGGGAGAAGAAAAAAAAAAAAGTCTTCCCTTCTCATTAGAACACATTAGTCTGTAGCCTCTTTGGTGGTGCTTATGGGGAGCTCCCTGTCACCCCAGTAGAATTGTGGATGTAATTACTCCAAGAAATGTGTAATCCCACACCTTACAGATATTTTTTTCTGTCTTCCTTGCCCCTATCTTTTAATAGCAAACAACAACAGAAATGTTGCAGCCCGCTCAGCTTCCTCCCCATTTACTTCACTGGCTGTCTACTGTCAGCTGAAATTTATGCTGTGGTTTAGAAGTAATTTTTAGTTTGGAAGAATTGTCCTCCTGCCACCCACTATAAATAACCCATGTGGCTGTTTCAGCCCACACTGCCACCGTGCCGCCCAGCCCTCCCTTCCCCATTCCCCACCTGTGGGGTGGGTCAGGCTGGCAGCGATGCTGGGATGCCCAGGCTGTGCTGCTGGGCTCTCCTCACTGGCATCCATGCACCTGAGCTCAGGCTTGGCATGGCCATGGGTGCCTGGCACCTGGGGGGTGTGCAGTGCAGTGGCAGAGCCCTGCCCATCTGTCTGTCTGTGGTGATGCCATGGCACGGGTGGCAAAGGCGGTGGGTCCACGGCAGAGTTTGCTGTCACATGCGGTGCCTTTGCCTGCACGTTGCCTGTGGCTGGTGCGGGCTCCCAAGAACTCAGGGATCCCCCAGCTTCATGCCTGGAGAGCAGATGGTTTTCAGCTACGGGCTCTTTTCCCTCCTGGAAACAGCCGGACATGAGCTTTGGAGATGCTGGATCTGCAGCTCCCCTTCATTTTCATGGTAATCTGCAGCGCAATCATTTGTGCTTGTACAGAGTGTTTTTAATGAAGGGAAATGCAGCCCCTGCCATCGCCTGGAGCCAGCCTGTGATCCTCACAACCCATGGCGAGCTGAGGAAACAGCTTGTTTATTCAAAGGGGCACTTGTAGAAGCCAAAGCCAGTACCAGCGTTACACAGCCAGGTTTTCTGTGAGCAGATATGGGTATGCGTATGCTACATGAACTGGACCTACTCACCCTGTGGGGATGGGCTATTATCTGTGACCACATTTGCAGACCCCCTGTAAAAAGCTGTAAACACAGGACTATGGCCTCTGACACAGCTCCTTCACACTGTGACAGTGCTTAGAGAGGGAGGGAAGGGACTGGGGAGGTTTGTGTCTGATCCACAGGTAGAAGCTACTATCAAGGGAGCGGCATCATTTGATAGGAAGAGACCTATTATTGCAAAAATAACAATGGGAGCAAAGCTTGTGCTAGAATATTTACGTTTGCTTGCTTCTGTGTAGTCTTGGTTTACCTGAGGACAAGAAAAAGGCCTAAAAATACCAAACCTGAGCAAAAAAGTTTCATTTGAAACTTCCATTTGTTCTTTGTACAAAGGATGTTCAAACTAAAAACAAAACAATTGAGGACAGAGTTTATCTAACTATGAAACTGTCTGCTAGTGTCATAGCAGAAAGCAAAACTTTAGCAAGCAGGTTATCCCTAATTAGCATAATATAGAGGACAGGTCTTCCTCTCATCTTGGTGGATAACGAGAGCTGCAACACACCCCTGCATACTTGTCATCTTTTTCTGAGGGTAGATTAGCTGTCTTGTGGAAGGAGCTGCCAGAGGCGTTATGGTCAATGTTTTTCATGTATGAATATCATGAAACTTCACCATTGGGTTGGTTTTTTTTTTGTAAAAAGGACATTCTTGAATTCTTTAGCTTTTGGCTTACTTTGCTTCTGTCAGAGACAAAATATAAAATCATGGAAGGTAAAAGAAAAGGAGAATATTTACCTTTGCCCCAGCAGAAGTTAGTGCACCAAGGCCTCAGACTGCAGGGGTGGCTGAGTGCCATGGTAGCCCTTGCTCCCACAGCCACATGTTGGCACTTGGATGCATGAGACCTTGCTGCTTGCTTCGAGCCCCGGCCCTACGCAGGCTCCCAGCAAAGCCAGTTCTTCTGCAGGGGGGCTGTTACACTGCATGGCTGTTCAACAGGCTGCCTGCAGCTTGGACGCCGTGTTTTCCTCACTGGGTCCTGGTTCCAGGCTTTAATCCAGTCTGTAGCCATGGAGCAGCGTGTTAGGGGCTGTGATGCTTTCCCCAGATGTTCCAGTCCCAGAGATCACCACTGTGAAGCAAGCAGCCAGAGCAGCCCTCCTGCAAGCCGGGCCCCCATCCCGATGGCATATGTGGCAAAATAAAGCTCAGAGATGAACTGGCAAGGAGCCGGCAGCAGAGCCAGTGTCATCCACAGTGTTAGGTTTGCAGCTGGACTCAATGATCTTAAAGGTCTTTTCCACCCTAAATGATTCTATGATTCTGTCCCCAGGTGTGCCCTAGCACTGGGCACTGCTTCATTTCAAAGTGCTGAGAGCAGCCCCGCTGCCTGTAGCATCCCTCCGATAATTGGCTGATACCATGCACTGCCACATCTCTGCAGGGGCTGTTGTTTCTTAGATAAGGCCTCCTCTCCTTCTAGAGCGTGTCCTTTACCCAGGCTAGCAGCTTCACTGCCGGGTGATGCTCTCCACAGAGCAGGCTGAATAAATTTTATGATAAAACAGCAACTGTGATGTTAATTTAAGGAAATGCACTGGGCACAAAAGTAGCTTTACAGGCAGCACCTTAGAGAGAGAAGACCAGCCCCGCTGCTGGGTACCAGCTATGTGAATTCTGGTTTTGGAGTTTTAGGAATGCTCAGCACTGCTTTGCTTCTGCTCCCACCAGCAGCCTCAGGGTCTGCCAGCACGGTGGGGTGGCAGCGGCCCTGTGGTGCGGGCAGACTAAACCACGCAGCTTTGCAGTAACTCCTCCACAGTTGCTGCAGCGCAGACTTTTCAGGGCAGCAGCTCTTCAGACGCAAGATTTTGTGCTTTTGTAACACCATCTTTTAGACTGCCCTGTTCAGTGTTTAGCAATGAGTGAACTTTCAGCGTGTGACTGCTGTATCGGGTATGTCTCCTGATTTTCTGTTCCCTATAGATCCTTGAATTGCACCAGGCATCATGGTGACCCTCCCAGTGGTGAGCCCGCCATGCAGCAGATTTAGCATCTCTCCATCTTTGGAACTCAGTGCTTTGAACGATGCAGTGGAGGAGTGGTCACTTCAAACACATGCTGAATTTTGCTTGCCAAAGTGAAGAGGATTGACTGACACTGAATACTCAAGCCCTTGTCCTGAATTTTGCTGGGTTTGAGAAATGTAAGGGTTTCAGTATTGTCTCTGCATTTTGATGTCTTAAGTGCCTGCCTTCTGTTTCTGAACACAGAGCATCTGAAAGAGTTTCCTTTTAAAAATAAACACATCTTGAGAGAAAGGCTGAAACCATGGAGCAATTATCTCATAGTGCTTCAGCTGCTGCTGCAGAGCTTGCGTGTGTACTGGCCATCTTTGGCCAGGGTGCCACATCCCGTGTCCCACGTCCCAGGGCACCACGTGGCGATGCTCACAGGACACACGGCCACCCCACAGCCAAACCCCAGTGCTTCCCCGGCACCCGTGTGTCCTGCAGAGTGGGTGCTTTTGCTTCCATTTCACTTTGTGAAGGAATACAGCAACATCAGGATTTGCTATTTATTTTAAATTGCAAACTTTTCAACTGGAAAGGAACAATGGGGGAAAATAAATGCGCCCGGGTCGACTTCCATGTTTAAAAGTATCCCATGTCTTTAAGGCAGTGAATTTTAAAAAGGCACATAATTAGCAGGCTGCTTCCTCGTCTGTATTCTTCTCGTCTGCCTGCCCACATAAACATTCGGCACACAGCACTTCCAGACACTTTTTAATAGAATCGCTTAAAACAATTAATTACCAGAGTTTTCATTCAAGCTGCAGTGGAAAAGATACGCCGGCAATAAAAGGCATTTATTCGTTGGTTTCTGGAGGCCTGTTTGTTATTAACATGTAAATTAAATCATCACAGATGTTCCATTTTTAATCTGGGGATGTGAAGTGCAGGGCTAACCACGGTCCAAACAGCCTGATTTTATTACACACACATTCATTAGGAACCAGCAGTATTATTGGATATCATTTTTCTTTGATGCATTTTTTAAACCAATTATCGGCATAATTTGTTCATTTCCCTCCCTATTTGTTTTTCTCTTGCCATTTGTGTCAGGATTCTCCAATCAAGGACGATGGCTTTGGCTCCTCATGGCCTCCCTGCCTGCCATGGCCGGTGCCACCGCGGAGCCTGTGCCTGGCCAGGGCCCCATGTGTGGCTCCCAGCAGCCAGGCACAGGTAGCCACCAGTCCAGCCCCTGGGGAGGGCATGCACAGCCAGGAGGAGGAAGAGAACCAGCAATGCCATGGAACAGCAGCATTTGAAGTATTTGAGAAGCTTGCTGTGGAACTGCAACCCAATGTGCCTCTGGAGAATCAGGGTCCAGCAGAGCTCACGGCCAGCCAGGAGCAGCAGGCAGGCAGTGGCCACCCCCAGAGCGAGGAGAGATGTGGCAAGGTCAGGCTGCCTGGAGCAGGGTGCCCAGCAGAGCTGTGGGCTGGGCAGCGATGAGAGCACCCTCAGCTTGGGCTGCACCCGAGTGTCATTGCTTCTGTTGCAGAAGTGGATTTGCATGTCTGAACGAGGAAGGCTTGGTCTTCCTCGTCCCAGTCAGAGCTCTCCAGACCTCAGCAGGAATGAAATGCTGCAATCAGCCCAGCAGCGCCTGCCTCCTGCTACCGAGTGCCACCTCAGGATGCTCACCTTGGCTTTTCAGGAAAACGGCATGCTGTGGAAGATGGTCACCCGCAGCCCCGAGAGGGGAGTGGGGCAGTTGAGCAGCTTTCAGTGCAAGCTGCCTGATCTGCCTGCAGGCACCGTGTCCCCAGCAGCTGCAGAGGAGCCTAGGGAGCCCCAGGAGAAATTCTTGAAATGCAAACGGTTTCAAATTGCACAGAACTCTGCATTGCTGCAAAGAGTCTGTCCCAGGGATGGTTCTGGTCTAGAAGCATGATTTTGCTTTAATGAGAAAAAAACGGCTCTGCTTCCTGCACTGCCTTTGGGTGCGTGCTGGGACAGCTGGCACCTTGCATGGATCTGAAGGGGCACCACTGCAAAGACGGTCCCACTTGGGTTGAGGGACACCCTTGCCCATCAGAAAACCTTTAAGCAAAGCCAGCATTGCGGAATCTCAGTCTAATTAGCAATTTCACTTTATTTTTTTTTAGTTATTTTGTTCTGCGTTCTGAAAAAAACCAACCTCCCATTGAATTTGCACATGGAACAAGAATTCTGTCACACTGAGAGATTTGCCACAGAGGCAGCAAACAGCTCTCACAGAAGGAGGAGTGGGAAAAGTTTGGTCAGCAACAACTCGTGGTAATTCCTGTGGGAACTGCCCTGTGTACACAGAGCTCGCACCTTCGCGCAGGCTCGGCAGACCACTGCCATGCCCACTGGTCGCTTCCAAAAGCATTTACTGCTGGCAACAAAGGAGATCTGGAGGTTAGATCCAGACAGAAATGATGGATGTGTCAAACAACTGCTCCTTGACCAATACAACTCACAGGCAGGTCAGGACAATATAAATGCATTTAAAAACACTAATGACAACAACTGCACAAGTCACTTGGGTAGAGATTCAAGAGATGAGTAGCCACTTACACATAAATGTGACGGTCTGAAAGAGGGCTTATTAAAAAGTTCACACAGATCATACAGCCTGACTTTGCACAGAGTGGGCATTTAAGAATTGGTGAAGAATAATTCACAGAGGCCATAACGAAAAGCGGACTCTTTTACAAAGAAATCAGATATTATTAAAAATGTCTGCAGCCTCCATTTCAACCTGGTGGAGATTTGAACTAAAGGTTTTGAGCTGTGTGCTAAAAGATACGGCGGCAGCAGGGATTCTGCAAGCAAGACAAATGGCAACCCAGCCCATGACGATACAAATGGGGTGATAGTGGAAAGTCTTCGTCATCTGCGAAAAACTAAGCTTTGTCAGACTGCAAAATACAGAAGTGTTTAATTTTCACCTGGCATAATTTTCTAAAGTGGAAAGACAGTTTTTGTACCCAAAGAAACTAACATTTCATCCTGGAATGCTGCTCCTGTGAACAGAGGCATTTTTCTGAAAAACAGGTAAATTACTGCTGGGACTTAATTCACAAGGATTCTTCAAAAACCAACAGAAGACAGGAAAAACCAGAACAACGACCCAGGAGTTGAGGGAAAACAGCATATCTCCGCTAACAAAAATAACTGGGTTTCAGCCTAAATCAGCCTTGCGAATGTCCCAGAAGCCTGGTGTCCCACCGGCATGTGCACCTGGGCTGTCCCCAGCTCTGCTCGCCCTGTCGCATCCCGGCGCTTCCCGAGGCGGTGGCTGGCTGCCCTGCCGCAGGGTCCCAGGTGCTATGGGAGCCCCCGATGAAGGGCACAGCCTGCAATGCCTTTCTCCTTGGGAATTGTCTGGAGGACCCTCCCACTGGTGGCTCAGGCTCTTTGTTCCACTGCCACCCCATGTCCTTGCCGTGATAACTGTCAGGGAGGGAGGGCTAGGAGAACCTTGCAATGACCAAAAAAGTCTTGGAAATGCTTTCATGCTAAAAATCCCATATTTGACAGAAGTGTGAGATACCTTGAGGCCTTCTATTGATTACCTGGGAGCAGAAGTGCACAGGCGCTTTGAGCTGTCACAGTTCCAGGCATTTCTGAAAACGATAGAAGACTGGAACAAAAACACAACTAAGGCTCCTGACACAGTGTGTTAAGCAATAAAACATGTTTAATTGTGTTGTCTTAAGGCTATAACCATTCACTGGCTGAAGGTCATTCACTACCCATACTGCCAGTGGGAAAGAGGTGCTCTGACAAGTGGCAATCCAAATAGGAAACAGATATCTGTGAGATTACGGCGTGAATGACACTGAAATGCCAATGATGGTACAGTTAAAGGGAACAGGACAAGTGGCAGGCAGGACATCTCTTGGCTGGTGGATCTATAAAGGGGATGTTATAGACACAGCTTGCAAGTGGGGGCAAGATGGGATTCAATCAAGCATCCTCTGGGGCCATCTTGTCGCCCCATGGCAACATTAGTACGTGTTTGCCTTCTACACTACAGACTGGGGACCTGAATGGACCAGTGCATTGTGCCCCCCATTGCCCCCACATCCGCGTGGGGACAGGGCAAGTTCCTGGTTAGAGCTCCTCACAGAGACCCTTATACATCTCATTCTCCGGAGACATTCAAAACCTGCCTGGATGCGATTCTGTGCAACCTGCTCCAGGAGAACCTACTTTAGCAGGGGGTTGGCCTAGATGATCTCCAGAGGTCTCTTCCAACCCTGACCGTTCTGTCATTCTGTGACCCTCCTGCTTTGCTCCAGGGATCAGAGTCCAGATGTGCACCAATGCCCTGCACACCTGCTCTGCAGGCAGGGAGACAGTGTTGGGCCAGGAAGGCATCTGAGAGGCTCTGTGTCTGAAGTCCTCAGCCATTGTCCTACATGTGTCTCATAGAATCATTTAGGTTAGAAAGGACCATTAAGATCATTAAGTCCCCCTTGCTGCAGCATGTGGACATGGGAGGATGGCCCACCCCACCAGTGCCCAAAGCTCCTTTGCAGGTCATGTTGTGCAGGTCTGCCAGGTTCCCCCGGGAGCCATAGACTACTTGAGATCATCTTGGGTAGGGTGGAAAACTGTGTCCAGCAGCAAGTACCTGCCTCATGCTGTGTCTAGCACTGAGATGCTGGAGCCTCGCAGGCACTTGGCTCCTGGGTAGAGGTGTAGTGGTCTCCCCTAGGCAGACATCCAAGAATGAGTGTCTGGGATCAATCCACTTTAGCACTTCATTAACCTCTCTAACAAAATGACCCAAAGTAACATTTCCTTCCACACCACTCTGGACTCTGACCTTTTGAACCACATTGCAGCTGTCTAGAAGAAGGCAGATGTTCTGTATAAGGAAGCTACTGAAATAGGAAGGAGAAAGGATAAAAATGAGGAGCTGGCTGGAATTTGGTTTCTAGCTGGTTTCTTACCCTCATGGCAGAGAAGAGTCGACTTGATGGGGGAGGCATCAGGTTTATGCTAGCAGAGGGATGCTAACTTGCTTTATCCTGGAGGATCCAGTTTTCTGAGATTCTGAATCTTTGAAACTAACATGATGGACTGGAGCAAAACACGGATAATGTTGGAAGAGGTGATTTTTTCATTTAATGTTGTTGTTTTTCTGGCACTGTCTGTTTTTTTCATGAAAGTGCATTGTTGGGACTGGAAAGCTCCAGGAGGAAGCAAGCAAGGTTTAGCCCTTGCAATATTCAAACCTAGAGTACGAACTCGAACCCTCTTCAGCTCAAGGTGTGTCAGGAAGCATAAACCAGGAACAGGTGGGATTGCCTGGTGAGATAACAGAGCGTGATCAGTATCCTTCAAGGACAAGGACAACATGGAGTGCACTGTAACAAGTGACTGCTCTGATGTGGAGACATTTCAGCATGGACTGATCTTATTTTCTACGGTTAGCGGTATCATGACCATAAAATGTGAATTTGGGAAGAAATTCCAGGCATTCCTGGCCCTGGATGCTGCCTGATCTCCCGGATGGTGTGTGTGAATCTACCATTCTTCGTTACTCCTGCTAACTTCTGTGTTACGGGGGGGGCCTGCATATGGAAAAGGTTTGAGGTGTCTTGTGTTTAATGAGAAACAGAAAAGATTAGGTTGTAGCAAGGTATTTAATTATTAGGATATTTCTGCTCTGGCTGCATCCTTTGCCTCTCCATGCGGGAAGTGCCAAATTACATGTCACCTCGGAGGGCATATTTTCTGTAGTTTTCAGAGCTCCTACAATGGCAGCCTCATGAATATTTACTGAACTGCTCAGATATGCAGCGGTGGGAACAAATGAAAAAAAGCTTGTATTTGCATCTCCCACAGACACTAACAAACCATGTGGCTCTGGTAGGGAGAAGATGGTAGATTGCTGTTGCCTTTCCAGAGGGATAGAGAAAACAGCTTCTTGTATAATGAGATTGACTTTTAAATTGAAAGTGTTACTGGTTGTGCTGCAGTTCATACTTCCATGCTGTGCATTTACTCCCTAGGCTCTAACATTAAGACATCTTATGTACAAGCTGGGAGGATTCAATTAGAGTTTCTGTTATTAATCAATCAATTAAGCCACAATCTTTGGTATATACATTTTCACTCTTAAAGAGGTGAGATGCTGGCATTACAAACTTCAGGGACACCCTTTCATCTGGACACACAAGCAGGTGTCTGCAGCAGAGCTGGTGGTGTCAGTGCGATGCCAGGGCCATCCTGAGCTTGTTAGGCACCGCGCTGTGAGGGAGAACAGCAGAGCCCAGGGAGGGACAGCTGAGACCTGGCTCACAGCTACACCGGGAAATGCCAATTTATAGCTGGCACCGAGTCCTTCAAGAAACATTCAGCTGCACTTGCTTCATTGCCAAGCTGAAGATGCTCTACCTGGACAACTGCACAAGAATGGGAGGAGGAAGGCAGCTTGGCTATTCAGTTGTTTTCTCACTGCTGCTCTGACAGAGGGCTTCATGCTCGTGCTGGAGGAGAGCCTGAAACCCTCCTCGCCTGGAAAAATCTGTGTGTGAGTTGAGAGATTCAGGAGAGAAAGACATGAGAAGTGTTGCTGAAGAAATACTTGGGATATTTGCAAATTAACCCATCCTAGAACTGCCTCCAGCTTTCAGTCAGGATGTGGCTGGCCTGGAATAAGAAATGGAGGAGTCGCTCTGCCCTAACCCAGCGGCTCCAGACTCTTGCTGCTCATGGCGCTGTGCACACACTTAGTAATAAAGCTTCAATGAAAGCAGAGTGGAAGTGCACCCCTCAAACGAATTGACTGGGCACCCTGGTGTCCCACTTGTTTTGTTCCTTAGAAAAACTTCAAAGTGGCAATACGTGCTTTTTTTTCAAAGGCTCCTAGGATTTCTGGGACACTTTCTCATCAATTCAGAGGAAACAGCATTGCCTAGGAGCAACAGAAGGTTCCTGCCGTGCTGGGTGCTCCTGCCCTCGCAAATGTACCGGTTGGGTTTTGGGGGCCTCGCTGATCCGTTCACTCTGTCCTTAAAACTCTTGTAGTGCTCTGAGTCCCAGTGAGTAACTGACTCAAACCTGTCTGTCCCATCCTGTTGCTGCCTCTTCAGTCAGCCCTTCTCCCCTGCTCCTCCCTCCTGCAGGCACCTCACTCCCTGTTCTCTGCTCTGGATTAGGAAGAGAGGGATGTAATGTTACAAACCCTGTGCTCATTAATGTTCTCCCAAATCTCTAGCATTTTCCCACTGTGAAGAAGGGTAGAAAGCAATGCTTCCAGGTACTGCACCTGCACCAAGCGAGAGGTGGCAAAGAACCTGCCCTTAATTCTTTTTTAGCGTGTTTCACAGGCTGCAGCCTTATCAGGGCGAGATGCACACATGCACGAGACCAGCATCAGTCAGAACATCACCTGTGCGCTGGCATTTCATCGTTAGCAATGCCTGCCCAGCACTTGCTGGACAAGCCCTCGTTCACGGATGAGCCTTTCATGTTGCGCACGTCCCCAGAGCCTGTGAGTGACAGCCAGGACACAGCCTCTGTGCAGAGGGGCTGTCCCTTTGCCAGCCCCTACAGGCACGTTGCTGTCTCTGCTGCAGCCACTACCCAGCGGGCTGGGAAAACCTGCTGCCATTGCCCGTGGTCCCCTGGCATGAGGGCTGGCCGGAGCCGCGGGGCTGCAGGATGCTCCCAGGCAGGACCCCGGGCGAGTCTCCCCAGGGATGCGGGTGGCACGTGGGGTGGTGGGCTCAGTGCGATGTGCAGCATGGTGAAGGGAGAGCCGGCGGCAGCGTCTGGACCAGGAATCATTCCCTGTGTCCTAACCTGGAATATTGAACCCAACCTGCAACCGGAACTTCAGGGGAAGGGTTTAGAAAAAATGAGCTCTGTGGTTTTCAGCCAAAGTTTGAACACTTGAAGAGAAGTAAATGTGCAAGTGCTGTCTATAGGCAAGGAAAAAAAAAAAAAAGAGAGAGGATTAAATGGCAATGTTACCTTTACTCTTGTCAAATACCTAAGTAGAAACATTGGTTAATGCCCTTAAAAAAGGCCCATTACCACAGGGCAGAGAGTCAAAGAGCCTGGCTGCCCTAATACTCAGTTATCTCGTTCCTGGATAATGGAATGACCCCTCGCCTGCCCGAGCTGTACTACGATATAATAGCATGAGCTGTGTGAATAAAGAGGTTATTTTTGGAATCCAATTGAAACAGTGCCAGAGCCGGTGTGACAGAGGAAGGATTGAACAAGATGCAATGTTTTAAGGTAAGGGGGAAAAAATTGAATTTTGGGGAAGGTGGCACTAGCAGTGAACTGTGCAAAGAAAGCCAGAGCAGCACTGCAGGAGCACGGAGCAGGGGCTGCTGGCGATGGGCCTGGCTGGGGCAAAGCTGGGGCTGGAGATGGAACCAGCCCATCCAGCACAGACCTGGGGATGGTGGGCTGCAGTTCTAGAGGGGCAGGGGGAAAGCCCAGGGCAGTGGCAGCCAGAATTCCCCATCAGCCAGGTGATGGGGGGCTGGGGCAGCCCCAGGCTGGAGCAGTCCCCAGCACCAGCCGAGAGCTAGCAGCTGGTGACAGGCCATTGCAAACACCCTCATCTGAGCCACTGCCTGGTCCTGGACCTGCCGGCAGATGCAGCACCCCAGCCCACAGCCTGCACACTCTGCACCACTTCTGTCATGCCACTTAAGCACACGTATAAAAGTAAAATACAACATAATGTTAATTCTGGTGCACAGTATCCAATACATAGGACTGCAGTTCATCAAACAGTTAGAGACAAGAACCACAAGAGGTTTGTTATAAACATAGAGATAAAAATGAATATTAATTTACAAAGCAGCACAAAGACAATGGGATCCAAGGAGATTGATATCACAAACTCCCTTTATTTAATCAGATTAGGGTCCCATCTTCCCCAAACACCAATTGCTAATCTAGATTTGAAAGACAAATCCTCATGCAGAAGGGCTTTGCCTTTATCTTGTCCGTCTGATGCCTCTTCTTAAGATGTTACAACAATTTTGGGGGAGAACTGGGGGGGAGGAAACCTTCCCATGCAGCATTTAACCATTTTATTGCTGAAGTGCCATCAGGAAAGTGGTAGGGCTCTGTGAAGCATGCCGCCCAGAGTTTGTTTTGCTGCCATTTGCAGCAGCAAATACGAAATTCCTGAGAGTTCAACAGCTCTGGAAAAACCTGTACAGCTACAGACACCAGCCTACCCAGTCTGCCTCTCAAAGAAAGGAGGCAGAGGCATGTAGAGAGGGCTACACCTCTTGTCTTGTAGCTCAGGTGTTCTATAATTGATGCTGAATGAGAGGAAATGAAACCAGGAATCCTTTCTAAAGAAGTTAAGGTTGGTATCTGATGCTGCAGTCAAGTTAAAACAAACTGTGATTTAGTTGGGGAACAGAAAGCCAAAAGCCAGTTGAACTGTTTTTTTGCTAATCTTCTCTGGGACACGCAGAGATTCTCAGGGGGATCTGCCTCCTTCCAGCGCAGCGGCAGCACCCTGAAGCATTTGCTAACGGTGAGTGAATGGTTCCTCCTAGCAGTGCCTGTACCTGTCGATGATCACACTGACCTCACTCAGGCAACTATATTGATCAATTTTTTTTCCTCCCCTTATTGCTTCTTACAACCACTTATACAGGCTTGCCCTGAAAGAACCTGTAAGCTGTCCAGGGCTTCATTTGTGTTTGGGGACCTCGGGCTCTGCAGCAATGTAAGCTGGTGGTTATTAGCACAGTTGCTGGTATCAGTACTGTCACCCTGCCATGGAGGGGCTGTTTGACACAACGGCTGGCAATCTTGCTCAAGTAGCAACTAATTTTCTCATGTCACTGTTTCTCCTGCTCCCTGTTAATCACAGAAAAACATCTTTTAACTTGGGCCATGCGCAGGCAGAGCGAGCAACGTGTCCCTTGGTGGGAGCAAGGCCAGGTCATCTTGTATCCCCCAGCAAAACACAAGTTCTGGGTCCGAGGCACAGGTGGCAATGCAAGCAGCTCTCGCCTCTCGCCAGTGGCAGAGGGAAGCCATCAGGGAGCGGGATTTCCACGTGCACGTGCGATGTGCAAGTGAAATCAGAGCTCCTAGAGATGCTCCTGCCCTGGCAGTGCCACCGCCGGCCCATCCCATGGGCACCCACGTGCTCTGCCCTGCCTCGGCTAACGCGCCTGATGGGCAGATGAACACAACTTGAAAGGAGACTGTAATTACCAGTGGGGTTTAGATGCAGTTGGTGTTTTACTACTTAAAAGCCATTTAATTGAAAAAGCAAAATTGCCTTAATTTGTATTAAGATACATTATTAAAAACACTTCATGGCTCAACTCTCAAGCTGAGACTGTGATCTTGGTGAGCACAAAGCAGAAGCTGGCCTGGCTTTGCACTCTGCTGAGACCTCCCAGAATCAGGACCATGGAAGTGCCTTCTGCTTTCCTCAGACACCTGAAAATACGGGTTGGTGCTACAAAATTTCCAGGTTGTGAATGGT
>NC_137580.1:99137015-99329515 GCF_963210335.1 Falco punctatus
GATGAAGATTGTTATTACCTCGCTCTGCCTGCACCATGCAGAAACCGGGCACTGAAAACCAGTCAATGCTCAATATGAATGGGTGAATTCTGGACTTTTCTTATGATAACAGTCTCCTGCTCCCAGAGCATCTGATTTTTGTAGTTCCCGCTGGCATGTGGGAGCAGGGGCTGGCGCTGGCAGTTGGGCAGGGCTGGTGCCCAGGGCCCCTCCAGCACTGGCCATTCCCATCACAATCACCTCACATACGGTTGGTGCTGAGGTTTGTGACTGCCCATGTTTTGGGCCAAGAAAGGTCTCTTTTGGGAAGGAACCACTGCTCTGAGAGGGCACCCAGGGGCACAGGCACTTTTCCCAGCACACAGGCTCCTGAAAAGTGTTCTTGATGGTCACATCCATTCAGCCCCTCACTGCTGGCCACTCGCTCTCCTGAAAGTTCGGGGCTGTTGGCAGCCCCTTCACCAGCCGGTTACCCCGAGGCAGGGCACCAGGGCACTGCTGCCCGAGGCACAGGATGCTCCAGCACAGCCCAGCGCTCCAGCTCTGCCTCTGGGCAGGGACAGCAGCCTGTGCATGGGCACAGGTTTCTCCCACACCAGATGTACCACAGATGCACGTGCTGCCCATGTACTCCCAGGTAAAAGCCTCAGTGGAAGGAAGGGGGTGAGAGTCAGAAGCCAGGATTGGCAAATTGACCCCATGTTACAGTGACACTAGGGACTGCCCCTTTGCAGGACCAGGCTCAGCCTCACAAGGCTTCCCCCACTGTTGAGAGGCTGATGTGTGCACACACTTGACTCCTTCCTCTGTGCAGGCATACCGAGATATTCTCATGAGGCTTCTCCCGATCTGCGTATCTCAAGCCCCAGTGCCCCAGCACAGCCCATCTCTTTCCTGGTGGAGAGGAGGTGACCTGCAGAGGGGCAGGTCTGAGCCCCCTCCCTGGGGGGACCAGGAGAAGGGGTGGGTGGCAGCGCTGAGGGTGTTGCAGGCTCTGGCTCAGCAATTCAGCTGAGACGCTCTGGACGTGCAGATTTATTTCCTGGCTTTTAGCCAGCCTAGGAATGAAAATACTCTAGAGGGTGAAAGGCTCATAGTCAAGAGCTCTTTACCTCTTCCCTGAAAGGACCTCTCATCCTCATTCATTCAGGGGTTTATTACCACTCCACTGCCTGAGAATAACTGTTTGCAAAGATAGAGCTTGGAAAAAAAAAGCTGCCCAGGTGCCGAAGTGCTTAGACCTGTCAGTTCTGGATTCAGAGCAGAGTCAGTTTGGGTCTCTTCTTCCTTATTCTAGCCCAGCTGATGGGCATTTTAATTTGGAGGAGCAGGCTTTAGCTTTAGCTGATGGTTGGCCACCAAAGAGCATCTTTATTAGTTCCTGGGTTTGGGGTGCTCAACACAGCTTGTTGTAAGAAATGCCTTTATTTTCTTTTGCTGGGAATTAGCACTCAGAAATAGCCAGAGAAACAGGACCAGGTGTCCTGCCTGATGCTGCCCCAGGCAGGAGCCCTGAGCGAGCAGGGCAGGTCGCTCCACAGGGGTTTCTCTCCTCCAGCGCAGCCGGACAAGCCCTGGTTAAACCTCCAGCTTTCTGAACAGAGGACAAGGGACAGTAGCACAGGCTGGACTCCTGTGGCACCCAGGCAGGTGCTGGCATGGTGACGGCCGCTGCTTTCACCAGTGTGTAGCGATTCCCTGGATGAGTTGGCACCCCAGGGGTCATGGTGAGGAGCCTGTGATGTGCTGAGGATTGCTGTGCTGGCCTTGCTGGGGTGGCTCGGGGCACAGGTTTCTCTTGAGTGGAGAGCAGTGCAAACAGCACACATTGGGGCTTTGCCTGGCTGTCCCCAGGGCAGCAGGTGACATTGCCTTCCCATAGCCGGGTCCTCAGTGCTTCTCACCTTGTCCCAAGGAGCTGCTGAAAACTGTCAGGGAGTGTCCACTGGCCTGGGGTGAGGGACCCGCCACAGCACTACCTGCTTTCCAAGAGCACCCCTGGATTTCTTCCTCTACATTGTTTTTGCAGGTGCTGGGGCTTCCTCCCACTGCTGCCTGGCCTTGCATCCTTACTTTTTGCTTTCTTGAAGCTGGACCCTGACAAGTTCTTATAATTTTGCATCGCAAGGCTACGCCACAATACCGTTGTTACATTTATTCACACTTATTCTGGTATTTTTACCCAGCTCTGGAAAGCACAGGGACAGGTCATGATGGTCAGAAAACTGCTCTGTGACAAGACAGTGTTTGCTGCTTCGAGCTGGCTTGTGCTTTTCAGGCAGTGTACCTTTAACCTCCACAAATTAAGAGGCTGAGGAAGCAAAAGACAACGATACAGACAGTGCCATTTTCCAGCAGCAAGTGCAGTTCCCAGCCTTAATGCTATAAGCAGAGAGGAATCATCAGCATTTGCCTGCGGGACTGCGCCAGCACAGGTGATGCCCAGGGCATCCCTGTGGTGCTGCCATGGTCCAGCACCTGGTGCTGGTGGTGGGGACACCAGCAGTGCTGCTGTCGATGGAAGAGCAGGAAAGCCACAGGAAGGCCGTGCGGGAAGCTTGGTGCGGGAGCGGAGCTGGTGTTGGAGTGATGGCCCTCCCCACCGGAGCGGGAGCTGCGTCTGCCACCCAGGCAGAGGCTCCTGTACTGACAAACAGCTTTGCCATCCCAGCACAGCCAGCCTGCGCTGCACCGAAACAGGCAGCTAGAAAGTAAACAGTGTCTGAAACCTATTCTCATTAGGCTAATTTACGAATAAATTACCATATTCAATGGCCTTATTTTTACTGCTCGTTAACAGGCCCATGATAGGATGATAATTATGGGATTTTAAGTGGCTAATGGCAGCTGGGGCGTCAAAAGCAGTTTTTACGAATCTGTTTATGGCAGGGAAGGTGACAGGAGGGTGGGACACTGAGATGTTGGAATCGCATGTCGGGGAAAAAAAAGCTTTAATTGTTGAGTATTTATTAGAGAGGAGGGAAGACTGTAATTTAAAAATGAAACTCTGAAAAACAAAAAGGAAATTAATTAGTCTCCTAGCGCTCGGGTGGCTAGCGCTTAAGGAGGACCTCGGCGGTTTGCACGCGGCCTTTGAGAGTCCCGAGGGCCACCGCTCGGTGCAGCCGTCCCCGTGCCACTGGGTGCCGTTCTTCCCCGCCACACCGAGGAACTAGTGCAGGACCAGCCTGGTGATGCTGCAAGGACAATAGGGGCTTTGGAGCAGCAGCAGGACCTGGGTGCGAGGGGTACGAGGCCATGGTGTGAGGGGAAGAGGCGTGATGCCTGGCTGCACCCCATGCCATCCCCGCTGGCCAGTGGGATCATCCCGGCTGCATGGTGCCATGCCTGAGGGTCACCAGCCCTGCTGCCAGTGCGGGCTGTGTGTCTCTCTCCAGCCATCTCCCGCTGTCCCCGTTTCCCAATAGCCAGTATTTTTGCTATATGTTTAGCCTGGCTGCTCATCATCTCCCATCTCCACCAATTCATCTTGATCTTTCAGTTTAGTATGCAGTGCTCGGAAAACAAACACGTACCAGACTGACAGTGGGAATAAATATCGTGGAGATGTTGATTAGCATTTGATCCCAGCTGGGCCTCTGGAAGCTGCAGCACTGGAATGCCTTGGCAGTTTTTTAATGCTGAATAATTTGATTAGATCAGTGGCTGAGCCTGCTGCTCATGGTGAGATAAACCCTCCCAACACTGCTGCTCCCCCCCCCGTGCCGTGCTCGCACTGCTCCCTTCCTGGCTTGCTAGCTTTCTTTTATGGGGCCTTAAATACGTCGTTTAATCAACTCTACAATTTCAATTTAGCACAGTTGTTGACTCGCATGGATGATAAGGTTCTGAAGACCCCACAGATTGCTGGCTGGTTTAACAGTGCCATTTTCCACGGCCTCCTGGCTTTTGCTGCCAAACTGCAGCCAAGCCCAGCCCCAGTCCAGACTGCGAGCGACTGCTGAAGGATCTGTTTGCTTAGCCGAAGCTGTCAATCAGCCATGCAGATATTTCCAGTCTCTCCACTGTGTAATTACTGACAGGGACACATCCCCTCTGCACGATGACATGATAGCAACCAATGATTCATTTTCAAAAACACAGTAAAAACATTTTGGGATTTTTTTTTTTCTTTTGAGACACGGAAAGCATGAGGACACAGGGAGGGAAAACTGCAATTACCTAAAACCCCAGCAATCCTAATTAAGCACGGATTTCTGAAATTTTCTTCTCCCTCCCTTAAGAAAAAAAGAGACACACTCCTACACTATCCAAGCCACTCTTAATTTTATTTAAATACACTGTTGCCATTCCCTTCCAACAGAAGAATAATCAGTTCAGCGAGTGGCCAGCAAGAGTGCAGTAAACAGCCTGGACTCTTCTACTGCAGGGTTTTTTCCAAAATACTCTGCTGATGGCTATTTTCGGAGCATATTTTAAATATCTTCTAATCGGCAGAATATAATTTAAAAACACCCAAGCTTTACCTGCTTCGCTAGGACTCTACAGTTATGTTCCTCCCCCTACACCAAAAAAAAGGGAAAATCGTGAATTACACAAACCCAGCATTTTCTATCTCAAATGAATTATTTTATCTGAAAAAGCAAAACGGTGTATTTTCAGCCACTGACCTAATCCAAGATAAATAAACAGGCAGAGACTTCTTGTGTTTACTTACACTTATTAACATTCAGCAGAGGGTGTGAGGGTGATGCTATCTGACAACCACCATTTCAAACTTTCTCCCTTTGGTTTAGTCGCTTGTGATTCTCACGCACAATAAACAAGCCAGCTCCCACCGGGGGTGGGCCAGCCTGCCTCCACGCACACATCTGCAGCGGTCCCCGCACCTGCGGGACCCCTCATCGGGGAGGCACCGGCAAGGTTTTGTCCATCAGCGGAGGGGAAGGTGCAGCGTGCAAATGCACAAGCACCTTTGCAAGGGTAAGCAGGTTTCCTCTGCTCAGGATGACAGGGTTTTGGACAGTATCGCATAATCAGGAGGGTATTTTTTTAAAAACTTTATGCTTTTTAAAAACTGAACAGAAGTCAGGAAAATACAGTGTTGACCTCTATTCTGCAGCTCTAGAAAAACACCCCCTCTCAAAGTGAGAAGTGCTGATTCAACTTAAAAATGTCCCTCGAGCCTTTGCCCAGGACAAGGTCAGGGTGATGAGCCGGCCCAGCCGCACACCGGCAGTGCCTGTGACCTCCAGAGCCACCCCAGCACGTGCAGCACTGCCAGCAGGGAGCTCTGGGGTGTACATGCTTCCAGGACCTCCCCCCCCCAATGGTGTAGGTGGGACAGCCGGTTGTGGGACCTGCTCTAGTCCCTGCAGGCCTCCATGGGTTGGGCCAAATGCACCCTCGAACCGACAAGAAGCCACTGTTGCACCACATATATGGCAGGGTAAAGTCCAGTCTAAACCAGGAGCAGTCTGGTCTCAACTGCTGTCACTGAGGTTTATCAAACCGGGTCTTACACAGAGAATCCACGTGAGAATCCCAAAACCCGACCACCTCCATTCAGCTCTCTGTGCAGAGACAGCATCACCCTGCGAGAGCATCCCTGGGATGGCAGGCGGCTGGCCCTCGCAGGGGATGTTGCCTAATCAAGGATAATTTTTTCCAAAGGTTGAGCAGAGGAACCAATTTATGGAAATGGTCTCTGGGAAGGACTGCTGGTACCCTTGGGGCAGGGACGGCCCCGGGGAGCAGAGCGTGGCACCAGGTGCATTTGGTTATGCGTTTGCATTTGAGTGCAACAGGTACAATTGAGGCCCCATTGAAACAAATAGGAGTGTAGCCACAGGCTTCGAGGAGGCCAAGGCAAGTCACGTTTGATTTATGTTGAACATTAGATACATCTCCAAGTGGTAAAAGAACATGTTAAGAGCATAAAAATAGCTATAGTGGCTCATCGCTGGGAGAGAGCAACGGCAAACAGCCGCCGAAGAGGGTAAGAACAGAGCAAGCGAACAATGATACTTCATCAAATACTCTATTAACCTCCAGTAATTTATGGCTTAAGATCTTTCAGAGCCAGAAATAATGTCTATGTATGGATGTATGATGAATTTTTCTGCCATTAATTTGTCCGGTAACTTTCTGAACCCATGTAAATTTTAGCTTTCACAACGTCGGTGAAAGATACCTCCTGTTTAACTACCCATGGGAGACCAGCCCTCCTCACTGCTCAGCGTCAGGCTGCTGTGGTCCCCCTTCACACCCCTCTATGGTGGGAAACAATCAGCAGCGAATCCTTGTTCATTGTCCTGGGTTTACAGGGGGTTTTTTATAGGCTTTTCAGACATCTCCTTTCCAGGCTGAAAAACCTTACCCCAGGGAATCCTGTCTTTACCCTTGCTCATCCCTGGGGCCCTGGTCTGGACCTTTCTTACTTCTGTCACTGTTTTTGCATCATGGGTTAGGGACAGAATAATGCAGGATGCAGGTAGGGCTGCTATACAGTGGTCCACAGCAGCATGATGCTCTTACTTTAGTCCCTAGTTTTCCCCTAATAATTCCTAATATTTGGTTTGTTTTTAGGCCACTGCTGGATGTTGGGCTAGTGTTTCTACAAAGTTATCAACTGCAGCCCTCAGTGTTTACTCCTGGGTGCTGGCCGTCAGTACAGTCCTCTGTGCATGTAAAGATGAGATTTCCAGTTCTATGCCCCCCACAGAGTTCAAGATTTTGCAGTTATCTACCCTGAATTTCATATGCCTCTGCCCAGCCCCTCACTCCAGTGAGATCTCTGCGACTTTTGCAGCTGTTCCTGCCTTTAGAAAGGTAGATCACAGTGTGCTATCAACAAACTTTTCTGTCTCACCCTTTTCTGGGTCATTTACTGTCCTCTCTTCCAGCACCGGCTTCAGCACAGGTTTCATGACTCTCCCCTCTGAAAACCAGCATTTTATTTTGGTTCCTTGATGCTGTCCTTTAGCTGTGCCACATGGAGCCACTGCCTCCAGCTGGGCCAGTCCCCTTCTTAAGGACTTTGCTGAAGATCTTGCCCAGCATCTCCCCACCACGCACTTGTCAGCCTCTCCTAAAGAAACCCAAAGAGCTTGTCTTGCAAAGCATGCCCTCCTCCAACGCCATACTGGCTTTTTCCCCACTTGCCCCTGCTCTCCAGCTGGTGCGTAGTCCTGTGTGTTGGGATTGTTTCTACCAGGTTGTCTGATGCTGACACTGAGGCCACGGACAAGGGCTCATCAGCTCTTCCCTGTGACTCTTCAGAAAAAACTTGTCACATTATTTGCCTTCTAGACCTTTGGTACCAAGAGGATTTAAAATGAGAGAATGTATAATATCAATATTAGATTACTTATATCACATTAGAGCTTTTGGGTAAATACTACCTGTTTATAATTCTTCATAACTGTTCAGGTGATTTAGTTGCTTTGAAACTCCTTACATCAACATATCACTTTGAGACAGGTACAACTACAAAGGCATCGCTGCTCTGCTTGCTGGCCGGGGGGGTGGTAGCCTCATCTCAGGTACAGCTGGAGCAAGCTCAAGACACATAGAAACTGGTGGACAAAGTGTGCTATGGGCATCACTAACTGCAAAATACCATGGCCATGCGTACAGGAGTCAAGATTTCAATGTCAAAAAAGTGACACTTCCAGCAAAGAAACGCCTGATGGAGCAGCCAGGCACGCACAGAGCGGGACCCCCAGCCATGCAGCCCCGTGCCCGTCAGACCGAGGATCCCGCAGGAGCCCGCGGATGGGAGCGGTGGGCTGGCATTCAGGTCTGACAGCCGAGCCGCCGTCGTGAATTGCAGGTTTATACAAGTGACTGGATCTTTGTGTTTGCGCCTCTGATTATCATATACCTTTTGCAAAAGGTGCTTTGTATGAAATTAAGAACAGGATTTGTTTCTTCAAACTTTTGCAATTTTAACATCTGCTTGTTTTGGTAAATTTGACAGGGACTCTCTTTTGTCTCTTTTATTTTTTTTGTATTTTTTTAACAGAAATTCTATGAAAAGTGTTTTAAAAAGTGCTAACTGACAAGCCTACACAGGCTGCCTCCACTCAGGGAGCACTCTGCACAGTTGTTAACTTGTTAGACAGGAGCTAGATTACAATCATAAATAAATGATTTGCTGTCTCCTTACATTCAGACATGTAGCTTTTAAAGTGTAGCTGTCATCCCTGAATCAGATTTAGTCAAATGCTGTGTAACTGCAAAATTATCCTATCCTTACCTTTTTTTATTCTCCATATAATGGACAGTTAAATTGGATTTTCAAATTTGAAGTGCATATGTTTTTCAAATCCCCACAGGGTTGCCATTTTTTCATTTCTAAAGCAACTCACTAATGTTTATCATTACCACACAGAAATATTACAATTCTTAAGGGGCACCTTATAAAATCAGTACAGGAGAAATATGCTTTATCGTCTCAAAATGAAACCAATTTCTCAGCTGATTTGCAATTTATTTACATGTTAGCATTTGATTTTCTGCTGATTTATAGCCCCACATGCCTGTGTCTTAGCTGCTTTCTAAATAAACACAATCAGGTTGGGAAAGCTAATACCAAATTACAGAGCTTTGTTCTAGCTTTACTCTATTAATGAGTTAAATCTTTTACCAATAGTGCCTAGTCTCCCTTAGCACTGAGTGTAAGGAGAAGTCATGCGTGGTATTTTATAAGGCTCTGGTTCTGGTATGCTATAAATAATCAGTAGGTGTGGAGAATCCAAGGGGAAAATAGAGATCTCAGAAAAAGCACAAGCAAAAAAATGTGGTATCACAATTATTCTTTTTTTCTAAGCTATAAACTTCGAGATTCAGCTACACCTCATGAAAACTCAGGTGCTGTGGACATTTTATTTTACACAGCCTTTTAAGACCTTCCTTCTACTGCAGCTTTGCAGGAAACACGCCGTACACGCAAAATCCCACTTTCAGCATGTTCTCACTGCATACATGCAGCTGTACAGGTAATGGATGACCAGTGCTGATGATTGTTTCAGAATAAGTATTTTAATGGCAGGTAAATTATTCATTGGCATGTAAAATAATACTCTCAGCCTTAACTAACATGGTAGTAAAAATAACCTCTGGCAAAGATCTCATACTTTCAAGGTTCAGTTCATTAATAAACAATACGAAAGCGAGTCGGCACAATGCATTCTGGAAGTCCAAGTGACTTGATGGGTGAGTCGGAGGGAGGGGGGCTGAGAATTCAAATATGCATTAGTCTTGGGGAAGCGCACCTTTTTCACTTATGTAAGGTGCATGTGCAAATTCTATGGATAATTAATGCAACAGTTACTTCAGCAGCATCAAAAGACCCACTGTTTAATTCAACATCCTATGAGCGTAGTGTGACAGCAGAGAGAAGCATGATTCCTGGCAATGAGTGACAGAGGGCATCAAGCATTCTTCTGAAATGCTCTTGCATCTCCCTCGAATGGCACATCAGGTGTGTCTGAGCTGCATTAATTACAGGAGGTGTTGCCAGCCCACAAGACACACGCTCACATCGAGCCTCAGCTGCCTGGGATGCCAGCCTGCCCTGGCACCGTGCACCACAGCCCCCTCACCATCCCTGCAGATGAAGGGCATGCTCTGCAAAAACCACGGCAGCAAGCACTGCTCGTGCAAGCCGCTGCAGTCACCAGCACTAGGACACCTCGATGGGCTGGGGAGGGATCTGGCCACTGCAGGCGCCTGCAGAGAGGTTGGAGGTGCAGATCTCCAAAAGCCTGGGCTCGGCTTTGCTGAACCGGGGCCACCAGAGCAGCCCTTCTGGTCCCTTTCTCCTGCCAAGACTGTGAGCTCCCCAGGGTTTCCAGCCCGTTGACACACTGACCACGTCTCAAGCACTGGAGCACAAGTGTAAAAAAGCCAAAGCAGGTCACGGCTCAGTTTCCTTGGTGAAGTCACGGTGGGTTTAGCCCAGTTATGAAGTGACTGCTTTAGTGCTGTTGTCAGAAGAGCCAGTGCCCAGATGCCCCCTCACACACCATCCAGGAACTCACACCACGTTCTTGCAACGAGCCAAGTGTGTGCTGGATCTGCTGGCAGACTCCAAATCCTGCACCTTGGTAATTAAACCCCAAAGTAGCAAGAAGGGACCTAGCCAAGGGTGAGCTCGTGAAGGAGGTATTTGTGACCTTGCCGCCTATCTCTTCCCTGGGCTGCAGTGCCTGGGCACTCTCCCCAGGCAGCAAACCCAGCTGTGGCAGCCACAGCAAGACAGCAGAGAGGCCGTTTCGTGCCTGTGCACATTACTGACTGCTTAATGGTGTTTTTTTGTTTTTTCCTGTTGACATTGATCATAATTGTTAGCCCATCGATTGACACACAGACTCCTTGACAGAATAACAAGTAATGCTCCATGCCAAATTATTCACTCTCCGCTGGTTAAATCACGCATCTTCCTGCAGTCAAACCACAGACACATCCAGCGGGTGGAAAACAAAGGTCCTGTAATTCCGAGTGGGGATGCGAAGAGCCGGGCAAGAAGTGGCAGAACATCAGGTTCCCAGTGCTCCCCACTGCCTGTCAGTAACGGGTATGTGACAGCAATAATGATACCGTCAGCAGAGCCGCCCCTGCCGTCTGTGCAGCTAGAGCAGCAGGGAAATACAGGAGGAAAAATGAACTGCATCGAATGGAAAGGGCTGAGCAACCAACACCGAGAGTAGGGCAGAAATCTCTTTTACGCTTAGAATTTGGATTTTTGAGCTCAGGATCTGCCCTGCAACCATGAATTAAAAATAACACATCTGATTTGGAGCCGGTTTAAAGTCTCTCCAGCCAGGGGGACAGACTAGCATCATGCCATTTGCCTCAGTAGACAAGCACTGATTTGCAGCGGGTTGTGACCCTGTTCAGAACCAAGCAGCTTTCCTAACCCTGTCCTAGGAGCTTGGAAGTTATCACCTGGGGCTGAACATACACTAGAGAGCCATCAGAGAAAGCACACTCCTCCTCCCCCCCGGAAAGTTTGCTTTGCTGAAAATCACAGCTCTTCCCATTTATTTCTGATGAATATTCATCTGTGCCGGGGATCTCATTCAGCAAGGGAGGCTGAAGAACCTGTGGGTGCCTATGCAAAAATACAGGCACTTGACACCAAAGATGCTTGTTTAGTTGATGTGAGATCTCTCCAGTTTCTTCTCCCAGTACATACACAGGCTTTGTGGGATGAAATATATTATCCAGCAAATCATTCATCAAAGACCTAGAACGACGCACAGCGCATGTGATAGAAAAAGAAAATGGCCACCAAGGCAATGGTTTAAGGACATCCAAGGCAGACATTTGATGAGCAAAAAACTTCCCGTGAATTTGTGATGGAATAAGGGTTAAATAGGGGACTATCTATACCATCTTGTGTCAATCAGAGTCATCTGTGCATATCTGTGGCACGATCTCAAAGGGAAGTCTGGCATGTCAGAGGCTGGGCTGGGCACGGATTAGTCAGGAGCTAGAAAGGGCTTATAAAAACCTGACATGAAAATGCTTTGCTTTGCGTGCATTTTTATAGCATGAGACTGTATACGGAGAGCTGTTATCCCACCGGCTGCTAGGCAGAAGCAGGGAAAAACAACAAAATAAATTTTGGGAAAAAGAAGGGACTTCAAAGGAGATGTCCTCCCATTGTAGGAAGAGGGTTGCTGAAGAACCTCTCCTGACTTTTGGGGAGCTGGACACGTGCCATTTGCAGACACTTCTGATAACGCCTTTCCAGCCTTTCCTTGTTTTCTTTCTCTTTGTTTTGACTTAACGCCGTTTTCCAAGCTGGCTCCCCTGTCCCTCCTGCAGGACCCTGGACCCCGCGCCCCTCGCCAGGAGCTGTTCCTCCGCCCTGCTCCCTGCAGAACTCTGCTGCTGCCTGTGGTTTCTCCAAAATTTCCTTTTAAGAAATCAGGGCAGAGAACAAGGGAAGTGGGTCCTCAATGACGTAAGTGTTACAGATCTTTGAAATAAGCTGGGCTCATTAATAGCTTTTCTAAACATTGCAGTCGCTGTTGATGATCTCTGTGGTAGATTTTTGTGTGAGAGGGTTGAAATCTGCTGGCGAATCTTGACATTTTCAGATCCATGGTGGGCCACATGCTTGAAGACCTGCTTGCTTCCCCATTCTGATCGACTGCAGCTTCGCCGTAATGTGGCAGATTGTTTGGAGGGATCCATGTCAGGATATTTTAGGGAAGTCACTGCTAACACTGCTGTGAATACAATCTCTCTGTGCATTACACAAATCCCTTCCCTGATCAGAATTAGCATGGCAGTGTTGGAGCTTTCTGAGGGCTGCTGCAGGCAAAGATGGAGTGCCTGTTGCAGAGGCAGATGGACCCACTCGGGTCTGCAGGGAAAGAGCTTTTCTGTGCAGCAGCATCTTTGCTGTTGTCCTAATGAGAGCCCAAGCACAGCGCCTGCAAGCGCCGAGACATTGGAAGACTCAGAGAAGTGCACGGCACAAGCTGCTGCTGGCACAACGCACTGGCGCTGCTCATGGGGATCCTCTGGTGCTGTGGTCCTGGCTGTGAATCCCAGCGGGACCCAGGCCCCAGTGGCTGCACGGGGCATGGGCACCCTTTCCCCCGGCATCGCTAGCCCATGGGCAGAGCTCTGCTCGCAGCTGGGCACCTGCATCAGCGCCTGGCTCCACTCTGCTTCCTCATGAGGAGCTTTGGAGGCTGTTTAATATAGATTACAGCAGAATGACTCTGTTCTCATCAATCCACAAACTGCTTAATTAGTTAATAATTTACTCCAGGTAAACTTGATTTGAGCTCTCGAGTTTGCAGTTTCAGCTGCCTCCCTGACACTGCCAGCCTCTCGGGAGAGCTGAGGAATGGATGGGGATATACTGGGGGAATAGCGCAGGGCACGGGCACCCTGGATAGCAGGATTCCCCCGGCTCTTACGCTTTGTTTTGGAGTTGCAGACTTGTTCAGCAGAGCCAGTTTCAGTGAACCTGGTTTCTCTAACATACATGCACTTCAGTTGTTTTCTGTAGAAAGGGAAGGGGGGGGGGGGGGGGGGGGAAGCCCTAAATCTTTTCCTTGGGATAAGCCCCTATGTTAGAGCCACGTTCCTTTCATGCTGTTGCACATGGGCTGATATTTAAGGCAGGGACTTATTGTATAACCCAGTGCCTGTGGGATTAAAAAAAAAAATTAAAAAAAATATAGTCTCCATGGAAATGGAGGCCATATCTTTTGAAAACTGTATCAGAGCTCTCTATCCTCTCCCCTTTATCATTGTATTTTAACCTACCAGCTGCATATTTAAGAGCAGAGCTTGCAAGATGATCTTACCCTTTTTTATTATTTTCCCTCATGTGTTAAGGGAGGGAATACTGACAGGGACAAGTGACAGCTCGCTAATTATTCCCTTACTGCCACTGCTGTTCTTGTTTTGGACGTGTTGCTCATTTTCCTCTGCTCTTCGCACTGAATAATGCATGGGTCCCTATCAGTATTCATGCAGTACCTTCGGGAACTGCCAGCCTAACTAGCTGATAACTGATTCAGTTTGTAACCGGTGCCTTTGGGAGTTGCAAGGAAAAGTAGCCAAGAACAAATTTAACACTTCTTTCTCATTGCCTTAGAACATCAAGGAGAGGTACAGGAGGACTGCGCATGAAATACATTTGTTGCCTGAAGCTGTTGGAGGTACGTAACTAAAGTAAGTGCGTTTAACCCAGCGCAGTGCAGCCTGTGAGGTCAGTGGGCGATCCAGATGGCAGCACCCGGGAGGGAGAGGGCGAGGAAGCAGCTATTTCAAAGCAGTTGTTTTCAGCAGATGCCCTCTTTAGGTTTTGCAGGGATGTGCCAAGAAAAGCCACCCCAGAGCCATCTGTACTTTGGAGTCAGAAATAGTGCAAGCCTGGTGCACGCGCTGGGGTATGCTCTGAGTTATCAGTTGCTATCGGCGTGGTATGAGCACATCGGAGCAGCAACCCCGTGGGGTTGGAGCCAACCAGGAGCAGGATGGGGCGCAGCCTCTCCCGCACCCCAGGCAGCGTAAACTGCCAATGCCAGGGCACAGGGCTGACCCTGAGCAACACCTATGAAGCAGAGCCTGGTTCCTTACAGCAAGGTCTGTACTGCTCCAAAGCAAGCTTCGAGAGCACCCTCTCATCCCAGGGAGAACATAAAGTGAATGAGGATGGGTAAAAGCAATTTCCTCTCTTCCTCTGTTAAATGTGATTGCAAGTAGGAAGAAAGGGAAAGTGAAGTCTGGCATTCTCACAGGTGCCACAGTTGTTAAAGGTGAACAGCTATTCTGCGTACTACGTGACATGCACTGTTTCTTCCCCCAGAAGTGGGGGGGACTGGACTCACACTGCTGGGAGCTGTTTTGCTTGAAATGGGCTGTTCTTGCCACAGAAAGGATGAGAAACTGTACTGAGCAGTTGGCTGAATATTCTTACTTGAGCTTTTCATCTGATATGTGTCAGATGGTGTGACCTTAACCACCCCTAATGGCATGAACTTAACCACCATATTCAGTTTCATTCCTCTCCAAGTGTATGTGTATATATATATATATGTGTATAAACTAGTGCCATGGAGGAAGATATGCATTGGGTTTTGGGTTGCATCAAAGTTGTCAGATGTGTCCTTTGAAGGAGCTGAAAGTAAATGAGGAAATGACCTCGCAAGTGTCCATCATGCCTCATGTGACAGAGGTTCAAGCAGGAAAATTTAAAAAGTCTTTCTTGGAGCTTGCACTAGAAATTATTTCACTAGTTCAAACAAAATGAACTCATTGAGAAAGTTTAGAAGTTCCTCTTCCAAGTAAAGACAATCCAGCTGAATGCTAGACAGCAAGTGAACTTTGTTCACAAGGGACAATGTTCCTGAAATGCAGCCAGACTTCAGAGCAACTTTGTCAAGATCTAACGGAAAAGTCATGGCCAGGCTGTGTGTGGACTGGGCTGGGGTGCACACATTCCCCGCTGGCAGCTGCATGCCAGCAGCCACAAGTGCGGCATTCAACAGGACCCCCTTTGGAGGTGGGGGTGAGAGCAGGGGTGTCACAAAAGGAATGGGCTAGAGGGACATGGTGACCCAGCTCCAGAAGCTCTTGACTCCAACAAAGCTGCTATGCATTTAATTGATTCTTCTCCACTGTTCCCATCTCAGGCTTTTCTGCACTTTCTTGCAAGGCTGTACCATGCTCCTGCTCGCAGTGCCATGAGGAAGACCAGCTGGCCACATCAGAAAATCCTCTGTGACCTGCCCCATCAGCCCTTCCAGAAACATGCAAATGAGGTATATTCACTGACAGCCAGCAATTGCGGGTGGGCGGTAGGGATCAGCCTCTCTTTCCTTCTGGGTTCTGCAAAAGTTGACAGCAGTTTGTATTTAGAGTCCACTAAAACCCCCCAAGGTTAATTGGACAAAATTAGTGAATCTTTTAAAAAGGTAGGAGGAGAGCTGCATAACGCTGATCTCTTTATCATGCCATTTATAATTACAGCAAAAAATAGGATGTCAATGAGAAAATGAACTACAGAACTGAAAATCCCTTGGTAATGATTGCACTCGTATTCCTTGCCCCCAGTCTGCTGGAGAAGTTTGGCTTCAGCTGCAACGTGCACATTGTTAACTTGGCAGTGTCACTCGTGCGCCTGTTTCCATGAACAATTTTCCCCAACCTTAGTAAGCCTTGGAAAGACATTCACCAGTGTCTGTGGCGCCTCTGGGGAGCCCCTTGGAAGACAAGAAAAAAAGCCTCAAGATACTGTATGTCAGTCTATCTTTCACTATAATTATCTTTATTGATTGGGGAATCATTTACATTTCCATATCTCTGAGTTTCCTGTTAGAGCTACTGTTTAGATGTGTTCATGGATCAGATTTCAAGAGATTTCATCCCAGGAAAAAAAAGCCTTGTTATGTATGAACTATATGCAAATCTCAAAAGAGAGGTGATGGGGCTTTATGGCAAGAAATGACACCAGGAATCGTAGCATCAGTGGAAGGAGAAAAGAGGAAGCAGCCGTGTCAAAGCCATTTTTCACAGCATCCCCAACACACAGTAATGCACTGCACAGATTTCCTCCATTTAGTGGAGCCCAATATTTACTCAAAATAAAGAACAGAAATGCACAAAGACACAGGGCTACCAAACCAGAAATTCTCCTTTCCTGTAGGTTTGCAATGTGTCCTGAGGGGATCGCTCCTCTCATAGACAGGTATACAGAAATATCTGCTAAACTCCAGTTTGGAAACAGTTGAGGATGACTTTCCAGAGTGTGCTCTCCCCGAAAAAATCACTTCCTTCTGCTAGCAGAAATCCTGCTTATGTTCTTTCTGGTTACCTCATTGTGTAGCTCCATTAGTCTTCTGCTGCTTGTTGGCAGCAGGACTTAGCCAGCTGGGACACCCCTTCACCCTCACACCCCAGCCCCATGCAGGGTGCCTTCAGCCTCGGGTCGTCTTTCAAGGAAAGTAGTGTTTGCCCGTTTGTTGGTGAACACTGATGGGTGTGGGGAAGAAAAAGACTGCAACAGCAAAAATACCTTTTTGTGACAAAAGGTGTGCAATGACACTGTCTGGAGTGAGATTTTAGGTGCAGCATTGGCAGTAATTAGCCGGTACTGTTGGCCCTCCAGGAATTAAAATTGCAGATATGCACTGCTTCTCACCAGTGTGTAACTGGTGGATGGGGGAGAGGGAGAGAGCAGGAGAGGGCCTTTGCATCCCCACCCACTGCCTCCTCTGGTGCTAGACAGGCCCTTGGTCACAGCAGGTCAGGGAACAGATGGGGACACGCACCAAAGACAGGAACGTTGCTTCCCAGCATTGACCAGGAAATCCCGGTTGCCAGGGGCTGGACCAGTCCATGCCCTGACTCAGCACTCAGGCTTACAGATATCTCAGAAAACAGCCACTTGCCTCCCTCTAACCAGCCCCTCACACGCAGCCTGCTCAGTCTCACCCAGACCAGACAGAATCTGTGCTCCAAAATGGATGTTTTTCACATTAAAGAGCTGTACAAACATTTTATTTCCCATTTGTGGCCCTTTTGCAAACAGCAGAGAATCCACTCTTTCCTCCAGAAGATTTGTGTCCAAGGGAGCTCCCAGGCTGACATAAAGCTGCCCATACTTTCAAGAGGCCTCTTTGGTAAGCTCTTATTTCTTGGATTCCTTCCCAAAATGAGGCAGTATCACTTATGGGAAGCAACGAACAGGAGTGATATGAAGCATTGAGAAAACCTTCCCGTTTCAGCAGAGGCACAAGTGTCATGTCTCTACAGAAATATCAATTATATTTTCTGTACAGCTAATGAGATAGCAGTTGGCAAACATTAGCAGGTAAACAGTCAAACACAGCCTAGCACATAGTTTGGGCTTTTTGAATTAAATTTTCCTGTTATTAAAGTGTCCCTGAGCACTGCACCCGCTGGCATGCCCAGATAAGGAGCCCATAATAATCAATGGAGTGAGGTGAAACGCATGAGGGAGCCCCTTCCTCCTCTGGTTCCCAGCTAAACAAACCCACTGGCACCACGGTGCCTTCAGGGGCCCAGCATCCCCATCGAATGAGCCTCTGGAGCTTTGGCCATCATCCCTCAAATCCCTTTTAACTGTGTTTTGATTCCCCCAGTTTTGGCTCTCTCACATTACTTCACCCAGTTGAACCACAATTTCCCCAGCTTAAACCACTGCATCCTGCATCCCAGGGACAGCCAAGCCCTCTGCCCCATCCCCAAACCAGCTGGGAGCACCAGCATCATGCCACATACCCAGCAGAGGGGATATTTTATTTTGTGACTTATCTGTTCACCTCTAGCTCCAGGCTGGGAAATACTATACATGTACATATTCAGGCTAATTTTTAATAACCCCCAGCATTTAGATGTCTTATCCTGCAGGGGTTAAAAAGCCATGCCATTTTAAAGCTGCATTTCACACAACCTGCAAGGAGAGCAACAGTCTTCCTTGCACCTAGCCTGTGGCTCTGGACACCAGGCTCCCAAGTGCTGTCAGCTTTGACACGGGGTAACAGACCCCAGGGCACCCCACAGCACTTTTGGGCGATGCACCAGTGACCCGTCAGCAGGTGCCTGCTTTACAGACAGGGAAAGGGAGACATAGGCTGGCTGCCCCCTCCTAAAAAGAGCAGTTTTCTCCCCACAACATCAGAGCTTCCTTTGCTCACTTTTACTGCTCTGTTCTTTTTGGTGAATAAGAGAGCATATCTGATTCAGCAATATTATTAATCCCATATGTAGCTTATGAAGGGAGGAAAAAACAGTAATTAAATGCAGTCATAAGTTAAAAGAATCAAACGTGTGTTTCTTGCTTGCCTAATATCTGGCAAACACCTCGTGTTTACTCAGTCATCTGCCGCTGATTCGGCTGAATTGGGAGGCTTTTCTAACCTGCTGCATGCACCCTTTGGCCTGGCCATGGGCACACGGGGTCTGTGGGATGGCCTTTATCTCCCCAAGCTTTCTGTACTCAAAGAAACACCAGCCAGAGCCAGCACCCACTGTGCACACGGGTGCAATTGGGTGTTCCCAAACACAGCTGGCTTTCCCAAGCTAACACCGCAATAAACAGGCTCAAATCTGAAAAACAAATAAATACGAACTTCTACATGAAAACAAAAGCTAACAGAAAGACTAAGAATTTGGCATGGGCTGCTAGGAAAGGGGCAGCTGAGCAGGGTACAGCAGGAGAGAGGTGAGAATCAGTTGTTGATACTAGGAACTAAAGAGAAAAATCAGAAAGGGAGCTTCCATGCTGTAGGAGGAAATAATCAAGCTGAAGAGTAAGAAAAGGTTACCAAAGTCCAGAAGAGCAAAAAAAAAAAAGATTGCCAAAAAAAATATATCTCAAAAGCAAGCAAACAAAAACAGAACTGAAGGGCAGCAAGCTACAAAGACACCAAGGACAAGCACCCTCAGGAACAGGATGGTGCTGACACAGCTTGCCATAGTCCAGGAGACAGCAGGAACCCCCACCCCACCCCAAGAGGAGCACTATAGCCAAACCTCACACCACCACCTCACTGCAGTGCTTCCAGCTGGCTTTTCAAGGGTGTATGTGTGTGGGCGGTTGTTCCTGCAACCCTGCTCCTCACAGGTGGGAACCTAGGGCAGGTGAAGCATGTATACAGGTAAGGGCATCAGCCTGGTAAGAAAATAGGTTTGGGTAAGTTCTGTGGGGGTTGCCTTGTAAGGTAAAAAGCAAGTGTGTGGTTTTAGTTTTGGGCTTTTTCTGAAACAAACAAAAAAAAATATTCTTGTGCTCTGTGGGATGCTGGTGGGTGATTCTTTCAGTAGGGGATGGCACACAGCTTTACCAACAGAGTAAAGTTTCTGCTTATTGCTTTAGGAGCTCCTTCCCTGCAGCTGTTCTGTGAGATGGTTTTGGAAAGGTCCTTCTAGACTGAGAGTAAGGTAACCCTTTGTGGGGGGGAAGCATGTGAATTAATAGTGTTGTACTGGTGAGATGAGAGCAGTAAGGAGAACACAGACTTCTATCTAGTCCTAATACACTGAGCTTTCAAGTGGTTCCTAGATTAAGCTTAATGTCTCTGAAATATGGGTGAGTTGTGCTCTCTGAGTTGGTTCTGTCCCTCAGGCACTGGAGGGTTTTAGAGCTCGCCCTTGCCAGGGTCAAGATCTGCTTCAGGGTACTTGGCCAGAAGGATGTGGAAGGAGGTGGTGACTTGGCCAGAAGGATGTGGAAGGAGGTGGTGTAAAGCTGAGCACGTTTCTGCTGCAGTCAGTTGGTTCCTGCCAGGTAGTGTGAGAACTGGGTGATATTAGGAGAACATCCATTCATTATATTCTACTCTAATATTTTAACTGTTAAAAGAGCAGCCTCAGAAAGACGAAACATGTGGCTGGATGTCCAATGAAGCCCCAGGGAGGACCTTCTCTTGCAGGGGGTTCGGTGGGCTCTGCCATGCCCTGGGCTCGGTGGCACCCTGTGGTTCCCGTGGCCCAGACTCTAGCAACTCCCCTGTTCCCACCCAGCCCTCCTTCCCTGGTTTTTCTTGCTATTCCCTCCATCCAGAGGATCATTTTTCAGACAGCCCCAGTGCTTTGCCCTGCAGTCAGACTATTTAGTCTGGTTTTGGTGACCCTGTCTGACTGTTCAAGAATAAGCTCTCAGGTTTCTCTTTTCTCTGCAATCACTACACTTTTTTTTTTTTTTTTAAACAAATACATACCTTTGAGCCTCAGCCTTTCAGAAGGACTTAAGGTGGTCCCATTCTCCTTCCTCTGTGAGGAGAGATACTCAGAATAGCACTGGGATTTGCATTCCTTTGCAATTGTGCTGCGGGAGTGCTGGGTTACCTTCCCCTATTAGTCACTGCAGAGTGGCCATTCAGAGCTAACATTTACCAAAAAAATAAAAATCTAAAACTATAGGAATACTCACGTTCTAATATACAGGCAGGACTTACCTCTGAGCACTAAAGCAAAGACACCACCAGAGTTTTCTTTGGAGAAGTGATGATATAATTTTTGGTTTGACTAATATGTGCTGAAAAAGCCCATTGTGCTTTAAATGTTAATTCCAAAAGCTTTTAAAAATTGCCATAAGCTCTTTTCTTTGTGCTGCTCAGCCATTGTCCATAGCCCCTAGCAAGAGTTCACATTGTGCCTCTGCATTGTGAGCTCTGTGCAGAGTCAGCAGAACGGGCTCCTGCTCAGGATGGATGGCTGCGACTGTTCACCAGTTAATTTTGGTTTAATTACTATACGCAAGTCGAAGTAGCTAATCGCTCATCATAGGCTTTACATTTTAGACATCGTTACTCCAGCTTCTAAAATACAACTGGCTAATGCACAGGATGGCTTTTTTTAAAAAAAAGCCCTGGGTTCTAGAAGGGGTTAAAAGCATGAAATACCTTTCTCCATAAATAACAAACAAAGAATATATTTTGAAAATAAAATGTGAGGAACTGATGCCATATCATATAAAATTTCTGGAGCTTCACACTCTGGGTAGTAAAAGTGCTGACTGTGACAAGGCAGGGGAGGCCTTTGCATCGATCGCAAAATAAAAGTTCAGCAGCGCTGGGTGCTGGGCTGGGATAGCTGGATTCATCCCGCTTTATTTGGCCTACTGCAAAACACAATAACCGCTGGATGCAGATTGTTCAGCTGCTGCGTGCTAATGAAGCCTGCATTAATCAGCCACTGTGTATTGATTTTCATGATTTGTCTGTCTGGGCCTCTCAAACGGGTCTGGAGGAACTTGGTGCTTGACCTTCACCACGTTCAATGAGAGGGGGGAGCTGCCTGGCTCCCCGGGCTCTGGGGGAATATCCCCATTTCTGGGGCTTGTCCCAGCTCCAGGAGCTTTCCCAGGGGCCATCCAAACCCCTGTGGCTCTGCTCTCCACTGCCGGCTGGACATTATTTTTATTTCAATGATTCTTGCTGTGGTGGAGGGAGAAGACAGTGACTTCCCAGCTCTGACGAATGAGGCGCTGGGGGTGAGACCCAGCGCAAAGCCGGAGCAGTTTGGCAGGGGACCTTAGTGTGAAAAATACAGCAAATTGATTTTAAAAGGCATTTGGAGGGGTCTGTGCACCCCCTTCCACCGCACCGCCCAGAAGCTTTTCAAGTGGAACAGCCTGCAGCTATTACAATAAACACCTCAGCCGCAACCTGTCTCTCATTTGCATATTAGCAGCCTTAATTTTGATGAAATATGCAAATGTATGCAAAATGAAATTCATCTCATAATGACACAAGGCGATTAAACAATTTTTATGCTTAAATATTCTGTTTAATGAAATCAAACAGACCCATGCGTGTGACAAATTTGCCTCAGCATGGAGAAATTAGTGGATATCAAAAAACTAACACAGAATCCCAAACATGGGACGTACTGCACTGGGCATTGAAATCGCCTCTTCAGCGTGAAAATAATCAGTGTTCCTGATAACCAAATGAACTGGAAATTATATTACAGAGAACGGCTAAAACAAGTTAGTGGCAAGGTACTTTGTTTCCTACTCTCCAAAGAAATCCCATTCTCCGGCCATCTTTTATTTATGTTCCAGATGTTAAATTCAGCAAACACGCTTGCAGGATCTTTTCAGATATTTTTGTGTTTTAAGTAAAAAGATGATCATATAGCTTCACACAGCTGCAAGCAAAGTGGCCTTGGTGGATCAGGCGCCGCTGGATGAATCCTGTGCCAGCAGCGCTGGTCGGTGTGCTGCGGGACTGTCTCTGCTGGCACGGTGCTGGTGGTGCTGGCGATGCTCCTGCTCCTCATCCCCATCCCGATGCCAGCCACCGTGAGCTGCTGTTTGCTATAATTATGCACTAGGTCACTAGTGCTGCACGCATTTGTTTTTATTAGATGCAGGAGTCTAGAGCAGAGTGCCTGGACATACATCCCCCTACACCTCAGCATGCTGCTTAAAGCTTGCGCCAGGCTCATTAAATGTTTCCTTTGCCTTTCTCTGCAACCTGATGATCTTGTCCAGCTTCGCCTCCCACATGAGCATCCCACCCCGTGTCAGTGGGGGCTGGGGGTGCTGAGCCCTGGCCTGGAGCAGAAGGCTGGCAGGTGGGGAGCTGCCGGGCTGCCCCGGCTGCAGTGGATGTGCCAGGGCAGTGGCCCCTGCACGGACCTGCTTTGGGTCTCCCTGGGTCACTTGTGGCAGAGCACTGGGACAAGACAGAGTATGGGCAAACTCTGCAGGAGTCACGGCATCAAATGGGGAGTTGGAGCTGCTGCTGCTGAGTGTGATGGAGTCGTATTGCTGGCGGCATCTTGCGCTGCTCTGGTTGTAAGGAATTGGCCCTGGGATGGTGCCATCTCCCCGTGCCTTGGTAGGGAGGGATGGACTCGTGTGGGTCCCCCCGGAGCCCTCCATCCTCCTGGGCACGGGGACATCTGGCTCCTGTGCAGAGAATGGGAAGAGGGTTTCCTCTTACGCAGCTGGAAAGGGTTTCTTTTCATCAGTATGCAACATGCTTGATCTTCTTTTCCTTTTTTTCTGATTTTTCTTTCCTTTTTTCTAAAACAAAACCATCTCCCAGCTGCCAGGACACGGTCCCCTGGCCAGTGCTTGGAGGGCTGGGCGCAGCAGCTCCCTGCCCTGGCACCAGTGGGCTGCGGTGTCCCCAAGGTGGCTCTGCAGGCAGGGCAGGGGGCTCCTGGGTTTGCAAACCTTACAAAGGCCCCAGCTCAGGTATGGGGAAAAAGGGAGAAGTGCACAAGGCCGTTATTTCCCAGCATTTCATTTCAGTATTGCTCTCCATCCGTCAAGATCTTAAAGGTTTTTTCCAACTGAAATTCTATGAATCTATGATTGTCTGTGGATTTCTAAGGCACATAAAAGGTGACAGTGATGTTAGCCATGGGGGAGTAACCTACTTTTTGAGAAGAAGAAACCAGTTAGGAATTATTTCCAGTTTGGTGGCCTGTTTCTCCTTTCCCCAGTGCGGTGCTCTCTGCTGAAACCAGCCCTTCCTCCTGCAGCGATCAGAACCCCCAGCGTGGGAAACACGATCCCGGTGCTCCAGCCTGGACCAGCATGAGTCGTTCTTGTTGCCACGCTGGAAGGAAGGACTGCAGTGACCCTCAGTCATGCTAAGCCTCTTACCATTAATGGTTTGTCCAGATGTCATTGTTTTCCCCTCTCGGTTCAGATATGATAAACCCGAGGTAATTTAATATTAGTCCTATGCATACTTGTGTTTTATTTTCCTGTGGACTATTTTTACTACAAATAAGTTTTGAAAGGAAATTGCTGATGATGATTTTCCCATGTTCCAATTAACTTTGTCATGCTGAATAATAGGTAAATTCACAACTGGCCTCACTGTTTTCTAGACCCAGAGATGCTGAAGGTCACCTGATGAGTTTGCACTCCAGGATGTATTTCCCAATACTTAGCCCATCTTCTTATTTGTGTTTTTGTTTTGGTTTCAGCACGCAAAATGAAAGTTTCTGCAGCTTCCCTTGGGTGTCTTGTACATCTTTCTGCCAGGAAAAGAGAAAATCTGAATACTAAATCTGTGCTTGAGTCCAATTCTTTATACCTCCCATTGAACATTGGCAGGGAGGCAGCCTGCACACCACCATTCCCCTCCTCCTGTCCTTGCTCAGAGGAGGTGGAAGACAGCACCAAGCCTGGTGGTTGTTCCGTGTCTGGTGGCTCTTGCTTTCCTCTGAGAGCCCTTTACTGCCACAAAGGAGTCCCAGTGATGCGCAGCACCCAGCTTTGCTCCAGTCACTGATAGAAACCAGCATGTTTCCACAGACTGAAAAGATAGCAGGGTTGGAAATGATCTTTTCTTTCATCTGTCATTGCAGACTCATCCTAAATTTTCTGTCTGGAATCTTTTCTTTGCCTCTCCCATCAGAGCAGCATACAGATTTTCCTGTTTCCTCCCTCTCACTCCCTCGTGTCTTGGCCGTTCTGGCTGCACTTTGTCCCAGCCGTGTTTCCCTTGGTTGCATTCTGCACTTTCCTAATTCTTCCAAGTCCCGTGTCCTCTGCTGTTGGTGGTATTTGCAATTTATCCTGGCTGAGTCTCATCTGTAAACTTTATTGATAGTGTGTTTATGCTCTTTTTCAGAGTGTTGATGGTGCTCACAAGCAACGCTAGTCCTAGTGCCTGCTGGTGCTGCACTCCCCCCATGCCCCCCATGACACTTGTCCTGCTGCTCCATTTTGGCTCCCATGGAGCCCGAGTAGGGTGGAAGGAGCATCCTGACTAGCTCCGGCTCCCGAAACACCCAGCGGCCCTGCAGGTGAGTGGGACTGGTGCTGCAGGGCAGCTCTGGAGCCCTCACACACCCACTCAAGCCTTCATGCATCTGGAAATAACATTGCTGCCTCCCGATTCACAGCCGTGTTTTTTAACTACTGCTCTCTCCTTCTGGCTTCACACTCCCCTACACAGCATGTCCCTGACTTCCCCTCCTCTCCTTCTGGGCTGTCACAGAGTAATTGATGATTTTAGGGAGTAGTTGACTCAGACTGCCTGGTTTTGCTCTGTAAGTTCATTCCTGCAGCCTGGACCCGGGAGGCTGGTGTCTCACTGTCAGCACGGGACTGGAGCTGGGCACCTCCAGCCAGGCTGGGGTAGCTCTGGCTTTGCTTGGTCCCATGGAAATGCTCTGATGGGCCAAGGGCATCCCAGGGAGCGCTCCGTGCCGCGCCATGCTGTGCCTTGCCATGCTGCGCCATGCTGTGCCATGCTGTGCCACGCTGCCATGCAGAGCTGTGCTGCACAGAGCAACTCTTCCCAGCCCCTCAGCCCAGTTAACAACTGGGAGCTGCACAAGCATTTTTGGCACCTTCCTTCCCCCAAGGGAGACTACTAGCCAAAGGGGGGTCTCTGGGCGAACCCCTGCCAGCCCCGGTGAGGGGATGGGTTCACTTGGTGCCTGTGCCCCATCCACACTGCCACGGACAAGGCTCCCTTCCTCTGTGCCAAAAATTACACAGAGCTCAGAGCCAGGAGCTGTAGAGCTCAAACACGGACCCCTGCCAGGCCTCATAGCACAGCCATGATGTAAGAGCAGAAAGTCAGCAAAACCCCCACCACTCCAGCGCAGGAGCATTAACCCTTGCAGCAAGGAAGGTTGTGGGGTTCTGGTTCCTCCCCTGAGGGATTCTGGCTTGTCCCTTGCCTCAAGGCACTGCTCCCCCAGCAGCTCCCAGCACCCACCCTCCTTTGCCGGCACCCCAGGCACTGGTGGGACACCTCCCCACTCCAGGACCACCCCCAGGCCGTGCTGTCCACACTGACGAAACCAGTGGCTGTTTTTCCTTGCCAAGTGCTGGGCTGTGCCAGTTGTGTCAGGTGGGCATCCCTGTCCTCCAGTCCTGGCACTCCTCGGCGGGTGCCACAACTGGTGTCCAAGCCTCATGCTCTGCCTGTCCTCTGATTTAAATCATTCCTAGGGCAACAGGTTACAGGCTGAGAAGTCCTTAAATTATCTAAGAAAGTTTATGAACTTTCACAGCATAAAATGAATGTGACATTTCCTCACCATAATAAATGTTCATCAGAAATGACTTGATCCAAACAACCTTGTGCTACAAAGCCATTGGGCCATGAAAAACCTTTGACAAAACAATCTCCTTTAAACGTGGCTTTGCTGGAATTAGGGCTGATTATGATCAGATAACTTAGTATTTCGACCTTGTTATATTCCCATTATTTTGACAATTCACTGAATATTTGTAATATTTTACTCTGGATGAGTACTTTCACAAAGTGAGGTACGTACAACTGCTGTATTCATTTTTCTGCATGGATTTAGCTTGATCAAGAAGAGATGATGTGCTGTATGCTGTCCCTGCTGCACTTTCTAAATAGGCCATATTGGACTAATAAAAAAGGATGCACAAAGATGTTCTTCATCCAGAGACCATCTAGTGAAAATGCACCCTTTTTTTTTTTAATGGTTAGGACTTGCACTGTGCTGAGCTCAGCTGGTGCTGGGAGCTGTGGCAGCTCTGTTGCAGCACCCAGGAGTTGTGCTTGCAGATGTTTGGGGAGCACAGGGGAGCAATTCTGGCCCTGCCCACATGTGGTTCCAGGGCTGGAGGGTTTTCTTCAGGGACCAGACAAGCAATGCCTAAATAAATAGGCAAAGTGGATGCAATTCCAAGCTCATATCATGTTACAGTAATCAGAGAATAAAACTGTTTTTCTCTGTGACCTTGTTACATCCATTTGCCAAGTCTGTGGAGAAAACTGCATGCCAAAATCAAACTTCCCCTTAGAAAGCATCACTGTTCCTCTCTCTGAAGTCAATTAAAAAGGAGCTTTAGATGGGGAAGGGGATGAGGGAGCGTGATGCACTGCGGGGACTCTGAAAAGGTTGGTCGGGTTCGGATGAGTGCTGCAGGGAGCTCCCGTCTCGGGAAGGACCCAGCCGAGCTGGTGCTTCCTGGTGGGAATCTCATGGATGGGTGGGGCCTGATAGTGCTGTTAATTGATTTGCTTTTGATAGTGCGAGCCTGAGTTTATTGTAAAAACTCCCGGCGCAATTGGAGGGCTGCCTGTTATTATCAGTCTAAATAAATATGGGTTAACAACAAATTTGAAACATCTGCTTGGGATGAAACTGTCTCTCTGTTAAGACTTTCCTAGCAAAGCGTCTTGTATGAGCGAGGTGGTGTGGGAGCCCCAGTGCCGAGGAATGCATGCGGGAGGCTGGCGGTCCAGGGCTTCGGCCACCGCTGAGCACATCTGACCGGCTGTGCTGGGCTCTGACCTCCGTGGGATCTCCAGTGCTTCCAGGAATGCTGCTGGGTGGTACAGATACCACAGCTGCTGCTCTAGTGCAAAGCCTGATCAGCGCAGGGCTGGGCTGGGAGTCCCACAGCCCCTTCCTGGGAACGGTGCGGTGTCAGCTGCTGGACCCAAGCGTTGGCAGAGCATGGGTGTCTGTGTGGCTGGCGGTGCTTAGAGCCCTGGGATGCTAAAGCAGAAATTGTTTCTGGAGTGTCTTAGGCTTTAAAGCCATTCCCAGGCTTCTCCTGCACAGAGGCTGCTCATACTAAAGAGCTGAAATCCGAGGGAGAAGCTGCTTGGGAGAGCAGCCGAGCACGGGGGTGCAGCTGCCGAGGATGAGGGTGGCACTGGTGGGTGCTGCGGAGCTCCGGGGGCTCCCCAGCTTGCAGGGGCTGGGGCACTGAGCTCAGCCGCCCTTGGAGATAAGATGAATGTGGGGGGAAGGGAGGGAGGGCTTTCTCACAGGAACCTTGTGGGAAAAGCAAAACCTCATGTCGTGGTTCACTAACTGCCCGTCTAATGATATCCCCGAGGGAGCTGGTCAGGCGTCATAAACCCCAGCAATTTGCCCCGGAAATAGGTGAAGAGATGTAAATGTGCTGAAGAGATGTAGATGTGCCACCTTGCAGGAGCTGGTGGCCCGCTGGGCAGCTGGTGCAGCTTTGGGGCAGGTACCCTGCAGTGCCTGGGATGGGGGTAACTGCGGGGGAACCACCTGCCACGAGGGTGCACGGGGATTTGGGGGCTGGGCTGCCTCCAGCCTGTCCTCACTCGTGGAGTGGCTGGGCACCCCACGCACCCACACTGGTGCTGCAACCCTGAGGCCCTGAGCACAGCAGTGCTTGTGGCATGGCCTCGAGACTCTGGAGGGGTGCACGGTGTTGTGCTCCCAGACAAAAACACTTGCAGTGGGCAAGCACACGTCCTTCCACAGTCCCATATGGAGGGTCCCAACTGTGTGCCAGGACAACCGGAGCCCAGCGAGGGAGCCTGGAATTTCAGCTCAGAGGAGCACCTACATTCAGAGGCGTATTCGATGCTTGTTGAACATGAGCGAGGCTGGAAATTGTAGTACATGTTAGCATCAGTGCAGTGCTCAGTAGGGCCTCGGGGCTGCCGATGCAACAGTTTTATTTATTTTTGGATGCATGGGATGCTTGGTACTGAATAAATAATAATGCCTGTATCAGTGGAGGCAGCGTGGTGCATAGGCTGCAAGCGCACGCTCAAAGCATGCTGTAAATTAAGCACTAGCGGATGTCGTGGAGACGAGATCTGCGTTAACCTCACAAGCTAGGAATTTGAGAAAGCCACCTTGGCCACCCTTATCCTTCCTCCCTCAGTGTCTGAGACAGGCCAGACCCTGTCAGCTGGTCATCTGCCTGGATCCTCCTAAATCAGTGCTCTGCTCTCGCTTTTTCCTGAACACAATCCTATCTCCTCGCTGTTGGACAGCGGCCAAACGCAATCACTTCTCTGAAAGACTCACTAAATATGTTCAGCAAAAGAATTTAATTAGCCTCTTTCTCTTCCACATGAAGCTTTTTAAGAAAAAAAGAGTGGAGAAAAGGAAAAGAGGAAAAGCTCCCTGTCTTCCAAGCCTATCTTCTCAGCTCACTGTTGTAGTCTTGCTGCCCTATTCAGGATTTTAGTGTAGCTCCAGCTCAGAAAGCCAAGCCCAGGGGAGCAAACCTGGTCCTGCCTGTGCACCATGCCCTCCCCAAGCACTTCAGGGGAAGAGCCATGCATCCCTCCTCCTGCTGGAGGAGTTGATTTTACTGGGACTTGGAGTTTAAAGGATTGTTTGGTTGGGATTTTTGTTTTTAGTTTGAACTCCTGTGAGAGATGAATCATAGCTACAGAAGTTTGGCTGAGCATACAACGGGTTTTGCTGAAACACATGAATGCTAGGGAACACAGGGACTGGCACATGTCCCTCGTCAGAAGAGTGCTCCTAACGAATACCGTATATCCCTGCGTAGAGGCTTCCCTGGACTGGCAGCCTCGGCCATCCAGCTCTTCCACCATGCAAAGGGCAAACGGTCTCTTCCAAGGCTGCTGGGGTGGGGGCTGCGGGCAGAGGGAGGGCAGAGAGCTGTGGAGAGAGGGGCTGCAGGCGGTGCGTGCTGCCACTTGTCAAACTGTCCCCTTGTGCTGGGCTGCTGTGGAAGTTTCTGGGGGAGCTGGAGAGGGGGCATTTCCCTGGTGCACCGGGTGGGCAGGACAGCTGGGGGGTGGGCTGGCTTCTCGTCCTGGGGAAAGACGCTAGATGGGCCTCTGCAGCACTGACACTGAAATTGGGGGTTGCAGCTGGTGTCTGGACCTGGATAAACCGTGCTTGTTTCAACTGGTTTTGCCAGAAACCTCACCTGAAAATCCTTCCTCTCTGCATCGGTGAGAGCTGACGAGAACACTACACTTGTGGTTATTGCCAGTTATCTTCAGGTGCTGAGTCAGGCCCAGGACCGCCCAGGGCAGGATCTGTGTGGTCCGTGCGGAGCAGACGTGTAGGGATGGAGCGCAGGAGCTCTGCCCAGCCCAGGGTTTGGGGCATGGGCACCCTCTGATCCGCCGGCTGGGCTGGCTGAGGGGCCTGCTGGCAAGCTAACGAGTTGGGAACCAATTTGTTATGAAATTTATGAAATGTTATGTAACTGCGAGGAACCAAAAGACAGACTCTCTTAAAATGATATCCTTGTTAATAATCTCCTTCATCCATCACTGCTGCTCAAGGATCCTCTCGCCTTTATGCAGAACATAAATTATTGGGGGCGGGGGGAGGGGCTCTATAGGCACTGGGAATTATAAACAGCTGGTTGACCACAAATTACACCTCCTGCATTGTCAGCGAACACACGTGAGAGCAGTGACTGCCCTCTGTGAGCACCCACGCCGGGGCTGGGGGCTGCACGGTGAGGGAAGCCTCAGGACTTTCAGGAGAGCTGGTCAGGACACTGCGGGGCTGGTACCATCCATCAGCCCCAGAATCTGCCCGTGGCGTGGCTGTTGCGTGCAGCTGCATCTGGTGTGTGGAGCAGCTTTGCAGAAGTTCGGATTTCCACACGCAGATTGAAGGGCAGCTGGGCTGGGGTCTGTGTGAGGGGTTCCTCTGTCTTCAGAAGCCCTGGAAGCTTAGCCCTGCTCTCCGTGTTTATGACCAGGGCATGATATTTTAGCTCTGGTGATACAGAATCCGTATTTTCATTGTACCTGCTCCATGCCCACATTATTCTGTGCGCCCACGAGGACAAAAATGCCAGGACCCCCAGCACAGCAGACACCCATCCTCCTTCTGCTGAGCATCTCTCAAGTACTGGCTTCAAATCTGACTTGACACTTTGAGAACACCAGAACTTGGATGTCAAACTTCCCTCCCTAAGAGACCTAATTTTTAGAGGGACAGCACTCAGCGTTTTCTGAACCCTCTTTTGGTTTCCTGGGTATTTACCCAGAATCACTCATCACTTCTGCAAACCTTGGCCATCACTTTTATTTCATAGCATCTGTGCAACGCGGCCAAAGCTAATGCTGATGTTGGCTTTCGTGCAAAGCTAAGGGTTAAGGGGAAGGGATCAAACCACAGAATATATAGTGAATGCAGCTTTTCTTGTTCATGCTGCATTGTGATATATTTAAACTTTCATTTAGCATAAATACTGTAGGTCAAACACCAGACAGATTCACCAATTATATTTTCCCCTATTAGATGAAATATGTTTCTAATTTGGCTATAGTTTTGTTTTATTAGACCTGTGGCAGCAAGGGTGACCCTGTTTCAAAATAACCTTTTCAGATCATTTAGCCCTAGTCTTTTGCAAATAGAGTTTGATAAAGCAAAAATGTGCCAGTCTATTTTTTAAGTGAGGGTTATGTGAACCCAATTCCTTCCCTGAGTCAGGCAGGGGCCCCGCCAGAGCTTGGGAGCCCTTAGCAAAGCATTATGTTACAGCCGCCTATCTGTGCAGCCGAGCGAGCGTTACAGACCTGATGTGCATAGCTCAGAACTAAAATATTGTTTATTTTGCACAGCAGATTTGGGCCAAAGGATTTTTGTCTCTTTAAAATGTAATAAAATATAGTATTAGCATTTCCTGGGTTTAAATACTTTCAAGCCTGACGGCCTTTGAACGCTGGTTGAAAGGACTGCGCAGTGTGACTCACTGGCCCCAGCTACAGATCTCCCTGTTTTTCTTAAAAGTAAGGAAGAACCCTTGCCTCTGAACGAGAGAGCACGCATCCATCAGGTATCTTTCAGGATCAGCTTTTGCTTTTTGTATGTGGTGAAATACAGAGAGATTAGTTATTTTTACTTTATGCAATTCCATTTTTCTCCTGGCTTATCTGATCCGCTTATTTTACCAAGGGCTTTATTTCCTCCAGGCTCCGAAAGAAAGCTCAGAGCTTCTTGGAGCTCGGGGCCCTATTCAGCCTCAGCGCCAGATATCCATCAGCTCTGATGGCTGCGCGCTATCGCTGCCTTATCACGCCTGCTTACAAATCCGTGGAGGAGTTTAACAACGTGGTGGTGTGTGTCTGCAGAAGTTTTCCTCCGCACCTGAGGTCTTCGCCCCAGGTCTGCCCCTCCAGGCAGCCCAGGTGCTGTGGGTGCCTTGGCCCTACAGCCAAGCACAGAATGAGTGCCCGGACCAGAGGGGATTGCTCCTTGAACAGAATTTTCTTAAACGGTCCTCCCTCCTCTTATTGCCTGCAAAAAGTGTGTAATTAACTAACTGCTCCCTTTCCCCGACTACTTCAGTCATATTTCCTGTATTCACCAGCTAAGCTCCTGGCTCATCAGCCACTGGCAAGGGAGCAATCCCAAAAATAAATCCACAGGGAAGGGCTCTCCTGTCCCAGACTGCTGGCCCTCCTGCCATGCTGTCAGCACCTCAGCAGCCCCTGGGTTGTGTGCAGCCTGTCGCTGAGGGGATGGGGACCCTCACAGCCTGTTGCTAAGGGGATGGGGACCCTCACAGTCACAGCCTCGCGGGTGTCACATGGGCTTCTGGCAGTTGTGCTTCCCCTTAGCTTCTCCTGCTGCTCATTGGACTTACCGTGCATGATGATCGCCTGAAAAATAATAGTGAATGGCCATAAATGTGGTACCGGTGCATCCTCCTTCTGTTGGCTTCATTTACGTGACCACGTCGCCATGTGTGTGTGTCGATGGACCGAGGGCGAGAGCGTCCCATTGCAAAACAGCAGGAATGGTGTCATTGCCATTGCTGTCATCATCATGAGTCACTGTAATTCAATATAATTGTAACAGTAAAGCTTTTCACTTTGAAATTAAAACCAGTTGGAAAGCAGGATGTATCTTATGCAGAAAATTATTTTTAAAATGATATTTTGAACTGAGAAAGTCATGCTTTAAAGTTTTCTGAGATATGATCTTCTTAGCAAATATTACTTGTTACTAGTTAAATATTTGATAAACACAAAGATAAAGCCCAAATGAAAAGTATCAGCAGTAGCAAAACGAAATCCATGTAAAAATGTACTTGAAAATCAATGTATTCCTGTGAAATGTTCTCATGCCACTGAAACTGCAGTTTCCAATGGAAAAGCTCCATCAGAAAATTTCCTACTAATGCTACTCCAAGCCTGGAACCCCAGAGCTATACTGTTTCAGACACAGTTCAAAGCTGTTTTTGTTAAGTCTTTAAAACCTTTTAAGTCTTTATTGAGGGAAAATCCCTCTCTGCGCTGTCTCTGGATTTAATGCACATCATCTCTCAGGTATGGGAGGACACTCCCCTCCTTGCTATCAGAATAAAATGTGCTGCGGGTTCCCCTCCCCGGGGGGCATCACCCCATCACCTTGCCAGGCAGCACCGCCCCAGCACCCCGCTTTGCAGAGCGAGGCTACCTCAGCAGCTCACCTCCTGGGTCACCTCTGTTGTGCTTTTCTTTTTTCCCCAGGAATCCTCACTGCCTGCTAAGTGATAGTAACGGGAAATCTTTTTGCTCAGCTTCACTGTTTGAGAGAGGGGTTTGCTCTGCCCTTGGAGCCCAGTGCCTCCAGTCCGAGCACGGCATGTGCTGCAAGGGGGTGGCTGCCCGAGCCCCCCGGCACAGCTGACATGCTGACAGGACCGTACAGTTTCTTGTGTCACTCTGAGAGTTTCCACTTGCTCTGGAGGCTGCTGCCAATGCCGAAGTCCTCTTAGACCTGGGCCAAGCCCTTGCACCACAGAGAGAAGGTGGAACTTGATCTTAAGCAAAACAGAAACCTTGCCAAGAGTTTCAACTGAAAAACCAAAGCTGGAAGGAGTAAAATTTCCAGTATCTCAGCCGGGCTGGACAGCCTGGGGCTGGATGTGGCTGGAGGGGCTGGAGCCCCGAGCCCGGGGCGGGTGGTAGAGCTGGCCACCGCTTGCTCTCCTGCAGCTCTGCCCCAGCACGGGCTGGAGAGGAACAGCTGGAGATTCCCCAGGAAAGGGGAATAAGGGAAACCCTTTCAGTGATGTGTTGTGTGGTTGTGTGTTGTCATTCTTCTTTTCTTTCCTCTTTTTCTTCCCCTTCACGTTTTCACCCAGGTGCTTTGTCCTGTTGCATTAAAGGATGATTGTGGTTGTGCACCAAACTGTGTGCCAACACACAAGTGAGTGGAGAAAGTGAATTTATTTCTAGGTAGAACCCTAACTTGGGAATATTTCCCCTGGGATGTCAAAGCCTGGTCCTGCACAACACACACGCTGAAAATTAACTACGGACTTAAATTCTGTCCTCAGAGAAAGGATGTATTTTGGAACTGAGGATGCAGAAAACAATGGCACACAGCATGGGAAAGCAAAGCAGGTGCAGATCACCAGAATGCTCTTCAGCTTTCCAATATTGAAAATAGAAATTTCAGTATCCAAAAACTGAGAGGGGATCAAATGTTCCCAAACGGTGAAATCTCTAAAGAAGAAAAAGGCACCTGTGTTTTTAAAAGAATCCCATGGTCTCAATGCTGTAAGTTACAGCAGTCATAAGTGTTATTTACAGCCCTGTTAAAGCATATTCTGTTTACAATGTCTGCTAACTGTCCCAGGGACTGACTGACGCTATCAGAGATTAAAAAAAAACCCCATAATATCTTTTATTCAGAAGAATGGGGAGGAGCAGTCTCAAATTTCCAAGAGCTGTATGTCTGCTGCCTGCTTCAGTCTCTCCAGCAAGTGCAAGTTCTTCAAGTAGCTTTTATACGATTATGTTTCTTATAAAAGTAATAATTCACATATGAGATAGGATATTTATCTTTTGCAGATAACATCCCCGAACATGCTGGTAGCCCTTACCAGATAGGGGTGGATTATGTGGAAATAAAACAATAAAGATTGGACTCCTTCCATTCATTATTTACAAACACACCGGAGAGCAAGCATTTCTACAATTGAGAGATGTATCAGCAGTGTGATACTCTGGTGCCTCTGCCCCATCCTGGGCCATGACCGAGCATCACCCAGCATTAGGGATGGGAATGGCCAGGCAGCAGCACACGTGTGGCTGCGGCACAGGCGTGAGCAGCGTTTTACAGGGCCCCCCCCGCCAGCTGTGGCCAGCCCAGACAAAGGTCGTTTCCCTCTTTTGAGAAGCCCAACCTGCTCCTCACCAAGCAGTGCTGCTGTGCAGGCTTCTCTGTATCGTTGATGTTAGTGTTGTTAGATATGGATCCTGGTTTAACTTCCAGAAATAATAGGACGTGGCTTTTCCCTAATATTTGGAAACTTGCCCATGCAACTATAGGGGCTGTGTTTTCCTATCTAGTACCAAGGTCAACTCAGAGATTTTTAGGTATTTAGTTTTATTTTAACTTCGGCATTTCTGAAGTAAATTCTTCCTGTAGTTTCTTGCTTGAGAAACAGGGCTATTTAAAGTAAGATTAATGTAAATAAGAAGGCTGGGTATTTACTTCTAACTTGCTGGTTGTGCATGCTCCAGCAGGGCTGTGTGAGAGCCCCAGCACCGCGCAGAGGCTGGGGCTGGGAGTGGAGCCAGCCTGGTCCACCGCTGGCCCAGACCTTTAACGTGGTGCCCGTGGATAACCCCAGCTGTGATGGGCAGGGTGTTCTGCCAGCCTCAGTGGTAAAACCAGAGCACGGTGAGGGGTGATAACACCTGGCACACCTTCCAGGAGCCAGGATTGGGTTTCCAGACCCAAAGTAGTTAATGTGATGCAGAATCCAGCAACACTCCTCAGGCAAGAAAAGGGACACTAACTGCAGACTTTATTATCCATATGCTGTGTCTGTGACATTTGTTGGTGTTGCAATGGGCAAGCATGGTTTGTGTGCAGAAACCCACAACATGTTGGTTGTTCTGCCAGCCTGCCACAGCCCCCTGCGTGTGGGGCAGGAGGTGACAGGGAGCATGGCTGGGCTGGCACAGGGCTGGGGCATGGCTCAGGGTGCCCTGGGCTTGGCAGGGCTGTCTCAGCCCCTCGGCTGGCTCTGTTGTACCCCCATGCAGGCATGGTCAGGCCCCCAAACGCACACAGAGAGGTGTAGCCAGCCCAGGCTTCAAACAAATGGCAAACGCTCTGCCTGCACAGGATGGCTGTCTCCTCCCAGGGACTGGGGTCAGAGCTGGAGCAGGGAAAGGTGGGTCATTTTGTTCTGTTGGAAGGGTCTGGAAAGCATTTGTGTGTCCCTGCTCCCACCCTGGCCGCAGAGCCAGGATGACCTTGCTGGCAGATCCCAGGTCCTCCAGGCTGTGGGTCTGGGGCTCGCCAGAACCTGCTCATCCAGAGGCTTCTGCTGCATGAGGCATAAGCAAAGAGATTCTTCAGCAATGGAAAAGTTATTTTCCTAAATGGACATTAATGTTTTTTCCATTAATTGGAAGAAATTCTGAGGCTATGGAAAACCTTAATGTGATATCACTGTGAAAAACTGCAAAAAATTCACACTGAAAAGGGCTTATGAAATCCAGACTTTTCCCAGCCAAAAGGGACTTTAAAATAAGCCCCTCTTCCTGGCTTCCCAGAGCCTCCAGTGTGTAAGGATGGCGGATAGCAAAGGGCACCTGCCCTTGGTGGAGCAGTGTGATGTGGGCCAGGAAGTTGTTTTGGCTGCCAGAGGGAGCAGCCATCCCATCCCAACCCACCCCACCCCAATCCATCCCACCTTATCCCACCCCTCCTCTGTGCCTGACCCCCCTGAGAGCAAGGAGACACCTATAAACAAGAGCCTGTCGTCAGCTCGACTGGCTCATTACAGGTGCTGTCAGCAGCAGGGCTCTTCTCCCTTGATTTATCACACCAAGTTCCTGGAAGAAAAGGAGGACAGCCAGCCCAGCCCCGAGCAGCACAGCAATCCCTGGAGCCCTTTGGGAAGGAGGGAATGAGCCAGCGCAGTGCAGGGTTGGCACAGAGCAGCAGGATGAGCCTTTGCCCCACAGCAGACAGGGTGGCAGGGGGTTGCTGCTCCTCCCTGGACCCTCTGCAGCTTGGGAGGTGGCAGAGGCATGAGGGGGGGTCCTGGCTGTGGCCATCCCTTCCTGCAGAGAGCTGGGGGGCTCCTTTCTCCCTGGGCTTCCAGCAAGGGCCAGAGCTGCAGCAGAGCTCAGGGCTCTCACTCAGCACCGCTCCTGCAGCTCCGCTTGACTCAAAAGGTTATTTTTGTTTTTGCTGTTGTTCCTTGGTTACCCACAGGCTTGAAGGGCAAGCGAGACCAGAAAAGTGGTTCTGCAAAAATGCCGTTTGCCCACCTCCGCCCCTGGCCAGTGCTGGGGTCAGGCCGGCATCAGTTCCTGATGCAGGATTTCACTGAACCTTGGCTCCTGAGCTGCACGTTCCATTCCTGTCGCTCCATCCACCCTGCCAGCAGCTAAGCCTGGAGCTGGCGGAGCTGGCAGCAATAGAGCAGGTGGCATTGCACCCACCTGCTGCCCGCTGCAACTCTGCTGTGCCCGCTGGCTGGGAGTGGGGCGGAGGAAGCAGCCCTCAGCCCCCTGCCCAGCCCCAGCTGCAGGGGGGCCAGTGCACCGGGATCACCCGGCCAGCATCACTGGAGCGCTCGGTCCCACAGGCATGTGTGTGCCCAGCTTTTGGCGTCAGCGGGCAATGGAACAGACAGCCTGGCTCAGACACATCAATTAGCCATGTGCATAATTGTTTGCAGAATTGGAACCTTAATTTGCTTTTAATTCTTCCCAACTTGCCTAGTCCCCCAGTATCTCCCTGCTCCGTCAGACATTCTCTGTTCCAACACAAATACTGATTTTTCTGGAATTGTGTTTTATTTCCTCTAATTTTGATCTCTTCTTGCATTCTTCAGTTTAAGAAGCAGAACCCGTGAAGAGTTTGGCTAACATGAGTATTTGTGGAAAGGTTTCCTTCCTTTTATCCCCTCTTCCATTTTTTTCTCAAAAACAGCTACCTAAAACCAAATAAGATTAAGATAAAAACCTTTAAAATGGGTTACATTAATTTAGTAACTAGATCCTTTGTAATGATGAAAGAAGCACAATATTCTTATGTAATAAGTCCTACTTAATAAATGCATTAATTCTTAAACTATATTGTTTTAATAAACAAGGCTCTAGACATGCCCAAGGGCACTGTTATTCTCAGAAGAGTTTTCCAAGAAGGCTTGTGTTGTTGGATTATTATTCCATGATTTCCAAGTTCACTGAGTGGAGCTATTTTTTTTATACTCATATTGCAGTAAAAACAACAACTTTCAAATACTTTGTCAAGTAGATTGGGAATCAAAATGGAAACTATTTGTGTAGGATGAGAAGTGCTGAAAGCCTCTCGTTTCATGCAATTAGATTTGGAATCTGGGGCCTGGCTCACATTTTTTAAAACAGTGTTTTCAGAAGGCTCCATTAATAAGGGGTGGAGGTGGAGGAAATTCAGGTCACTGCAGTGCTTCACAGGCTAATCCTGCTCTTGGGGACATGCCTGAGAAGTCATGGCCAAGGCCGAGAGGTGCAAAGGCAGCATCCCAGGGTGCTGCTGCCCGTGCCCAGGTGGGCACACATGTCTGGCAGAGCCAGGTCTCACTGTGCCTCCCAGCCCATCCCACAGCCGCCTGGCTGGCAGTGACCTCCCTCCCTCTCCGGCTGCAGGAGATGCGCATCAGCTGCAGTGATGGAGGGATCCCAGGCAGCCAAGTCTCGGGTGCTCCACCCCTGGGCTGCCCTGAGGCTGTTTGGTCACTGCAGTAAATTTTTTGGTGATTCCTCCCTGGGGACCTTTCTGGCTGGATGCTTTGTTTGTCCAGAGCTGCTGCAGCACCGTGTATCCCTTGTGCCGTGCATCCTCTCCCAGTGCTTCCGACCCCTGCTCCCCTTCAGCTCCCTCAGATTCACCCCAAAATGGGCAACCCAGACTCCCATGTGCGTGGGCTGCCAGCAGAGACAATAAGAACTTCAAAAACACCTGCTGAGGGTGTGTTGATTAAAGAAGCACCAACAAAAGTGATAATAATAATAACTTGAATATGCCCCCAAACCCAGCTTCTTGGTGCCACAGCCCCTGCTGGGTGCATCCGCAGCCAGCCAGCGCCTGGGAGCACCCACAGCCTGGGGAGGAGACGGGCAACCCTCCCAGGAAGAAAACAAGCTCCAGCCTGGAGGAAACAGGTTTAATTCCTGGGTATTTCCCTTGGCGTAGCTGCTGCCGTCACTCAGGGCAGCGGGGGGCTCTCAGCCTGTGCCACGCGGACTCACGCCTCAGAAAGCCAGAAAAGGCCTGGAAAATCTGCTTTGCTGTGGCAGCTTTTGCCATCTTGAAAGGAAGAAATATTAATGGTGTGTTCACACCATTTAGTCACTGATAACATGTCGATGTGCAGTTTTGGGGCTCTGTGCTCTCATCTGACCGTGCTGCCTACCATGGGGGGGAAAGCAGCTCCTGCCGAGGCAGCCCGCAGGGAGCTGCTCCCCTCTCTCACCTTTTTGCTGTCACTGGCGTTCTTTCAAAACCGGATGCAAATGAAGGGAAATCTCACCCGTTTGTGCCTCCGTCGAGTATCTTCTGCTTTATTTCCTTGAATTATTAGCTCTCTTTTATTGGGTTTGGCTTGCAGGAGGATGACTATTTCATCCATCAAATCAGAATCTTTTTAACACTAATACTGAATTTATAGAAGTGGTTAAACGAAGTGTTGACAATATGGACAATGTGTTTCTGATTAACGCTGCAATTTAACGTGAAACTGCCAACTGCTGAGAGTTACTAAACAGAGCAGCGTTTTTCCAGACCCAGTGGGCTGGATCTCAGCGTCGCAGCATGAGCAGATGTCAGACACCGCGCACCGCACTTGCAAAGGACTGACTCTGCAGCTGGGGCTACTCCCCAGAAGCTTTGCTCTTCCCTCCTGGCGATCATATCTGTACTTTGCTCTTCCCATTTTATTGTCCTGGTTGGGCGCATTTGCCGGTGTAGGTTACTAGCAGTGACACCTTTTCCTGCTGGTCCCCAGGGAAAGGCAGTAGTGGGGAAGAACACCCTTCCCACCTTCCCTTTGGAGTAGTTCTCTCCCATCAGTTGGTCCATGCAGGGCAGTGGGCTGGCAGCATCCCACCCCATGTGGACCTGGCTTTGTGGCCATGGGGCTGCCATGGGGCTGCTGGTGCTGAGCTGCACCCTCCGGGCATGAGCACCCAGTGCAGCATGAGTGTGGGTGGCGGGAAAGCGGAGATGGGACCGAACAGCCGGTCCCTTTAACTTTGAAGGACAGCAAAGAAGATTAAAATATCCTTTCTTTTTTTTTTTTCTTTTTTTTTTTTCTTAATATGTGACACAAAAAAGGAGGAGTTGTACAAAGGAAATGGTAACGGGAACAAAAGGGAGAGGGAGAGAGGGGAGTGCAAGCGGAGCCAAGCCATCGCCGCAGTACCTAACAGAGGCGGCGTGATCACAGCCAACATAAGAAGTATCACTTCTACCTGAAATCTCCTTTGAGAGCACTCACAGGACCGGGAGCTTTGATTCCCTCCTTTCCTCTCCTCGTTAATCGCCTTCAGTTGCAATACTGAACTTCTGAAATTCAACAGCTACTAAAATATCAAGTATTTAGGGCAGGGAAAACCTTGTGGAGTGGGAGGTTTTGCAAAATGTTTTGGCTTCTCCAAGTTCAGAGCTGCAGTTGGAGTTCAGGAGTTTTCTTCCTCTAGTTTTACATCTGCTGGGTTTGATTTTTGCTCAAGGCGGAGTCAGTTTTGAAAAAAATGACGTGTCTTGCCCACGTGCAGGGCAGGGTTAGAAGGGCCAGGTAACCCTAGGCAGGTTTTGAAGAGCACACTGAATTTCCATGCAGTGCCCAGCCTGCATGCACAGCGTGACCCGCACTAATGTAAATCCCACTGTTTATCCCTCTGCCCATGTTCAGCAAGGGCATTCAGCCGGAGTCACTCTCACCAGTATAAATTTCACCTGCAGCAATGGAGCCGTGGTCACTGTAGCACTAAATCTCAGCTACCCAGGCTGCTTGGGACTTGCTAAAACCAGGTTCATCCCTGGTAATACTGGTAAGGGGGACGATTTCCAGGCTTGAGCTAAAATAAAATCACTTTTAAACCTTCACTCAAAGCTTGAACTGAAGCCAGGGTGACCCTTGTCTAAGCTCCCTTTTCCTCACCCTGCTCCCACCCTCCAATCTCTTGCAGTCCTCCTCCCCCACCCATCCCCAAAATATTTCAACCCTCTGGCCTTGTTTAAGAGTCAGCTTCAATAGTACCATTGTTAAGGGAAAAAAATCTCATTAAATTTGAGGTAAGAGGAAATGAAAAAGTGTAAAATATCCAGATTTATTACCTGTTGTCTTCTGAGCATTTGAAAATCAGGAGCTGGGGGCAAGGGGGTGAGTGGTATCAAAGCGGTGAGCCTGTAAGCCTTCCCATTGCCGCCTGCGCTGCCTTCTGCTTTAAGGGCACTGCTTGCTTGTAGCGCCGTTTTATCAAAAGAGAAAAAAATCGAGTTTTGTGCTTTTTGAGATAAAAAAGTGAATTGATCTTAACACATCAGACTGCTGGTTCTGAGCGCCATTACCCTGTGTACATGCGGGTAGGGGTGTTTATTTGCTGAACTCAGAAAATTTTCTCAGCTCAGAGGGAAAGGTTTTCCAGGATAGGTACTGCCTGTTTTTTCCCCCCTGTTTCAAAGGTGAACAGAAAAGTAAACCCACTAAATTACAGGTCGGCAGCCTGTGGGTTGGAAGCGAGAGAGTGAGACCCGCTGCTCTTGGGCACTGCACCTGAGGTGCTCCCAGGCTGCTCGTTCCCTTTCAGGACAGGGAAAAGGATGCCAGGGCTCAAAAAAAAAAAGCACGTTAGAGAGAAACTATAAACCCTGATAAAACAGCTCTGGTCTCTGAACAACTATAGTGAGCCTTGTGAGAGGATGGAGCACCGCAAGCAGCTGCTGGGGCTGAGTTACTGCCTGTCGGCTGAACCCCGACAGCCGCCGGCACAGGGGGTCTGCGTTTGCACCCTGGCTGGGGAAGGAGCATGTTTTACCGGGGTGGTGAAGTGCGGAGATGCCCGATGTGAGACCCACGGGACCTGAGGGCTGCTCGCCAGCACCTCCGGTGTCCGCGCGAGCGCTCGCCCACCCGTGAGCGTGCAGCTCCCGCTGGTGCAGACCCCAGGCAGCCCGCACCGGGCGCTCGGCAGGGGCCGCGGAAGGAGCAGCCCCCGGCGAACACTGCCTCGTTGAAAGAACTTTTCCTACCATCACGCGAGCGCTCACACCGGGGGCCGGAGGGCAGAACCATCTGTCCAACGCTTCCTCGCCGGCACCCTGCAGCGCCCCCCGCCCGGAGCCGCTGCCTCGTGCCTGCGCCCCCCGCCGCGGGTGCCGAGCCCCCAGCAGCCAAACCACAGCCACGGGGCTGGGGCAGGGGCGGCACCGCGCCGGTCCGCGTAGCCCCTGCATCCCCCATCGCCAGGGCGCTCCGGTTTGCTCCCGCCCCGCGCTCTGCTAACACGGTTTCTGGTATGTAATTCGTGTGTCGAGACAGCTCTGCCTCTCACCTTCACTGTACTTGCTGGATTGATGTGCTGCTTGCTTTTGTCCTTTAAATGAATTAGTTGTTAGGGAGTAATGAGATAATTTGTCCTCTCTCCACGTGATGCACGGGGGGTGGGGGGATTGGTGTCACCTGTGATAAACGTGCGTGCCACCCACCAGGCTGGGAGAGGCGGCGAGGGGGCTGAGCGCTGTCTTGTTTTCCAAACAAGTTGCCGTTCCTGGGCTTGTTGTTAGCCTGGTTACCATGGGAAATAATGCCGGCAGCCCGGGGAGCCGCTCCGCCGGTGCCGGCTGCTGCCGCCCGGCCCCGCCCCGCCCGCTCCGCCCGGCCCCGCCCCGCCCCGCTCCGCGCGGCCCAGCTCCGAGCCGCTGCCCCGCGCGGACAGACGGACAAATGCAAAAAACAGACAAAAGACAAAATGCTGTGCGGCGGCGGTGGGCAGCTGCTTTCCTAGGGGAATGGAAACGGTTAACAATTAAAGCCCGTCCTCCCTCTCTGCCTTCCCCCCGCCTCTCCATGGGTCTGGCTGGACCCTGCTCTGCGTTTTCGGTGAGCCCCGCAGCAGTTGGTCACCCCGCCGTGGGCTCCGGCAGTGCCCTCAGCGGGGGGGGGCATCCCGGGGAAGGGGGAGGTTCCTGCCGCCCCAGTTCTGGAGGTCCTGGGCCGCGGGGCCAGGAGGGAGAGGAGGAGGGAAAAGCTCACAAGCCAGGACTGGGATGCCAGGGAGCTGTCGACCCCCCCCCCCCCCCCCCCCCCCCCGCAATGAGAAGGCATCTGAGTCCCTCACTGATGCCTCCAGGCTCCTTCCCCTGCGAGGTGTGGTGTGCGGCGGTCTGCTCAGAGGATACAGAGCTTACAGAGCATCACAACTGCTGCTTCCTTCACCCTGAGTGCTCAGAAGACTCATATTTACTGTAATTTTGGGTGCTTGTGGCTCTCTCATAGCAAGAATCAATAATTCCTCCTGTGTAAGCATCCCAGCAGGACAGAACTGGGGCCCCACAGAGCTGGATGAGCTTGCCTGGCTCATGGGAATGGCATTAGGACTGACAATTCAGGGCTGAATTGCCCTGTCCTGCACCTTCCAACCTATCAGCACCCGCATTTGGCTTGCGGGGCCTCTGAAACTTCACAGATGGCTGCAGGAGATGGTTTGCACTGTTCACGGCCTGAAGCTGAGATGTCAAGCAACGCCTTGCTTAAGACCAAGGGGTGTCAATATGCTGTGAAGGCCCCAAGTGAACACTCAACCTGGTGGTGCACTGGAGGCAAAGCAACACATTCATCTGTTACCAGTTCACTAAGACTGGTGAATGTAGGGTGACCCAGAGCTGCTAAGAGAAGCTGGTCAGTACGCAGGTCTGGTGGCGTCCCCACCAGTGTTGATAGCTGCTGGAAAACACTGAGCCATATCTCCCTGGTAGCATACATCTTCCTTCATCTGGAAGTGGCAGGCCCCCTGGTGCAGCCCTGCAGCCCTCCAGGCTGGAGTTCGGGTATTTTTTGCTGCCCTTTGGGTCCGGAGCCAGGTGGTGCTCTGGGCATGTGGAGGCAGCTGGCTGCACACCGCATCCTCAGGAACTGGCACTCTTTTGTGCAAGAGAGCCCCCAGCCCAGGCTGTGCCCTTGGGCAGCACTGTGTGCCAGCATACAAGGGGTGTGTGCCCCTGCTTTACCCATGACAGCATGCAAATATTGTGGTTTAGAGCCTCAAGCAAATCCTCAGCCCACTCCTGCCTTGGTAATTATGTGCCTGTGATCTTTGCTGGCATGGGGACCCTATCCTGGAGTGATGCTCACCCTACCCAGCCGCCTGTTTGCTGTGGGACCCCTCAGGCATGTCCTGGTGTGCAATACCAAGCAGTGCTGAGTACTGGCGCTTGGCAGTGGGCGCGGGGCTGGATGTAGTAGCAGATGCAGGGCCCAGATTCGCATTGTCTCCACAGAGGCAGTTTTAAATCAGGACATTAGTGAGTGGCGGGGCTCTGGGTGCCTGCTGATTCTCCCTCCATCCACTCTGTATTCTAACCCTAATTGTCTGCAGCAACCTGTTATTACCGCGCCTTTAACATGATAGACACAAATAGGACGCACTAATCCACTACTCTTTGGTTTAAGAGTCATTACAAAGTGCTTAATTAAGTAAGCCTCACTTAATCACAAAATGTTTGCATGCTAAACGAGTTCTTGTGAAGCACGACACTTGACATATTCTGTACAAAAATAATTACAAGCGGGAGGCCTGGTACATTGAGCCTCCGAACATTTCATTTCAGGCCTTGCCCATTCATCACCAGGCTGGAATTAAAAGGCTTTCAGCACCAAGCCGTGCAGAACTCCCACATTCCTGCTGGCTGAGTCACCGTGCTGCGTTGATGCCGATGCTGATGCTGATGCTGTGCCACCAGTGTGCTTGAGCGGCTGTGGCGAAGCCACTGCACTGCCAGCTCGATGGCGTGTGACAGGGCCATGGCACGGGTGCTGCTGACATCAGCTGGTGTTTGGCAGGTGCGGGTTCCACCGAGGCGATGGACCTGGCATCAAGCTGGGGAGTGGGACTGTGGGCCAAGGTTCCCAAAAAAGCTGGCGATGTCTGCAGTCTTCGTTAGTGTCAGGGTCTCCAAGGGTAGTGTTGTGGTCCCCTGGGATGCAGTGCCTGGAACAGGCAGGGGGAAATTTGGTGCCTCCCTGTCCCAGAGCCTCCCCCTAAAGGCAAAACCACCTGGCTACCTTCTGCCCCGAGGGACATTGGCGTTCACAAACCCTGCGCCCCTCGACTGCACAAAAGCTGCCTGAATGGGATTGTGTCAGGAGCAGCCTGCAGACCTTTGTTGGACATGCCAGCGCCCATTAAAATCCCTATCCCTGTCAGGATAATTGGGAACCTTACCCAAGGCTGCCTTTTGCTGGAAACCTGTTAATTAGTGTTCTCTATGTGCTGTAATGCCCTCAGCACCCCATTTCTTATCTCACACACTACTGCTCTGGTCGGAGTGTTTTGAGCTGCAAAACACACTGCACAAAGTGCGCAAGAGCATCCTCCAGTGCCCAGGGCCCATGCAGATGGACAGCAAGCAAGTGTTCCTCCCTCTGCTCCCCAGGGTGCTCTCCTCTTCGCTGTGTTTGGGTGGCCACTGCAGCGTGATACATGAAAGCAAGAAGACAAAATGTTCATAACATGCTCAGGCTCTTCTGAGCATGGGGGCTGCACCGGGAGAGGGGCGGTAGCTGGAAGGTAGCAGGTCCCTCTGCCCCCAGCATCCCCAGGCGCACTGGGGCCAGGTTGCCACTTTGTCCCATGGGCTGGCCGGAGCTGGCACAGAGTGGCTGCTCGCCAGGCTGGTGGGGAGAGAGCTGCCAATGTGGGGCCATCATTTGTCTTGATAAAGAAACATGTCTTCGGTGTTTATCAGGGAAAAACAAACAATTTATATTAATTAGGAGGGCATTTGCAACTGGCCCCTTACTGCAGTATCATACAAGGGTTTTATCTCGTAGGAGATCACACTGCATCTTGTCATGATGCAAAGACAACTCATTTCCAAACAGCCTAAAAGGCATCCAGGCTCTGACATTCAGCTCAGTCTTCCTGTGCTGCCAAAGGTACCTTATGGCACAGACAAGACTCCCATCCCTTCCCGGGGACTGTATCGAGTCTCCTCTAAACCCCACCTTGGGAAAGGGCCCCTCTCATTATTCCTTGGTGTCCTCTTAGTTGATGTCAGTGATGGTGTCAAAGCATTGCTCAAACCTGGTTTAGCTTTAATTGCACATACTGCACCTCGCTCTGAAATCCTGGTAACGTTACTGGGTTTTGCAGGACTGTTCTGTCACTTTAGAGCACCCTGATTCAGGACAGAGTTTACCTGCAGCGTGATGCTTTGGGGTGGGCTCGTGTCCAGGATAGACTTCTCCTCTCCCTCTCTCTCTGACCCTGTCCAAGGCTATCATCCTGCTGAGGCAACGGTGGTTACCCACGGCTGCCAGTCTTGCTTGTGTGCAGGAGCTTATGGAGATGTGATATGGATATGTGAATGATAACCCTGCTAAAATATGCAGCTTTTTTTTTTTTTTTTTTTTTTTTTTTTGGGGGGGGGGCTTACCAAGCTGTGTTTTTCTAACAGGGGCACGAGAAGATATTTTCTTCTCATTTCTTGATGTCACAGTCCTACCCTGAGCCAGCTGTGACTTCATCTTCATCACCTAACGACATGGATGTGTGCCAGGGGCTCAGCCCCTGCCCGGTCCATGGGCACAGGTCAGTGGCTCCAGCCCAGCCCGTGCCTGGGGCTGGTTTGCCCTGTTGCCATGGCAATCACTGCTTCTGCACATAGGACATCCCGCAGGAGCCACAGGCACCATCGGCCTCCTGGTGCCAAGGGGAGTGGTGGGAGGGCGTGGAAACCGGGAGGAGCATGGCTCCTTCCCTACCCCTAGCACCCTGGTACTTCGTGAGCTGGCTGGATTTCAGCAGAGTTTTGTTTTGGGGGAAAGCCGGAAAAAACATTCCAACATCGCTGTAGCCTCCTGTGTGACATTTTCATATCAAATCATTTCAATTTTTACTTCTGAAACAGTTTGTATTTCAATATTTTCATTATTTATCACATTACGTTTTGTGTTTTGCACTGTAACTGTTGTCTTTATATTAATTTTGCATGATAAATTATTTTCCTTGAAGTCAAAATCAAAATAAAATCCAAGCAGTTTTGTCAAAACCGAAACATTTTAGTTAAGCTGCAGCAATGATTTCCAGCGTGTTCCTCCACAGACAATTTAAAAATGTTTGTTTCTGCTCTTGTTCCAAAAAAAATTTTTGAAACCTGGAATTCGTGAAGCAGATCTGCTGGGTGACTTTGATTTCCAGCTCGCATGGATGCTTTGCATCCCTCTGTTGTGAAGGCAGGAGAGGGCTGGTGGGGGAGAGAGGAGGGCGGGGGAGTCGGGCGATGCTGGGGTCTGCAGGCGGCCCGGGGCTCCCAGGAGGAGCCGAGCCCCTCCTAACCTGAACGAGCCTCGCTCTTGGATGCCGGCACTGACACGGCACCAGGAAACACATATGGTAGAAGTTATTGAGCAACATTTCCAAACTTGGTCATCTTCTGTCTTACACAGGCGCAGTTTGCCCAGGCATGCTGGGGGACTCTGCCTGGCGGTGGCTGCGCAGCGAGGCCAGGGCGGGGGTGGGCGGTGGGTCGTGCTGCAGTGCGGGGCGGTGGGTGGACTGGTGTGTTCGGCAGCCCCGGTGAGCCCTGGCGAGGGGAAGCTGCCTCGGGGGGATGGACGGTCGCGCCTGGGAGGAACCGAAGTTATCTGCAAACTTGATCTTGAATTAGACTAATACATTGGCCCAAAAAGGAAGGAATGGTCTTTCTTTTCCAAAACCTCAAAGCGTATCATATTGCCATTTTCAAAATGAGGTTTTTCATTGCAAAGTAGCATTTATCAGTTAAGTACCGATTTGGGGGGTTGCCTTTGTTTCTGGAGGGAAGGCTTTAGGAAAGGGGTTTGATGATGTGAAATGAAACACCATACTTCAACCGAGTTTCACACTTGCCCCCAAACAGTCTTTTAATTATTTGTTGCCCTAAGATTCCAAAGGCTTCATCTTGGGTTCACTTTTTGCAAATGAAGTAAAAGCAAATCCGTGATTTGCCTGGCATGCTCTGGGTGCTGCCAGATGCTTCTTGGAGTGGGGGGACACTCATGCCCACACACCCTGTCCCCATGCCGGCACACACGGGGCCTGGTGGGGAGCAGAGGGAGCACGGCTCGGCAGGGAGAAAGCGGAAAGGGTTTGCAAATTGTGTGTGTTTCACCATGTTTATTTTGTGCTTTGGGAACAGCTGTTGATATTCTGACACTTGCCAGCTCCGTGGGATCTTCAGGGAGTCTCCTTCCCTCCCCTCCCACTGCCCACATTCCCCCTTCAGCTTTTGCTTTTTTTTTTTTCTGCCCTTTTTTTTTTTTTTTTTTTTTAGGCAACCTTCTTCTTTTTGCATTTCTTTTGTTCCCAGACAGGGTGTGAAGAGGAGCTGGGAGAAGGGCTTCCGTGCTCCAACTGCTCCCAGCTGGAAGAGCCACCAGGGAGCCTGCCCAGGGTGGTCCAGCCTCTGCCAGCTGCAGCATCCTCTGGTCCCTGACCTCCCGGCACCATGTGAGCATCCTTGGGGTGCGCTGGCAGCCGGAGAATGCCCACCCTCGCCCCCGGGCACAATGGCAGCACATCCCTATGTAGTGGGCAAGAGCAGCCGCTGCCAAGGGGCCACCTGGATCCATCCCTTTGCCGGCCAGGCGCGCGTTAGCCGACGGCAGCTCCGTGCCGGATTAGCTGGGTTAAACCGCTAATGCTGCCGCTGTGTGGAGGGCTGCTTTCAGTAAGTGGCTCCCTGTAGCTTATTTGACTCCAGGCCCAAATCTAATGTCTCAGTGGGCCTGTTACATTAAGCAGGCCCAAGTGGTAGGAGATTTAAAGCATCAAAATGAAGTGCTTTATCACTCCGTACTGTGTTCTTGGCTGCTTTCGTTGGCCTCACTTCACAGGCGCCGCAGCCTGCGAGCCGAGCCCTCTCGGCAGGCCCATTACAAATTCCACTTGTTGACGGTTGCCTTGTTGCAGGATTTAATGGTAGAATAATATTTACACAGTAAACTCCTCTGGAGGTGTTATAAACACCATAAAAAGGATTTTAGAAGCTTAATGAGCGTTAGTGAAGTCGAGACAGGATAATGTGGCAACTGTGCGCTGTAATCTGATTTGGCACCTTCTGCACAGCAGGAGTTAGTGGGTGGAAGAGCTTTTTAGTTGGTGTTTTGGTTTGGGTTTTTTTTTGTTTTGTTTTAGTGTGCAATATTGTTTGTTTAGCACGGTGCTAAAGAGGGGATGCGGAGCGAGGCACCCGCAGGACCGGCCAACCTGAGGGCGCAGGCTGGCACGGGGAGCACGGGCTCCAGCGCTCCCAGTACCTTTGATCATGACATTGAGGTTGCTTTTTGTCAGATATGGAAGGATCAGTGTTTATGTTTATGCTCAATGACACAGCCTTGAACTCAGTCATAATGGTAACATCAATAATTTTGGGACATTTTGGGCATGGGGAGCCAGGCAGGCAGCAGCCAGTGGGAAGAGTGGCTGTCCCAAGGGGTGAACACAAGGCAGGGGATGGGTGAGGGTTTTGGGGCTGGAATCTCCTCCGAACATCAGTGCAAACATTCCACCATGGGAACAAGCTACTGTGCTTTTAGGACCCTCCTGCCCCATGCCCATTTGCTTGTGAACGTTACCAGACACCCTGGCACAGCAAAATCCCTCTCTAAATCTGACTTGATTTTATTTCACCAACAAATGGTCAAGAGCCGATGAGGGGTACCCCAGGTCTGCTGCTGGCAGAGTACAGCAGCAATCCTGAACCACCTTGCCTGTGCTGCAGTGCCATCACGGCCGTGTTGGGGGGCTGGCCCAACCCCCTGGCATGCAGTGGGTGCAGGAGGGGCAGGAGCAGTCCTGGGGACAGCAGGCACAGACTCTGCTGTCATCCCTGGTGCTCACAGGTAGCATGCTGCAGCTGCGTATTTTCCGGTATCTTTTTGATGTTATAATTCACGTTTCCTCCTTTATCTGAGCTGAAAACGCCCTCTTCTCTATTCTTGTGCGTACATATATATACATGTGCATAGATGCACACATGTATCTGGACTATTCTGGGAGCACTTTGCGAATCAGCCTAGTGTTTGGTTATTCATGTGCAGATATTTTAAGGTTCTTTTTCAGGGAGGCAGAGGGTGCAGCTTCTCTGTGTGAGGCTCCTGTGCTTCTCGGTGGGTGGTGGGCATCTCGGTGGGTGGTGGGGGGAAAGGGGACTGGCTGCTGTGCTCAGGAGCACTGAGCTGCCCATCTGTGACCAGCACTGGCTTCTGCTGGTGGGAAGGCTGTTTCTGAAAGGAAAATTGTTGGTGGGAACCTTCCCATTTTTGCAAAGCACTGATTACTGAAGGGTATATTCTTGGGGGTTTGCTAAAATGATTGTTCAGAATTTAGATTATTTTGAATTTTGAATATTTTTGTATTTTTATTTTGGTGTTACATTAACATATAAAAGTTTTTGGTTTTTTTAAATAGTCTTTTTAATGCATACTCTTGAAAACTGGTATTTCTTCACCTTTAGAGCACAAACCAAATGTGAAGTCCAGCATTTCAGCCATGAAGTTAACGGCTGCTCTGTCCCCAGCTCCTCTCCCTGTGCTTGGCTCTGGTTCAGCTCCGCTGGCTGGGGTCTGTTCTGCAGCACAAAGCCCTCTGTCCGCCTGCTTGGTGGCAAAACCCACCCCCTTCCACCACCTATGCTCTGCAGGGGTTTGTGAACTTCGAGGACTTTGATTTTGACACTCGAGGAACTACCCTCGGCTTTTCCAATTTCTGAGGGACACGAGCAGCTGTGAATCTTGAGGCTGACTTGCCAGGAGCAAAAAGCTACCTTTTGTAAATAAGCCAATATTTTCTTTCTTTCAAGGGGAAGCTGACAAAGATCAATACCAGCCTGCAAAAGACATTGCCCTCTTAAGAATTAGCCCTTTGCGGAATCATTAATCCAGGAAGCTGTTACAGGGTGACAAGAGCATGGAGGCTCTGCCAGCTCTTGGAGGGATCACAGCAACATCCCCTTATGCACAGAAAAACAAACTAAATGAAGTCACTGGGAAAATAGCTGCCATGCTACAGGCTCATTCTGCCTGAGGAGCCGACTGTAATTAAGAAAAGCTGGTTGCACTTTTGTAAGTGTCGTTAAAGTTACTTGGTATTTTGCTCCCCTTTGACTCCACCTAGGACTGGGCAGGGCAGGGCTGGCTGCATGTCCCCTTGCACCATCCTCTGTCCCCGCAGCATGCGATGTGTTGGAGCATGCCCAGAGCATGCCAGGGAGAGCTGCGCTTGCCCATCTTACTGATAAGGATGGAGTGCTAAGAAAATCAGTAGCATTATACTGCTGAATAAAACAAAGACGTTATTTTTGTGTTTGGCTGCTCTTAGGCATTGCCACAGTTTTCCCAAATGCTCCAGCACTTTTTTCTCTTCTGACCACTCTGGCACAGGCTGAGTGACAAGAGATGAGCTTGAACCCACTGGCAAGTTCGCAGTGCTGAGTTAGAGGGACCCCAACAGTGGGATTTATTAGACACACTAGTCTCCTGGAGGAAAAGATAGATGCCCTATCCCTTGAAATATTTAATGGCTTAATTCTGCACGAAGCACTTAGGTATACGCTCTGACGGGTGCTCAGAAACAAGTGGTGAGTGCAGTACGAGACCCTATAAAACAAAGAAAAGATTAAAAGCAAACAGCTAAAGAAGGAAAAATGCTAACAAGTGGGCATGTTCCTTGTCCAAGTCCTGCAAGCTCACCTTCTGGCTGCAGCCAGGTTGTGGATGCCCGGGGCTGGGAGGTGCCAGGGCAGCTTTGGAGGGGAGGGGGAGTCCCCTGCCAGTGCCAGGGCTGACACGTTGGGGGCTGGTGCCCCAGGTGGCGCGGGAAGAGCCCCTAGGGGCAGATGTGCCCAGACCCCCCTGCCTGGCAGGACGGCTCCAGCCCTGGGAACAGCAGCGCCTGCACTGAACTCCTTTCTCACTGGAGGTGTTTTTGAGTCATGAGAATTAAGCCATGCCCCTTTCCTGCAAACACTTGTCTCCTCTTTATCCAAGGGAGGGAAGATGGTAGATGGGGAAAAACAGAAGAATCCAAAGCTCTGCATGCAGCCTGCGAGCTGGTGCATGAGCATCTTCACTGCAGAGGGAAAAATCAATGCTATTGGGAGCCCAGACCTGTTGCTTCAGCACCAGCCAAGCTCCTCATGAGACAGAGGAGGGGGTGCTGTGAGAAAAGCCCCTCATGCTCCCCAGCACCATGGCGCAGGACCACGTGCCACCGGCTCAGAACACATCCTGCAGCCCAAACCTCCCGGCGAGGGGGAGCCAGCAGTGTGGAACTGGGGATTCCATGGTAAATGAAACCCCTGGGTGCACAGTGAGGGTGTGCAGCCTCCTCGCCTCTCCCAGACACCCACGGGTGAGCAGGGTGCAGAGGGCACGTCTGTTCTTACCCCATGCTGGGGGATTCACCTCCCCGATGCAAGGCAGGGCCATAAGGGATCAAACAACAAGTGTTTAAAGGGAGCAGGGCTGGCCAAGTGTGGTTTTCTAAATGGGGTGGGAAGCTCAGGTAAATCAACAGTGTGCTACCAAGTACATGTAGAGGGGGAGACCTGGGGACCGGTCTGCAATATGGGTCCTGAGTTAACAGTTTGACTTGACCTTAAAGGTCTTTGCCAACCTAAGTGATTCTATGATGTTGGCTTTACGGAATAAGTTTACCCATACAAAGGTTATCAGGAGCCAATTTAGCTGATGCCATTGCCAAGGGGGAGCCCTCGCTGTCTGATCTGTTGCTGCAAATCCACTTAATGACCAGTGCAGCTGGGAAAGAGCCGGGAGCAGTCCCAGTGCTCTGGCAGCTGCTCCCAATGGAGTGTGCAACAAAGGGCATGGGGCAAGACTTGTTCTGTAAGTACCTGCTGTGGTCACTAGCACTAAAAGTATTTCACTGCTGTTGTGTGGAAAGTCACCACCTTCCTCTGGTCTCTGCAGCTCTGCTCTTTCCCTCTGGTCTGTATTCAGACCATAAAAATGCAGTTGACTCTGTGAACCAGCTCAGTGAAGCTTGAGTACATGGCTTTGTTGAAGCTCAGGAAGCCGCGTGCACTCCTAACATCAAGTACCTAATCCCCCTCAGATCAACAGGACAGTTTGTTCACTAGAAACAAAGCCCTGCTGGGCCACGGTCTGGCGTGGTGGCACAGTGGTGGAGAAGCCCTGCTGCGGCACCAGCGGGAAGGTGCCCGTGTGGCAGCCAGGCAGCCCCCAACCCGCAGTGGGCCCACGAAATGGCACGTGCACGAGGTGAGCTGTGGCGGTACGGGTGAGAGATGACATGTATAACCTCATTTAGCCAAGAAGAAAACTCAGCCAAAAGCTGAACCGGTGGCATGTCTAGTTAACAGCTAGAAATGAAAAAATAATTCCAAACAAGGCGTTTGTCACAACATTGAAGGGTCACCCGCTAAGCAAAGGAAGCCAAAGAGGGATACAGTTTTTAAGGGTAATTACAGTTTGTAAGAAGTTTTGCACTCGCTCTGTAATTGTTGGAGGGTGGTGATTGGCACCGCAGTGCTGCAGCAGCGCTGGGGAAGCACCACAATAGAGCTGTAATTTACAGGGCTGGAACCGTGAAGTCAGAAATGGTTTGGGAATTATTACTAATCTTTATGGATTCAGTGGTTCGTGTGCTGGCCAAGGTGATTTGGATTACAGATTCAGGAGGAACCGTTAACGGTGTTCTCAGGCGTGCTGTCATGCTGCCTGAGCATCTCCTGCCCGAGACCCCGTGTTTCGGGGTGAGCTGGAGCAAACGTTGCTTCATTTCTGCCTCAGTGAAGAGCCCTCCGCTCCTCAAGGCTTCCATGGGAGGTAGTTATAAAGAGCAAGAAAGTTGCCTTATCACCTTTCCTTAAACTAAATGATTAAAAGCGCTTTATAGCCAAGACCAGCAGGCACAAGGCAGTCCCTGTGCCCACCCCAAAACTGGAGAGCAAACCCCATCTCAGCACCTGGGATGCTGCTGGGGGGGGCGGTGTGTCCCAAGCTGCAGGTGACATTCCCATCTCCCCAGCTGCCAGGGAAGGCACTGGCTGCAGTGTGGTGCCTGTGGGCTCGGGGGTCTGCCAGGCTCCTGCCCATCGTGTGGAGCATCACCCTGGCCCCATGGGCCCCTTCAGCTGGGCAGGCTTGCCTGCTGCCTGAAGGGCTTGTGGCCAGATTGCCCCCACCCCCCACCCCCTGGGACCCAGAAGCACAATTTGGGGCAAGATTATGTTTTCTTAATGAGTTATTTTTCCAGGCGGTTCCATTCCCTGGGTTGCATGGGGCTGAGTGAGGGCAGCACAGGTTACGAGAAGTGAATTTCTGACATAAAAGCTCCTCTTTGCTCTTGGTAACGCCGTCCTCTGCCAGTGCGGAAATGCGCAGCTCTTTCACGTCAGGCAGCTGCCCGTGTTCGGGGAGAACTGGGGGGGGGGGGGGGGGGCGGAAAAAACCCCACACTTTTTTCATTTGTGCTGATTTGCATATTAATAGTTTGCATATTAAACAACTACTTCAGAGGGTGGGCGGGCTAATGAATGCAGCAGTCTCCTCTATTTTAACTCAATTTGCCTCATCCATATTCCAATGACTTTGGGGATTGGTATTCAGTTTTCATTGAAATTATCCAAGCCAGACCTAATTTGTGCTGCCCTTCCATTAATCCAATTAATTAGCACCATTGATGTGTACTGCCTTTGTAATGCAGCTTTGTTCAGCACTGCTGCCACTAATGACAGCCTAGTATCAGAGCAAATAATGAGCAAACCAAAGGAGCATTTGACCCTTGATGTACCCTCACACAATGCAGCAGTTTTTAGTCTGGAGGCCCTAATTTAGGTTCGATAGCCCAAATTATAGACAATAATTCAATATTCTTTGTGGGGAGCTGAGCAAGTGTCACCCTGCCATTTGTTTAGCTTATCATTTTTTTCCCTGCCTCTTTATTTATGTATTTTTTTTCCCTTTTCATTATTTTCCAACCTGGCCTCCCTGCTCCACCTCCAGCATTGATTTCTGACCTTGTTTTCACTGAGAGGTCTGAAGATCTCTTTGCTCTGAAGGAATTCATTAACCTTTCCCCCTGCCCAGAACTAGAGAGAAAATCTTTATATTTTTAAGTAAGGCAAATAAACACTGTTAGTTATTATCAGAGTCCCCTTGCTGGCTGCTCCCCAAGAACTTGGCTGCTAGCTTAGGAACTGCTTCTGGCTTTCCATTTTTGGGGCAATTTTGGGTTTGAAGTCATTGTTTGAACACCAACTAATCTTCTCCAGGGCCTGGGTTCCCCCTGGTGCTTTCCGTGCTCTGTTGCCACTCTCTGCACTGGGTGCCATCGCGCTGCTTTCCCTTCACCACGGCATGGCTCCGGCAGCTCCCGTGCCCCCGCAATGGTTACAGACCAACATGCAATTAAATGTGGCTTAAGAGCAGCATAAAGCCAAGCCCATGGCCACAGACCCTGTGCCAGGATATGTCCCCACAGGGGCTCGGCCTGGGGAAGGGGGATGTGGGGGAACTCGGGGAATGTGTCCAAATGTTGTGAAAGCAGCCGCTGCACCTTGCACACCAGGTCTTCTCCATCCCTCTGTCCCTGGCCTAGTGGTGCAGGAGAATCTATTAAAGGAAGCATTCAGCTATGGTTATCCACGGGTAGGTCACTAAATTCATTAAGTTAATTAATTACATGCGGCACATTCACTGTGTCCACAAGTGTTTGAACTGTAAGGAGAAGGGTATTGTCAGAACTGGGAGGAGGACAGAAGGTCAGTTTGCAAAGGGATATGGAGATTTTGATGCTCAGCCTCCTTTTAACTGGAACAGGAACATTATCAGGAAGGTAGCAAAACGCAGTTCCAGGAAGGCTGATAGGTAGAGTTGGCAAAACTGCTGTTTTAGAAGAAGCGAATCAATTCATTTTAGACTTTTAAAATCTCACAACAGATAATTTTTAAAGTTGCTGCAGGAGTAAAGGTTGAACATGGTTGTAACTCTGATTTGTTTTCCTTGCTTCTACCAAAATTTCCATTTGGGAAAACGGGCACAGTTTTGTGAAGTGTTTGCATTGTGCAAGAGCGATGTTATCTGGAGTTTTTCCAGAGGTTTTCTGGAGCAGTGCGGCCGTGGCTCCCTGCAGATCAGCTGAGATGCTGCACAGGTCTGCATGGGCCATCCCGCTGCTGCAGCTTGGCAGGGCTGAGGCACTGCGGGGGATGTTTGCTTTGGCCCTGGGCTGGGTCAGAGGACAAACCACCATAGACCATTGCCACAGCCTCTGGGACCATGGCACAGGGCACAGTACCTCCACCAGTGTCCGCCGAGCTGCAGACATGTCTTTCACACTGCAGAATGGGGAATCTAAGCAAATATCTCCTCCTGTGGCTCTCCATGCTGTTCCCAATCACTTCTCCTCAGTGTTATAAATCATGCTATTTGAATAGAAGCTTATACAGTTAGTTGCCTGAAAGATTTTACTGATTAACCTTAAAATATGCTATAAATCTTATTCTTTTACTTATGGAGCATCAAGAAAGCAAATAGGCTCCTGTGCTGTTCAAGGCTGGTGTGCACAGAGGGGCAGGCTCTGTTGGCAGGGGGTGAAGGAGCTCCCGGAGCTCCCAGGGTGGCAGGGGCTGAGGGATGCAGGGAGACCTGTTTTCTGGGGCAGGCTGCAATCTGCATCGCAGAAAAAAGGTGCTTTTACACTGGTCTGTCCTCCTGTTGGGGTGTACAGCCAGTGCCGCGCCACAAGGCTGAGGTCTCCAGCTGACCTTCTGGCAGTGGAAGAGGGCTGCGAGCTGGTGGGTAGGTAATTCCAGTCTCCTTGGCTGTGCGTTGCCTATGGCTTCAGAATAATGTCTCTTATTCATCTCTTCATCCTGAAAACCACAATGAAACTGTAGTCACTGAGGTGTGGTGTGTCTTGCCCTGCAATTGCAAAGAGCTCCTATTGTCCTCAGGCAAGTCTGTGCTGTCAGTGGAGGTGAACCACCGGTCCCATCGCACAATGTGCCATGGGATGTTCACGTGCCAGGGCTTCAGGAACACTGTGCATGCTTTGGACCTGTGATCTTCCTATGCCAGGGCTCAAGGACAATGTGCAGCTCAAAGGTGAGATGCATAGGTACTAAATATTGCTGCTGTTTTTTCAGGTTGGATGGTACAGCAAGCCGTTCATGCTAAATTGTATTTTCTGTGTGTACACAGGGTGGTTTCTGCTGTGTTGGTGCTACTCAGCTTCTGATGAAACGTAAGGGAGGAGGGTTTTACCATCTTGGTGTTTTAGTACTTCTCCCCTCATGCCTTGCTGTGTGACAGAGCCTTGCCTCGAGCAACACACCTGAATTTCTCAGCTGTATGAGCTAATCAGCTACTTCCTGAGAAATAAATATAAATAGTAAGAAAGATGCATCACAAATATATTTAGCTCATATGTTCCACCCCATGACATTGCTTTATGCTGCATTGTGATGTATGAACTAACACAGACCATGTGGTTTTAAAAAAAAAAACACTGAAAGCATCCCTTCTCTCAGGGCTTTGTGCTCCACGGAGGAGGGAGGCACGTTTGTGGCCGGTTGCCTGCTGTTAGCCTGCGGTGCCAGCTTTGCCAGGCTGAGAGGTCTTTTTAAACTTCCCATAATCCCTCTTTATGATCTTTGTTGGTGGCAAGAAGACCGAGTGGAGCATCCAAAGCAAGGTGGTATTTAATGAATATTTCTTTGTCTGAGATGGGGGCCTTCATACCAACCTGAATGATACCGTTGTCAGCCTGGCACTGATGCAGTGAGATCCTGTTTAGTGGCATCACTCAGGACTTGTCATCTTACTGTATGTCACAACATGTCAGCCTCTGACAGGCTGGATACCTGCTATTAACTCGCAGACTAGTTGCAAATACAAAATACAGGTGGTGAGCGAAGGCATTGCCAGGAGCAGAGTAGATACCCTTTCTGGCAGTTGGGGTATGGCTCTGCAAGCCCGGCTTTGCAGAGTAGCCCTGGGCTTCAGCACGCTCAGCTCAAACACAGCCACACAGGAGGGCAGGCTTTCTGAAAACGCATGAAGCAGAAGCAATCTCCAGAATGGTACCAGACATCTGGATTTGGAAAAAATCCTTCCTGACACCAAAGTATCAGTTTAATTCTGATACAGCGTCCAGCCACCAGCGCTGTCAGCATCACTAGAAGCAGCAGCACATGCAGCCAATGTCCCTCCTGTAGCTGTGGCTGTATCTGATGCTCCAGGGGAAGGTGGAAAAGCAGAATGAGGCTGGAGGCCAAGGTGTACATCAGGCGGGTGGGGGATTCCTTCCTGCTCTTGCATCTGGCCCGTGGAAGTCCCTGGAGCAAGTTTAATTAATTGGCTGCCTGTGAGTGCAGTACAACAAACACAGTAGATCAAGTCTCCTTTTGCCCCTGTTGGTGATATAATTCAAGCCTCAAACCATAGGTTTAATTACAGGATCACCCTGCCTTGTCATGCAGTTCCTCCCATGAACTGGGTGAACTCTGTCCTTAAGCCAACTGTGCATCTTGCCTCCAGAACCTCACCCACTGGGCTGAGCAGGGGAGGGCCCTGCTGCAGGAGACAGCATCCGCAGGAGTGGCAACAGCCAGAACCAGCAGCCTGGGATGGGGTGGCCCCTCCGGGCCCCCTCCTGAAGAGCTGCTGGGAGCGTGCAGGTGCTGCCAGGACAGTGTCTGGTGATGGTCCCTAGGTCGCTCCTCCTGGTACCCGCAGGGCTGCATGGGAAGCCCTTCCCCGGTTTGGGAGCAGGGGCAGCAGCACCGTGGGGCTGACTGGAGGAGAGCTAAGGTCCAGCTCTGCTGGAAGCCAAAGCAGAGCACACGAGCTGCTATTGAAAACCTGGCAGCTCACCATGACGGTGCTGGCTGTTGCTGTGCACATTTGGAGGCTTTGTAGACACATCTTTCCATAGATCCCGCAGGGACAACAGCTCCCCATCCCTTCCTGCACTGGGACAGACCTGGCTGACAGGCGATGCGGATGGTTCCCAGCCATCTGGCTGAGCCAGGGACACCCAAGCAAAGCAAACCCTGCACCCCGCTGACACCCGAAACAGGCTGATCCTCCATCCCTGTACTCCCCTGTGCCACTACTAAACCCCTTATCTTCCATAGGGTTCCTCATGCTATAACAAGCCAAAAACCAGGCTGATTTTTATTTGTTTTATTATTAAGCTGATGAGGTTATTTAGCCCATTTTATGCCCCATTAAATTCTGTGTTTGAAATTCTGCTGAGAGCTGGAGCTCTGCAAACAGGCATGCTCCATGGCCATCAGTGACGCTTGCGGTGTTTGTCTTGGAGCATCCAGGCCCATGGCCCCTGTTTACTCCCTGGATATTCTTTTCTTTCTGAGGCTGGTGTGGCTGAGAGAGATGAATGCTCTGTCTGTTATTGTTACCTCTTCTCACTTTTTTTTTTTCCATGCTCTCATCACTAGTTTGAGTGCTTCTTATTTTCCTTGCCTCTGAAAGAAGCCATAAAATTCCCCAGACCGTGTGTGGTATGGTGTGCACTTACAAATTACCATTGAAAAATGAATTGCCTTGACAAAATCTAATGTTTTGTGACACAGCACAAATATGCATTTCATTCTTGAAGAGAAGGAAAAGGAGCTCATTGGAAATATTAAATTAAGCAGTGTAACAGCTGAGAATAATTTGGTTTTCTGCTCTGTTGCTTGTGATTTGGTATGGAGTTTGAGGTGGCAGGCCAGTTCCTGTTTAGAGTATAAAGCACACAGATGCCTCAGATTTTATTCCTTGCATTGGAGCAACTTGTTTTTGCTGGTGCTGGAGGCTAGGTGCAGTTCAGAACATGGGTTTTGGGTAAGATCCCGGAGGCAGGAAGCTGAGGTGGAGAACATTGTGGCCAGTGTGTGGAAATGTTTACCATCATGCTGCAGTGGGTCACAGGAGACCAATGTGCAGTCTGCATTTTTTCCTGGTTCTCTGGTGGCTTAGCATAAAAATCCATCCCCATTAAGAATAAAGCAGAGCAGGACTGGGCTTGGGAATTCCAGCTAACAGCTCTGAATCCCCACTGCAGAGAGGCATAAATAAAGCCTTTATTCTCTTCAATCATCCAGCCTTTTAATTACCTGCAGAGTTTCGTACAGTGACTCATTCCCCAGAAGAAGGACCTGGGTGGCTTCTTGCAGAGCAGAGCAGATGTGAAACTCTGTGGGGTGTCACGTACCCCTTGCCCTGACAAAAGCCTGCACCCATTTCTTCTCCCCTTCTGTGCCCATCACCGTCCACCTCTGGGCTGACAGTCTGGCACCGTGAGGCTCAGCGGGAGCACAAAGCTCTGCAGGGCTGTAGCTCAGCAGTGATGGAGCAGAGGCATCCCCTGGGGTCTGCCCAGCCACGAATGGAGCCCAGCCGTAGCTCGGTGGGTGTCACAGGGGCCAGAGCATCAGAAATGTGCCAGCTGATAACTGGGCAGTGAGGAGCTGCTCACACAAGACCTTTGCCTCCTGGGCAGCACGGCCCCGCAAGCTGGCTGTCGGGCTGATGCGTGTCTCAAGCTGGATTTCTCAGTACAGTTACTGGGGCTTATATCATCTGGATTAGTTAGTTATTTGTCTTAAAGTAGTGTCTGGAAAGGGACCAGATATCCAGGGGGACAAACACCATGAAAACACTTGGAAGGCAAGAGTCCCTGTCCTGAACAGGCTGTGGGACTATGGCAGTGCCGTAACAAGGGATGTCAATGCCCTTTAACCCCCCAGGAGAAGCGAAAGAATAGAGTGATCGAGTTGTACACTCCAGCAGTACCTAGTCAAATGTCTGTCTTTGCCCCTTTTTATGCTGGTGATGGATGCTCTGGAACTGCTTGTTCCTCCATTGTCCCAGGTTTTGCAGTTGGAACAACAGTTAGCTGTGGAAGCCAACGTGCTACCAGCCACCAAAGCCTGTAAATACGGATCTGCTTTGTCTTGCTGAGGTGCTTATGGCACAGCCGTCTCTATGATCTCCACTTCAGTGCTTATTTGCTATTTATTATTTACTGTTCCTTAAAGCTGGACAGAATTTTTCAATCCAAGACATGTATTTTGGTGGAATCAGAATATTTCCTGAGGGAAATGTCTATTAGAAAACTCCATGTTTTCTTAGCAGGTTTGAACACAGCTCGGTGTTTCTTCGGGAAGCCCTTAGCTCTGTCTGGCCAGGAGATCACCAACACTTACTTTGTGGCTGAACTCTTCAGTGTGGTGCAAAGGCAAAATGAAAAAAATCTGGAATTTTGTATTCTGTGAAGAATATGCAGGATTTTGACCAATTAGGGTGGGCACCAGATTCAAATGTTGTCATTTCCCACAGGGTGGGCATTGTGTTTTCCAGATAACTGTTCTATTTCCATATGTCTCTCGAGGGAGATGCTTAGAGCTGAACTTAAAACTCAGTATCAAAGATAGAGCCCTCTAAGGGTTTCCTCACCCACAGAGGGGCTGTGCCAGCAGACACCCCACCACCCCACCGAGCCCTCTGCCAGCTGGGTGCTGTGGTGCATGCACCAGGGGAGGGAGATAAAAGCACATAATGGATCAGGAATAAAGGTAGCGAGATCATGATAGACCATGGCAATAAAACTAGCATTTATAGCTCATCCTGTATGGTGGCTGAATCACACTGCTAAGGCACTGAGGTATTTGTGTCTAAAAACACTTGCACGTGCCGGTGGAGCAGGTCCCGTGGTGCCAGGGAGCACAGCCCTGTGGTGAGGCAGATGCTGGACCCTCAGGAAGCAGGGTGGGCATTACGCCTGTGGGTGTCACAACTCTGTCTCCATATCTCCATTGAGGAAATGGTCATCTTCTAAGGTCATGCATGGCTGAGGAAGGTGACCAAGCCCAGATGCAGTCATGCTTTCGGCTTGGTTTTGGGCAGGCAGGCCATGACTTTTACACCCTTTCCCTCTGATCCCAGCTACCCCCAGCAGCCAGAGCCATGGGTGGCAGTGAGCAATGCTCACGGGGAGCACTGCAGCCCCGGCCTCTCCCCACTCAGTGGCCAAGCAGAGGGCAGCGGGGAGCTCGGCCGCTCGGATGCGGGGACCAGCCCAGCCCTAGGCATGGTATGATGGGCTTCACTTCTCTCCAGCAAAAGCCAAGTGCAACCTGCCACTCACGCCAAGGTATCTTTGGCACAAGGATGTGGGTAGAAAACCCATGGGAGTGTCAAAGCCATGGACAGTCTCCAAAGTGAGAGCAGTGTTTGACGGGGGAGAATATGCTTTGGAAAATGTACTTGATCCTTGTTTGGAAGCAGCAATGAGAAGCACACTGAGCCCTTCACAGACGCACACATGCTGCCTGGAGGGTATCTGTACAAAGCAAAGCACTGGAAACATGTTGTCATCCACCTCCTCCCTCTCATTCCTGGCAATCGAGTAAATATCCAAGGAGCTACTTAGATCCGAGCACAGGAAAGCAGCCACCCCGACCCAGCACCAGCGGCAGGGACACCTCCGGCGCTCCGTCCCGGCTGGCAGCCGGGTGGGCACAGCCGGTCCTGTCTCCTGCCTCCCGCCGAGGGCATGGCATCATCACACCTCCTTGTTTGCTGGAGAGAGACTAGGCAATGAAAGGGTGCCGTGGGCAAGCTCAGCACTTATCTGGATCATTCAGCACTTGCCAGGAGTGCTGGTTTCTTCTCTCCCATAGCCAACAGTGAAAGCCAAGGACTAGACATGGCACAGCTAGTGTTGTTTTAGCATCCCTCTTCCTTAAAAAAAATAATTAAAATAAAATAAAAAAGAAAATCTGGATAACTTCCCAGATTGTACATCTGTCTGTATAATTTACACCACAAGGATGAGGAAGTGAGGAGGGCTGTAAACTCTTTCCATCTGTGCAATGTGTGTGATGATTTTTCCATTCCTTACTTGCCTCCCCCACCAAAAAATCCTGGGCTTGCAGAGGGTTTGCCAGCCAGTGGGCAGCCCCTGTGTGCCAGGGGCATCTGCGTGCCGCGGGTGGTCTGTCTGCCCGACCTCGGCTCCCCTCGCCTCTTCCTCTTGCAGGGCAGAGCTTGAGCAGCTCCTCCCGCATGCCGTCCCTCGGGAGCACCCAGCCACCTGCCTGGAAATTGCAGTCAGCTGAAATTTTTCCCTTATAACTATTTTGACTGAAAAGGGTATTTTTTGTCAATTAGGTTCTTTTGCAGGATGGGCTGACTTTCCTTTGAAATAATCTGAGTCCTGGTAAGGCAGCCCTCTCCTGAAGGTTGAGTTTGGAAATGCTCCTTCAGGGGAGCTGCTCTGGGGTCCCCCTATCCCCCTCATTATGGTGTTCCCCTGGCAGCAGGGATTTGCTCATGGGGTCCCCAGCTGGGCTGTTCTCACCCCTCTTGCTCCGCAGGTGCTCAGACATCCTGGCAGGGCTGGCAGCAGTGTGGCAGGGTCCCAGCAGCTGCTAGACAGTAAGGGAGAGGAGCAGGAGAGGGCTGAAGCTCTGGTCCATGGCACACCACAGCAATGGCTCGAGCTGCATGGTGTAAACATTGGGCCCCTCACTACAAGAAAGGCATTGAGGTGCTGGAGTATGTCCGGAGAAGGGCAACAAGACTGGGGAAGGGTCTGGAGTACAAATCTTAGGAGGAGCAGCTGAGGGAACTGAGGATGCTTAGCCTGGAGCAAAGGAGGCTCAGGGGAGACCTTCTTACCCTCTACAACTACCTGAAAGGAGGTTGTAGACAGGTGATTGTTGGACTCTTCTCCCAGATAACAAGCAGTAAGACAAGAGGAAAGAGCCTCAAGTTGTACAAGGGGAGGTTTAGTTTGGATATTAGGAAAATTTTTTTCACTGAAAGTGTGGTCAGGCATTGGAACAGGCTGCCCAGGGATGGGGTGGAATCACCATTTCTGGTGGTGTTTAAAAAAATGTGTAGATGCTTAGAGTGTAGTGGTGGACTTGGCAGTCCTGGGTTAATGATTGGACTTGATCTTAAAGATCCTTTCCAACCTAAATGATTCTATGTTTTTATGATCTCAGGTCCTCTCCCCATCTGGCCTCTGCAAAGCACTGGTGGTCCCTGGTCCAGGGTCTCCAGAGGCTTCTAATGCAAACCCCATATTCCCTGTGCCAGTGCCCCGTGTGTCCCCACATGGGTCTCTCCTGAGCGCTTGGGTTCCTCCTCTGTGTGTTCAGGGCCAGGACCGGGAGAGGAGAGCTGCTGTGCTCCCCTGGGGCTGGGGGTCCTCGCCTCACCCCCCACATGGGTCATCACTAGCAAGCCTTGTTGGTTCACTGAGGTTGGGGAAGCAATTGAAATGATTTCTGGGTCCAGGTTTCCAAACTGATTTGTAAAAGCTTTTGTTCTTACATCAGTGGGGTTTCCTTGGGTAAAAGCATGTGTTCCTGGCAGCGGGAGTGTGGCTTGTCAGCACAAAATGGGACCCACCGAAGCTGGCCATGAGGTTGGCTCAGCTCTGAGCTCAGCTCCCCATGTGAGACAGGATTTGCTAACCTCAGACTGCTCTCCCAAGCTAGCCAGCTTGTTATAAATGTGCAGATACCAATATAGGCTGAGTGGGTGGTGAGAGGGGACCTCGTGTACTGCATAACTGGAGGGCTTTTGCAGCTATATCAGATGAAGAGATGAATGAAGGAGCGGGATGTTGTCACCTTCCAGCGCCCACTCGCTCCCTGGCACACCAACAGAAGTTGAATTTCTTTCAAACATCCGGTGAATCACCCCCGGCGCGCAGGCGGGTTCGGAGGGTTTCTCTCGAGCTGCCAGGGCCCCATGCACCAGCACCACAGCTCCTCCGAGTGCAGCCCCATGCCCCAGCCTGTGCCAGGGCACCCTGGGGCTGGCTGTGCCCCACCGGTGCCCACAGAATCCTCCTGACACCACTGACCCGCTCAGGCTGCTCATGCCAGGGGCGTCAGGACAGGGGTTGACGGGCTGCCTTTGGGGTGGCCCTGGTCCTGCGCCTTGTCCCTGTCCCCCTGCCCAGCACAGATGCTCTGTGCTTACCCCTGGACTGCAAAACCAGCTGCAAAAATAAATCCCAGCAATGCTGTCTCTGCATTCTCCTGGGCATTTCGTGCCTGCACGAGGACCTCTTCCAGGAGGAGTAAAATGAGGGCTCTGTTTGTGGTTCCAGGAAAAGGCTGGTGCCTTCCATCTCAGCAAGACGGCTCCCTGGCACCGGCGAGTCCCTGGTTTGCAGCCCTGTGCAGGGAGCAGACAAACAATATTTGTCCTTCCAGGTGCTCTCCAGAAAGCTCTACATAACCCTTTCCTTGCCGGTGCCCTGCAGCATCCCTGTTTGCAGGACAGCCATGGCCCTGAACTGCAGGCACTGCTGAGGGTGCCCAGAGGGCTGGTTTGCCAGAGCTGGTAGTGGGAGCAGCACCGATGTAGTTAAGAAATACTAATAAACTTTCTAGGCTAGGCACTCAGGCAGGCACTTCCTCCGTCTTGACATTAAATTCCTATTGGTGTGACTCATTAGCTATTTATTTATTTAAAGCCACTGAGCTATTTGCAATATTTTTAAAAAGCAAACACAGTGTGTGGGCAGGAGAGCTGTTCTGCCTAAATGTTTGTCTCAGTGACACTGATGATAACTTATCAGAATAAATAAGGAATCTTCCAATCATTATTTTTTTACTGGGAGAGTGTTTAGTGTGTTCTGTAGGAAAAAGTCATAATGTTTCCTTCTCAGAAACTTTTTACCAGCCTGTGTGTTACATCCAGGTTATATCCCTATGTGGGTAGCTGCCTGCATATTCTCCACAGCCCCAATTAAAAACAGAATACATCATCCCTTCGCTCCTCTCTTGAAACCCTCATAGCTCTGCTGGGTCCCTCCTAGAGCAGCCACTTCTGTGGGGCTGGGTTGGAAATAGGCACCAGAAAGGGTTGTGCAGACCCGGGTTTGTGACGAGTATTCAGGGTGCCTTCACAGTCATACTTGTGAGAACAAACTTTTGGCTAATTATAATTCGGACATTATATGTTGTTTTCTTGCCAGCAGCAATCTTCCGAGATTGCATTCCAACCTGGGAGGTCTGGAGGTGTGCAAAAGCTCAAATCAAGCATGGGAACCTGAAAAATCAAACACTTTGCATCCCCTTACGTTTTTAAGTTATCTCATTTTTATATAACCCAGCTTGGTACAAATCCAGGAAAATTTTCTGCTACCATTATTTCCAGGGAAAATGTGGCTTTTCTGCCATTTTGAAGTTCAAAATTTCACTTCCCGAAAACAGGAGTGTCCTAAAGTCTTGAAAGGCACTGAACTTATCCGTGCAACAAAACCCCAGGAGCAGTTTTGTTCATTAAATCTTCTGAAGTGTTCCCTTGAAATACCAGGAATCCCAGAGACAGAACTTGCCTGTTCCTGCCTGGGAGGCTGTGTCCTCCTGCTCAGGAGAGCAGCTGCGAGGGGCGGCAGGACCATGCAGGCGGGTGCCCTGTGGCACACATGGGTGCCCCATGCCACTGCCACACTGTGTGCACCACTGGTGCTGTACAGGCTCCTTGGGCATCACCATCAGAGAGGAGAGCAGGTCCATAAGTGCCCAACATGGATACTCATTGATCGGATTTATTTTTCACTCCAATTCTCAAATTTTTCAGAATTCTCCCTATGGCCACACTCCTCTTTTCACACATTTCTGTAAAGAGCAAAGGGAAGGATGCTGAGCTCACCCGAGCAGACCTGTCCTCAGCCGTCTGTTGGTGACCACTGCAGTGGGCACATCATTCCTTCCCACAGAGCCAGGGGTAGGAGCTAAACCCTCAGGCGGCTGCTTGCTGAAACATCTGGATTATTCTTCAGGTGGTTCTGGGGGATGTTTAGCGCCAGGGCTTCTGTCTCAGGGTCTCTGGCTTCCCCAGCACCCTGGCTCCTGCCCTGCCCCACTGGTGCAGGTGACTGCAGCACACCCTGCTTGCTAAATTTTTTGCATTTGTCTCTTTTTCTTCTTTCACACCATTTCCCTCGCTGCTGAACAGGACCTGAGGGAAACGCGTGCGCAGCTCATGCTGGACCGAAGCACAGGGCTGAGCACACAGTGCTGCAGGGGCACCGGCGCTGTGGGAAGCATGTCAGAGGCTTGCGCTTTCCTGCTCTCACTTCTCCTCTGACTACCCTGATAACTGCCTGTGATGCCAAAAAAGCCAACCTGCCACAGTGCTTGGTACCAAAAGTCAACTGTTTTTACCTTCAAACTCAGATAAAAAAAAAAAAAAAAAAAGTGGATATAATGTCTTGCAGAATGCCTCCCTTTGTAAATCTCCTGCCTGATGCACCAGTCACATCATGTTACATTATGCTTTGAAACATAACATGATGTGACTGATGCAACATATGACGGATGGTGTATCAGCCAGGAAACGTAAAAGGACCCAATTTTCTAAAGAGCATTGTTACAGAAACAAACAAGATGCCCTTTTAACTTGTATTGATTGATTGCTAAAGAATAAGCTCTGCTCATACTTTTGCAAGTACTATAATTGGTTGGTAGAGCTACCTGGAGAGGGAAGAACCAAACAGGTGCTGCTTCCTCCTGCTGGGAGGCAGAGGAGGATGGAGAAACACCAGAGCCGAAGGGAGGTGGGACCATCCCCCCAGTCCCCGCAGCGGGGCACCCAGGGAAGTCCGTTTCTGGGCGCATCCCACGCTCATGGTGGGATGGCAGACCTGCACCCATCTTGGTGTTTGGGCTGCCCATGCGTAAACCACTGGAAAAGCAGTTCCTGGTGGGCTTCCATCGCTGGTGCAACCGTGCTGGCTCAGACACCCTGCACTGTGACACTCCTGGTGCACTGGCAGCAAATGGCATCTCGTCCAGGGTCCCATTGCGGCCAAGGGGAGAGCCAGATCACGCGGGTTCTTGCAGCTCTTTGCATAACAGTTGCTCTTTCCCCCCTCCCCCCTTCTTTCTTTTGATTAGCAGCTAAAAATCACAGATATGTCTGGCAGGACAATGCCTTTGACAGCAAAGGGAATATTAGGGTCAAGCTTTATTAAGAAAGAAGCTATTGAAATGACATACTCAAACATATTGCTATTAGGGACTTGAAGAGTATTTGCCTCATTAATGTAAAAGGTAGCTAGCAATCTTCTTGATCAACAGTGGCAATTTATTTTAAAGTGTCCATTTTCTGGATGTCAGAGGAAGACTTTTATTTATAATCTTATTTTCAATTTCCACAAAGAACACTTCACTCATGCTCTGTGCAGGTTTTTTTTGCAGACAATAACCGATTATAAAACTGTGCTCTCCCCCCCACACACATCCCCCTTGTAGTAGTGTTGACATATGGAAATGAATCAAAATGTAATAGGCATAATTACAAGCATTGTGTGCAGGCTACAATTAGTGTCTCTTCAAAGCAGACTTGTAGTCAAAAGACACCAATAGAAGAGGGAAAGAAGCAAGTGGACAGTTCCCGGGATGAGCCGGGGCTGGGAAGAAGTTTCCCACCAGGTGGGAAGGGAGGGGATGCCCGGCGGATGGGCGAGCTCGGCAAGTGTGGGACGGGTGACAGTGGCCCGGGAGCAGCCGGCTGCCCTGCTCAGTCAGCACAAGCTGGGGTGGCACAGACCAACTTTCCTCTAAAGACAAAAGCTGTGAGAGGCAGGCAATGATTTCGTATCCCCAATCGCTCACCAGGGAAAATGCAAGAGTACAAAAAATATTCGGACACCACATTTCAAATGTGATTGTTACATTTTTCAAAGAAACAAAATTAATTGGAATTATTTTCAAAATTTGTTCAACAAGTCAAAACAAAATCTGAAAATAGTATTCAAAATGAAATAGCAACTTTCTGTATAAACAGTTGCTCTGTGCACCTTGGAATTAGCTTGTTAGAGCTTTTCAATTCACCAATGGTCAAAAATTATTTGTATTTTATTTTTCCCCGTGTTTTGTGAGCTGGAGAATATATTATTCACACAGTTCTAAACATAAGATACAATTTGAGCGTAAGCAAAATCCCATTACTTTGTATTCCTTCTAACTCTGGTTAAGGTGGCGGATCTAAACACAGCTGGTTGACAGTTTTGCAATTCAATTTTTACCTGTCAGAAATGTATCAAACTGAAACTATTTTTGCAGAAACATTTCTATGTTAATAAGTTTTTGCTTTGAAGTAAACTCCCCACCTTTTAATAAGGTTAAAGCATTATCTGTTGACCTTATTGGAAGGGACTGCTGGATTTTCTTTTTCAAATTCATTTTGTTCCCTAATAGGTTTTAAAATTCCAAGTCAGAAGGAAATATTTTTTTGGCTATTATTCAGCTGACTGCTGTTATTGACCTAAACCCCACTGTTTGGTTTTTTTTCCCCCAGGAAGGTGTCAAGAAGGAATTGTTCAGATCAGGAGCACAAAATTTTTTCGGGACTTCCCTCGGAATTCCCGGCTGCTGCTGGGACACCCCCCCTCCCCTTGCAGCAGCCCCCCTCAAGCCTGTCACAGCCCCGCGGGGTGCATGGGGAGGGGCAGTGCTGCGGGGGGGCAGGAGGCTCCCAGCACCAGCACCTTGGTGCTGCAAACGTTTGGGTGATTGTTCTCCCTCGTGCTTGGACCTGGGGCTGCCAATGCAGAAACAGCGCTTGCCCTGACCGTGTACATCTGTGAAGTGGCTGCTGCCTGCCCAGATGTTGCCAGGCAGGAGGTTGCACGGGGCCACAGCACCTTTTGGCACCCCTCTGTGCCCCAGCCATCCTGCTGCCGGTGGGTGCAGGAGCCTCTGGGGGATGTGGGGTGAAGCCACCCTGCCTGCTCCCTCTGCCACCAGCTGCAGGGTCAAAGTCGCATTGTTTATTAAAAAAACTGAAGCTGAGCAGAGCCTTAATCAGCAAAAGAGCTGCCAGAGTTTCTGGAGAAGACAGTTAATACGGGACTGGACTTAGACCATGCAGGTTTGCTTGTCAGCACATGAGCACAAAACACACGCACTGTGACTGTATCCATCCCTTGCAGCCTGGCCCCAGGCTCACATGCAGTCTTGTTCCGAAGCAAGCTTGAAGCACCCCCTTGATTGTCTTTATGCGCAAAACAGAGGTATAATCTCGTAAGTACCTTTCACTCAGGGACTACAAAAAGCTCTGCGAACACTAACTTCAGTTATCTGGTCCAACTCAATGATCTTAAAGATCTTTTCCAACCTAAATGCTTCTATGATTCTGTGCTCCAGTGCAGAGCCCACCCTGTTGGTACCAGCACTGGCTGGGGAAGCCCTCGGGCCCGGGGAGGAGGAAGGGGTGATGGTGGGGATGTGAGAGGGGTGTGCTCCTTTGCTGGTGCCACAGCCTCTCCAGGAGGGCAGCTGATCCCCGGGGATAGCTGCTCAGAGCAGGAGTGGCTCCTTCAAAGTCAGCGGAGAGATGCTGATGTCAGCCAGGGAAGGATCAGTCCCTTTACCAGAGCGTCTGTGTAGGAGGACTTATATTTGTTTGCAGGAGCCAGATGGTTAAAGAAGAGAGTGACATAATTGCAGGAGCAGGAGCCATAAAAAGAGAGGGAGAGAGAAAGTCACTGGGGGAAGCGGGACCGGAGGAGCATGGCCCCGTGCACCCTGTGCCACAGAGTGGCAGCAGCAGCAGAGGGGCACGCAGCACCAGGCGTGCTGGCACTTCGGCTCTGCTTCCCACAGGGATTCATCCCAGGGTGCTCTGGGGCTTTGCTCCTGCATTTGGACATCCTTCCTCCCTGTCTTCGGATACACAGAGACACCAAAATGTGGCAGATACTAATGCTGGAAAAGTTATGAGGACAGAGTAGTGGCAGGCATGACCTTGTCATAGTCATGAAGTTCACAATCTTAAGCAGCTCTCCATTTATTAATGGAGGAGCCATTTATTAACCTGCTAAATTCAGTTATGCTGGCATAAATCTGAAGTAACCCTACTGAGTATGGATTTATATTGGTGTAACTGAGGGGAGAGCCTGACCGGTGTCTTTGTCCATGGCTACGGGAGCGGCAGACCAGGTTGTCACACTGTCATACTGGGGGCTGGAGAGGAAGCCTTAGATGTCAGTAGCAAAGTTTAAAACAGCAGCTCAAATTCTGCAGAATAAAATGTTTAGGAACATGAATGCTTCCCGCATAGCGTGTGCGTTCTGAGGCTGAAGCTCAGCTCACCTTTAGCCAAGAGGAGGTGTGAGATAAGGGCATCCACAGGTCCTTGCTGGTGGCAGCGATGCCTTTGCTCACACAAAGTCTGGTGAGGCTGGTGCTGCCATGCTCTCAGCATCCTCCTCACACACCCACAGCAGCAGCTCCCCCTGCCCAGAGCCCTCTGCTCAGGGGATGGAGAAACTCCACTGAAACCGTCTGTTGTGGGTGCAAGGTTATGTGCAGTAAAGCAGGGAAGAAATTAAACAAATCCCTCTATTCCACCCTCAGCTAAAGCCACAGGTCTCCTTCTTCCTGCATGGAAGTGTGGGTTTTAAACCAGCAGAACGTATCTGTTGTGTTTTATTCTCACCTTCCTGGCGTTTAGTACAGACTACCAAGCAAAAGCAATGCTGAAGATACTGGAGAGGAGGAGGAATTTTCCTCTGAATTTTTAACTGTTCCTTTAGGTCTTTGAAGGAGCTGAAGAGGAAACATGACTCTGAATTTGGAATTACATTTTAAGCCTTCCTGTAGCCTTTTAAAATATCAGAAGGAGTAAGGGTCTGCTATCCTAACCATCGAAACTGGGCTCAACCTCCGCTTTAAATGTGTATAAAAAATACCCCATGGCTTACTGTTGCTTTCCCTTATCTGTCTGCTATTCTGAGGCTGACTTCATCTTCAGCGTGCAGTGGCTCCTTTCACAGCCCCCAAGAATAGCGAGGCTCTCACTATTCCCGTCACGCACCGTGCGGGTCGCCTGGCCCCGCTCTTATCAGCAGAAGGCACATGGAGCGCCGGGGGATGCCCCGCTTCCGCGTGCACTGGTTCCAGAGCCAGCTCTGGCATCGGGCACGGGGCAAGCCACTGCTGCGACCTTCAGGGTCTGGTTTATTCCCCTTTTCTGAGAAAGCAGGATCTTAGCAGGCTGGGACTGAATAGACCTTGGCAACTCCTGCGGGAAAACATCTTTGAAGCTGTTCTATAGATGCAGTAAAAGCCTTTGCATGGAGTGTTTGTGTGCAGGTTTCCCGGGCAGGCTGAGGTGCTCACAGGGGGAGCGAACTCCAGCAAATGCTTGGTTTGGTTGTAGCTGTCCCCTGGATGGGAGCTCTCCCTGTGCCCGGGGATGCTCCCACTGAGACAAACTCTCTGCCACCCGGGAGCTCCCGAGTGCAGCTCTCTGGGGGTTTGGGGCCGGGGCTGGGAGAGGCACCAGCAGAGCCCATGGCCAGATCCTGGCTGCTCTCCCTGTCCGGGGAGCGCGGGGCAGAGCGCTCTGCTGCCTGCGAGAACCAGGAGTCATCTTGCTGTGCATCCAGAGCCAGGGAGAGCACCTGCACTGGGCTCACTCACTCCTGCCAGCCCCCGCTGGCTTCCCACCTGCCCCTGCCTGCATCCCTGTCCCCTGCGGAGAGTCCCACTGGGTCCCACTATGCCATGGGCAGCTCAGAGCATGGTGGCAGTGCTGTCAGTGCCCTGCCTGCTGGGTTCCCACACCTCCTCCTCAATGCCCTGTGATTGCTTTGACTTTTATGACACCTGGTGCCATTGTGCAGATATATAGTGTACATTGGGACATTAATATCGTGGTGAAATATTCCTACAATAGTATAATTAGTAGCGCTATTATTTCACTGTCCTGCAGAAATGCATCTGAAGAGTGGAGCTGGGCTCAGAATATAACCAGAGAATAAACATGCTTACTCTCGCAGGAGCATCCCCTCCCGCACCATGGTTTCATGATCCACTACAGAAATAAATATGTACTTGTCTGTGACAGCCAATGAACAGCACATGTAAGAAGCATTTTCTTGACGAATTAGTGGGCTTCTGAATAAAGAAACACTCTTCCCTCAACACACCTACACACTCCTGCGCACACCCGCTCTCCTGCTGCCTATGGCAGAGCACGCACATGTAGATGCAGATGCAGACATGCACATGCATGCACACGCACACACACGCATGCACACACACAGCCACCCCTCCGAGCCTCCCTGTTCCACCTTCTCCCAGTCTGATCCTGGGAGGCGCTGAGTGTCGTGCCCAGGGAGGAGTGGGCATTCGGCACCTCTGACAAGCACGCCCACACACTCCCACTGTCCATATGGTTTTTGCACACATACTTTTAGCTGAACTTGCTTAGGAAGCATTTTGTTCTTCAGACCATTGTAGGAAAATGTATTGCTGCCTGTGATTGTTTTTAGCATTTTTTTCCCCCTCCTGTCTTCTTCTCCAACTCTGCTGGAAACTGTAATTGAAAATAGGCTGCGAAGCGTTGCTGTGGCCCCCGCCCCCAGGAATGAGTGTCCACACTCCTTTCTGCTGCCTGTGATGAGGAATAATCCGTGCCACTTTTGACACTTAACACAGCTCTGTGGGTAAAATACTCCAACAACCTTAAAAAAGCCCTTCCCGCATTCAGCAGAGACTGAAAAGTGAAGCTCTTCCCTCCCTCAATTCTTTGGTTTTGCACCTTGCATTCCAGTGTCCCCCCTGGGCAAACCAGCAGCAAGCACTCAGTGCCTCGAAGCCCTCTGCTCAGGACAGGGGAAGCAAGGACCAAACCCAGCTGAATCACCCTGCAAGCCTTGTGTTCTGGTTATTTTTAGGATTCAGTTCCCCCAGCCAGCCTGTGCCCTACTAACAGGCTTTCCCTTTCTCCTTCCTTCTCTCACAATTCTACTTGTAAGTAAAAGACAGCATTTCCATTCTCTGTTAATTTTATATTTGTGAAATGTGTCTCTGCTGAACCGGTGGCAAGCCTTGCAATTTTAAATCTGATTTAGAAGCTAATTTCTAGTCTGATTTGCATCAATTGGAAAGCTTCATTTGTTTGGTTTTCTGTCTGTCTGTGCATTCCAAGGTCAAAAGGGATGTCAGACCGAGCAATCTGCCCTGCACTCCCCAGTCTGTGCATCTCTACAAACCCGAGAGCAGCTTTGGTGAGAGCAGAGCCTGGCCAGGGAGCTGGGACAGGGGGATGGATCCTCCCGGGGCAGGGCTGGATCCATCATGTCCCACCACCCAACCCACCGCACACGCAGGAGCAGAGTTTCCCCCAGAAACTGTGCTCAGTCGTCCAATTTGGGATGGAATCTAATCTTGCCTTAATTTTCCTAAATAGTATAAATTCCTAAAGAAAAGACATTTGAAAGCGAAATACCAAAATGTGACATTTGGAAAATGTTAAAAAGAACATTGTTGCATTATTGAGATACTTTGTTTCAATTTCCTTTGAAATTAAACTTTGTCAAAATCACATGTTGCCATGGGAAGTTTGTTCCCATAAAATAGCAGTTTCCAAAGAAATGGCTTCTGGATTTGCAATTTTTGACTAGCAGTAGTGAAATGACCTCAATGGGGAGGGTGGAAGCTAGATGTGCATGCAGTTGTCCAAATTCTGAACACACATTTGCAGGCAGCGTGGCGTGCCTTCGGCCCTGAGCAGCCTCTCACCGTGCCAGTCACGTCTCCGACAGCCCCGGCAGGCGCAGGCGTATGGAAGAAAGCACTGCTCTGGGAAAAACAGCTTTTACAGGAAGACGGACCAGGAATTTGGGCTCCAGGATACAGCACAAATTCAGTCAGCCTCCAAGGATATTTCAGTTTTCATTAAATGTTCACAAGGACAGTGAGTTTTGCAGGCTTTGTTTCACATTACTTAATAAAGCCAATGTAAATTGTGGATTTAAACTTCTCTGTTCTGGATTAGAACAGCCTTAAACCAGGCATAAACACACAGTGTGGTTGTAATTGTTCTGGCCTAGTTAACCACGGCACAGAACAGAATCAATTGGGCTCCATTTATTTATACAGCACTTCTTTGATTTGCATTTAGTACGCGATTAATATTTAAAATCATAATCGTGCCCTGTAGCCTGTTGGAAACCCCCCTGCCAGTGCCAGTTTGGTGGGAGCGCTGCAGGAGGGCAGCGTGGGGGGCTGCCAGGCCAGGTGGGCTGTGCTGGCTGCTCCAGCCCAGACCTCACCAAACCTTCACACTGTGACTGGGGAGTGTGAGCGCTGCTCGGCCAGCCCCCACCGTGCTGCTGAGCCCCACGGCACTGGCGTGCAGGGCTGGCACCAGTTAGTGGTGGTCCCGGGGCAGATGCTCTCATCCCGCTGAGTCAATTGCCTCATTCCTGCACTTTATTTTGCTTTGTACAAGTATAGGTCCTGCCTTGGCATGGGTCTGAAGGCCACACCTGTGTCCAGCTCCAGGTTTCCAGTCAGTCCCAGCACTCACGGGGGTTAATCTGAATTTCTTCCCTGGTCTCCAGAACTCCTGACACAGTTCTGCAGCTCCTTCCCCCACGTGTGCAGCGATCAGAGCAGCAGCAAAGCACACACTTAGAATACACTACCAAAACCCAAGATTTTCTTTTCTTCCCATCCCACCATCGGGCTATTTATGTGAGTTAATTCATTATTTTGTAGCGGTTCTTGCTTCTCTGCAGCAGGAAGAGAAGCTGAGCTGACACGAGAGCAGCTCGTATTCAAATGCAGCTTTCTGCAGTCAGCAAAAAGTAGGCAGAAAATGACTGTTCAATTAAATCACGTATTTTGGGTAAACCTTCCCTTCTGAAAAAGTTGGTCTCTGCTTTAAAACTGGGTGGCATGATGAACTGCTGTGAAATCATCCCAGGCATTAGAAGGAAAAGAGTATTTCATGTTTGATGAATTTAATCTGTTGATTAAAAAGCAACATTACTGAAAAGCTTTGCACCAAATGGGTGACTCTTGTCCCCTGTTGCTTGGTGTCTCACAGAAATTATCGCTATATGCCTGATGAGTTTTCAGAGTGGTCTCTTCACAGAGCCACTTCTCAGCCCTGAGTCTCTTGGTGGGGTACTTGCTGCGTTTCAGTGAGGTCCTTCAGGATGAAATTAATTCAGTTTAGCAGCCAACAGGCTCCAAATCGATTCATTCTGCAGTCGCGATAGTTTATGGCCAAGAAAGATGGTTTTCACCACATGGTACTGCGCCGACACGTCTGCAGCCACTGAAAGGGAACTTTGTGGAAAAAAAGGTACCCACAAAACTATCCCTTTTAAGTTTGGGAAGTAATAGTTATTTAGCTGCTTAAAAGGCTGACAAAGACTCGCAGGAAAACTCTGATCACAGCCGTGCTGAGACACAGCCTGCGCTCAGCCTGCAGCTCTCTGCTGTCCTGTACCACACGGGAGACACGTCTGCAGGCTCCTTTCTACCTGTCATTCCGGCTCAGCCCCGCGCTACATCCCAGCACATCTTTGTCTTTTTCTTGATAGCAACAGCAATTAATAGGCAATCACAGGGAAAGGGGAAAGGTAGCAAAGAGAAAGGATGCGGCCAGGTGCAACGTGGCAAGGGGACTGCGGGAGGTGGATGGCAGCACCACAGACCGTGAATGGAGGGCAGGAGGGACGGGACAGCTGGGGTACGCCTGCCTTCCCCCTGCCTGGTGTGCACCACGGTTAACGTGCAGAAGCTGTAGCCGGGGCAGAGGCACAGGCTGGCCTTCCTCTGTGCCTTGCTAAGTGGTTTTTACCATCACGACTCAGTGTGGGGGCAGAGCTGCGGGACCCCCAAGATGCCTCGGGATGGAGAGCCGGGAGGGGCCCCATACCAGCAGCGGTGCCTGCAGAGCTGCTCTTCCAGCAGCCAGGGGTGGGGAGAGCCGGGCACCGCGGCGAGGCTCAGGCAGGGCTCTGTGAGCGCGGCCACTTCTGAAACCTGGGCTTAGGGCAACGCAACTGCCACATCAGAGCCCTCGCTGCCCTGCACCAGTGCCACACACCTTCAGCTGCCTTCAAGGTGTTGCACAAGCTCCGTGTCTCTGCGGGCTGCAATGACTGCTGCAGACAGACATGCTGACTGCCTGCGAGTCACCCGCACTCAGACGTAGATTTTGATTACGGCTCTTGATTCTCCAGCCTGCTTCTCAAATGCTAATGTAGTTTTTGATGTACATGTCTTCATCCTTCAGAAAAAGCATAATCCAGCTTTGGACAAACGTAGCACCGTGCTGACTACAGTTTTGCAACAGGAGCTCCCGTCCTGTTCCTTGACTCGATACCAGCGTTTTGTCATTTTTGAGGGAATAACAAACTTGAAAGTATTCGGCTTTGGTGCAGCAATTGCAGCTTAATTGCACGTCTCCTTCTGCCCACACAAATGCTGAAAAGTGACTTGGCAAACTTTAAAGGCAATCCAGGGACTGAAATGGGAAGACTTGACAAGCCAGCATTCATCAGCTCTGACTAACGCGTCTGTAGTCTCAAACCTGCTGCTGTTCCTGCTTTGGCCTGACATCTTGCTGCCCTCAAAGAATTTCTTTTGAGTCTCAATCAGTGTCTGCCGGGTGGTTGTGTCTGAAAGGTCGCCCCAATTTTTAGGCTGCCAGGTTACCCACAAACCAGTATAAAACCATTCCTGGGGCAAGGGCTGTGCTGGCAGTTGGGCTGGCATTAGGACAGGGTGGTTTTGCTGCACAAAGATGGAGGGTGCAGATGCCCTGGGGCATCACTGGGGTTTGTGCTGGTGCCATTCCAGGGGACACGGGTGGCAGCATGGCTCCCCTGCCCCACTTACCTGCAGGCTGGAGGGACCTGCATCCCCAGGAGACCCCAGTGTTGGTTGATGTGCCGGAGCTGTGGGTAGCAGTGGGCCTGGGGAGTCCTCAGAATCCTCATCTGATGGAAACCTGAGCTGCAGCAAGTCCACAGCTCCGTTGAGGGGACTTCTGGACAGGGCAAAGGGGAAGAAGGAAGGGAGGGCAGCAGTCACTGTGCCGCAGGAATCTCAGTATCATGGACAATGGGAAAGATGCTCTGGCCATGTCGCCAGGCTGGGAGGCAGCATGTCTCCAGGTCAGGGGCTATGGAGGCTGCGCTGGTCATCCCTGCATACTTAGCAGTGCAAGGAGGGTTTCTGAGCTCTCTGTTGCTGCTCTGGGCGCAAGAGACTTGTCCCAAACAGTCTCGTGCTGTTGCCTCGGCTCGTACACCTCCTGCTCCTCATGACCCCTCCACAGCCCACATATCCATGGGACATCCTGGATCAAACCCAGCAGGTGACACATTCCCTGTGTTACTTTCCATCATAGCCATAGGCACACTTGCTTTTACTAGTGCCTGCTCTTCAGGCTTTTCACGTCACTGAGGTCTGAGCCGGCTGCAATAGGTTAAAGAGGGTTTTCATAGAAGCATAGAATCGGTTAGATTGGAAAAGACCTTTTGGGTCATCGAGTCCAACCGTTATCTCGCAGGTCTTGCAGGCAGGCTCCAGGCACTCAATCACTAGGAACATGGAGCCCAGGGAGCCGAAGTGGACTCACCCCCTGCCCTGTCTGAAGGCAAAGTGCACCCGTAGGGGTGCCCACCCAACACAGCTGCCCTTGGTCATGTTTTCCCAAGTAGAAATTCAACCAAGATGCCAGAGAGGCCTCAGATTGCACTGCAGGGACGATAGCACAGAGGGAACTGCTTGCTTGCTTTGCTTCTCCCAGAGACTGGCTGCCCTGTGATGGTGGGGCGTGAGGGGGTCCTTTCTGCCTTGGCATGCCTACACAGCTTGTGAGAAAAAACACTTTCATAACCCCCCAAAACATTCATACCCCCAAAATGTTCCTGCTCCATATGAAGGCAAAAGAGATCTATGCCCAGGCAGCCCTTTCTGTCTCAGGGACACCAGGGCTGCATGATTTGGGGCAGATGCTGTTCCCAGTTACAGTAAGGGTGGGAAGGGGGGGGGGGGGGGGGAGGGGGGGGGCAGGGCAGTGCCTGAGGGCAGGGGCAGACATGATGCTCCATGCTTTATGCTCTATTCTCTCGTTCTATCGGTGCTGCTGGCAGTGCTCCCTGCTCAGCTGCCAGGGCTGAGAGGTCGCCTTGAGGAGACAGGGAGAGGAGTGAGCTGAGATTAGCGGTTAGCCTGGGAAGCATGCAAATGAGGTCATGAACCCCCAGAGGAAGAGCAGAGAAGGCGTCAGACAACCACAAAAGATCTTGTGGTTATTTGCTCAGGTTCAGATGCATCTCACAGGGGCTGCTGCTTTATCTATCCCTCCTTCCTCAGGGATGTCTGGACAAGCAGGCTTCTCAGGGGCTCTAGCTGTGGTGAGCCGGAGGCCTGAGGCACAGGAGGAGGTGGGATGGTGCTGGCAGGGCTGGCCCAAGGGAAGAAGGCGCTGAGCTGCAAGCCTCCGGTGGATGCAGAAAAGAGTTAATTGCAGACCCCAGCTCACCTTCCTCGGAACAGCATTTGTTTGTGATCAGCATAAAGTTAGGGTGCACTTTAATTCATTATTTTGCTTGAACTTCTCTGCATGGCTGAGCAGCGGTTTAGCGTACAGTGTCCTGCTTACACTTGGCATGGGGAACATTGGGTCTATAGGGTTTTGCAAGTAAAATATTTAAGATTTCTCAGGAAATGGTGCATGCAGTTTTTCAGGAAGATGTTTTGCTGCTTTCCCAATGACCAGGCTCATCCGGCATGTTCGAGCGACAGCCTCATTTATATACGGCATTGGAGAAGTGAGGGGAGTAGATGTTCTCTTCTTTCAGAAAAGGCACAATTTACCGAAGGACAGGAATTATGCAAAGCAATGTGATTTACTCACATCCTGAAGTCTGTAAACAGTGTGAGTTATGCTGCATGGCACTTTTGAAAAGATAACTGGGAAAGGAGGCCCCTTGCTTCATTTTGTGAATGAGTGACTCTATTGTATAATGTTGGGGTTTATTCCATTTCATACTGTGTACACAGTACTTACTGCGCGTTTGTAAATGAGCAACTGAGGAAATAGATCTTTGCTGGAGGCAATTGCTTTCCCAATAGTGATAGAAAACATCATGCATGGCAGACTCGAAGGTTATTATTTTAATACCTTTCTTCTTGTTGTAAAGCAACATGCCCACATGCTCTGGCAGGCATGCTGGGTCACCCCCTCCCTCCCCGTCACACCAGTTACCGTCAGGCTGCGTTGTTGCAGTGGGTGCAAATCCCCCCGTCAATCCCGATGCCATGCCCCTGCCGTAGAGCCAAACCCTTGTCTTGCCCAACTATAGCAACCGGGCCATTTGAGATCTTTGCTCCTTCCTGCCCTGGCCCTGATAGCTGCACCCTCAGCCCCTGCTCCAGGGTCTGTCCGCTCAACCCTCCTCCTCTGCTCCTTTGTTCCTCCAGTCATCTCCTCCTCGCTAGGATCAGCCACCTGCCACGCTCTCCCATAGACCTGAGCAACAAAATTCAACTTTGTGAAAAAGCATTGAGGTTTTGCATGTGTTCTGCATAAGACTCAAAATACCATTTTCCAGGAGAAATCTGTTGGGATGATCTAAACTTGTGGGGAACAGGGTGGCTTTAGGGGCAAGGTGAGAACAATAGCATCTCAGAAGAGCAAATAGTTTGACTGGAGAGTCCAAATGCTTGGACCAAATCCTTGGAGACTGGTCTGGCTGGACATTTCTGGGGGGTTTCCACCTCACCTCTACTTTCACTAGGAATTCCAGCCCACACCACAGACCTCCCTCTGAGGGCACCTCATGTAGACCAGTGAGTTGCGTTAACTCTGTAATCTCCTGTTTTGTAACCAACAGAAGATCACAAAAGAAGTTGAAAAATTCCTGAACAATAGAAACTCCTCTGCTCCTGAAGCTCTGAAGGACTTGCCTTTCTCAGTGAGGTGCTTGGGATGGCCTATCCCTCACATAACATGCTCTGGAGCATCCCCATCACTCCATGCCCCAGCCAGTCACCTCGTGGGGGTGTTGCTTTGTAGCCTGCAGCCCCTCCGAGCAGGCCCTGCTTGGCAAGGTGGCACTTTGCACCCTGCTTGCAATGAGCAGCACAGGACACCACTCTCTGGTTACCTCTGTGGAGGAAGAGATGCAATACAGTGAAAAAAGCAGGTAGCACTGATGTAGCCATGCTTAGGGGACCATGCACTGCCTGCCCCTTCTGCATGGGAATGCTCCAGGAGCAGGGGAGGACACGGCAGGCCCCTGCTCTGCCCTGCTGCTTTGAGTGTAAATGCCAAAACCACAGGGCTCTCACACCTGCACACCTGCTGCAAGGCTGCCTGTGTCACGTGAACCGCACATGCAAGGCGAAAATTCTGCGGCCCTTACCAAAAAAGCTGCGGCTGTAATGACAAGGCTGCCGTTGGCCATCTTCCCAGGCGTGAGGCTTTTGGCAGGACCCGCGGCCGGGGCAGGCGGAGGGCTGGCAGCTGGCTCGTGCCCGGAGAGCCACTGCCTCCGTTTTCCAAGACTCCCTGTTTATTTGTTCTACAACAGCTTGAAACCAAATAGGGTTAATAGCCCTCCCTGTGTCCTAGTGAGATGAAACTACCATTGGGAGACCCAGGACAATTTTTATGTAGGATTAGAAAACAAAAATCAATATTTAATTATCTGTAAGCTTTTTGTGTCACTGCATCCTTAGCTTGCTAACTGTGAGTGCCGGCTGCCATGGAGAAAGTAAGTCATTAAAGCTGCAGTATCTTTTACTGGCCCTTTATGGGCCTGCAGTAAATAGAGTACATTATCACTTCTCACACACCCGTATTGTTATTTATCTTTACAATCTCTATTTACCTATATTTATGGCAGATTTCTCCTGTATATTATATGGCTAGGTTAACTTTAATGGGGTTCATTAAAACGGGCACTTAACAAAACTTTGGAGCATCCTCATTTGAACAGATGGCAAGAAACTGAAACAGGGAAAGGAGGAAGAAAGGTGCTTCATGTCAATAAGTCCACAGCGCTCAGGAGGCAAAGGGTGGGTTTTGGATACGCTGGTGGCTTCAGGGATGGTGTCCCAGCCCAGGGCTTTCCAGGACCCACAGTCACTGGGTCAGCCTTGCTGAGTCAGGAGGAGGAGGAGGATGGACCTTTTGCTGGGCTCCAGGAGCTCAGTCCCAGGATGTTCCTGGTGTCTGGGGAGCCGTGAGCTCTTGGCTCTGAGGGGCTGCTCAGGGTCTCCCCGCCTGATCCCTGTTACACCTTCCTTCCTGACCCCCGGCTCTTCGCTGACACCCCAGCGTGGTCCCCATGGGGCAGCCTCCCACCCCAACACAGCCCCACGGGACAGATGGACAAAGTGCCCAGCACCGCTCCTGTGCGAGCCCACCCGGTATAGCTCTGTGCGCCCACGGAGCCGCCAACATCCAGCGCCATGGCACGGCCCATCCACCTGTACGTGCAAAGCCATGAAATACTCATAGCAACATTCAAATGACAATAAATAAATACTCTGGAAAATGAAACCTTCCCCGACGCGGAGGGGAACTGGCAATTAGCTGATCTTTTTGCTGCAGTAGTTAATTTTTTACAAGCCTCCCTTATTTTCACTGTTTCCCCTGGTTAATAATGACTAGCAGCCGCTTACACCATAAATAAGTTCCACAAATTTCGCAGATGCACCGGGCTGTTTAAGCAGGGAAATTGAGCAGCATATGTCTGAATGGTTAATTGACTTAATTGCTGTTAGTTGGGCTATTAGCACACTTGATCCACCCCAATGACCGCAATACTTCCTTAATGGTGTTCATTTTATTTGGATGCCAAGCTCCAGTTACCATTACAGGGAAATTTCCAATTGCTGATTACCTCATAAATATATAATTGTAGTCATAGGCTAAATAAAGCCAACAGGCATTAATAATGAACAGCGTTTGACTAAGAGCCTTTAAAGGATGATGGAAGTTTCTTTAAAGACCTTAGCTATTCTTGAAATGTAAATAATCTTTCATGCTTCTATTTTTAATGATGCTGCATCCTTTTTCCAGTCGGCATCAAGCACTAGGAGAAGTAAAGTTGCGTTCTGTGCCCAGGTAATGCCCAGAAAAAATAAAAGGCTCCAAGAAAGGAGCCTCCCAAGCTCTCACTAGTCCACCCCAAGCACCAGTTCCCAAGGGACGCTGAGATTATTTCTTTCAGGTAAACACCGGCATGTGAGTGACCAGTGACACAAGCCTCTCATGCAGGCTTTTTTAACACAATTTTCCCCACTCCCTATATGCAAGGAAAGATAAAAGCAAAGCACCACCGGGCCAAATCCTTCCCTTCCGTGCATGCGGGGGGCTCGCAGGGTGGGTAAGGGGAGCAGGTGAAGGATGCTGCAGCTCATGCACAAGGCTGCTGAGACAGGCAAGCATGTCACCAACTTCATGCATGTCATGCTGGGTGGGACAGCTGTCACCTTCCTGCCCAGCCCTCCACGTAAAGCAAGGCCTTGGTTGCTGCCCCGTGGTGGGGACCTGGTGAGAATATCCCCAAAAGCAGCACCCACAGCAGGGGTAGGAGAGCTGGACCCCTGCTTGGGCACTGGCCTGGCTGCAGCCCTGGGTCCAGCCACCCCAAAATATAGTCCATTGCCAAACAAACAACAAAAAAATAAATGTACCTACGAGTGCAGATCTGCCCCAGAGGGCAACACTAAGGACAAATATGATTTACCCAGAAGAGGAACAGCAAGGGAAAAATAGCCTTTTCTAACTCCAGCATTGTTACTGGCTCTAGAGACAATTTAATTATCCTAGGCTATTCTTAACTGACCTAGTAAAATGAACCTGTCTAGCTCTGTCCACAGTCATTACCTACGATTTGCTAATTCATGTGGAGAAGAAATTACTCCTAGATAGTCTGTTAATCTTTGATTCCTAACCATGAGCTCATTTACTCTGGACTTGTTCCCTACTGGTGCCAAATGGAGAGAATTAAATTAGTTATTTTCAGCTATTAGAGAACTAGTTACAATTAATGTTGTCTTTGACAATAGCTTGATTATATGCAGATGCCTCAGTGGTGCTGCCGTGGGCAGGTGGTGTGGCATGGCCATGCTGCCAGCTGGGGCAGGGAGGACTTTGGCTGCTTGTTTTAGCCCAAGAGCCTTCTGCACTAATTAGGGTTTGGGTCTGTCCTATGCATCCCTGTGGTAGGTTTGCTCTCACTAACAAGTGGGGCTAACGAGGTGTGGGAGCAAGGCTGCATGTGCCTGCTCCTGTGCCAGACATGTGGGCTGTGGACACTGAGCGTGGGACCAGCCACTCTTGGCTCTGTGGGGTGAGGGTGGTCCCCACGTCCCCAAGCAGCATCCCATCCCCACCCCACCATGGTGCTGCCAGAGAGGTGGGGTTGTGTTGCCCCAGAGCTACATGTCTTGTGGGACCACGGGCTGCCCCCACAGGGGAGATGGCATGGGGGGCTCTGCTGCTGCCCTGCTGAGAAGCTGTTTCCTGTTTCCACCCCTCCTGCCCATTTCTGTGGACACTGCTCTGTGGTGGAAAGCCAAAAAATCACTGTATGTGTGCAGGGACGGATGTTGTGAAGGAAGAAAAAAATCAGGAGAGAGAAGGCTTTTGAGGAACAGGGGAGTGAAACACCATTCATAAACTCCCGCCTGCCCAAGCTGCCCTGCCTCCAGCACCAGGGTCTCTCTGCATCCCAGGGCCACTCCCCCTTATCCTGCCCTCACACTGGGAGAAGAGGAGAAGGAGGGGCTGGCAACTGTCGAAATTCCCAGCCCAGGGCTGGCACAACCCAAGGGCAGCAGATGAGCTTCCTTCTGGGAAGAGCCACCTTCCCGAGGGTAGCAGTCCCCCCACCATGCCCCATTCCTGTGGGATGCATCCCGCCAGGATCTCCCTCTGCAAACCCACCAGGGACTGGCCCCCTGCAGGCATCATCAGGACAGCTGGCACAGACCCCCTGCCTGCCCATCCCTCATCAGATGGAGGTGCAGCTCCTCTCCATCCTCTCCACCCTCCCCGCTCCGTGCCTTCGCACCCGGCCACAGCCTGACCCAAGCAGCCTCGGCGGCAGCCTTCAACCAAGCTGCTGATACAAACCAATTATTGATGTAAACGGGGTCAGGCAGACTGCTCTTCAAACCCGGCGAAAACGAGAAGCAGATGTTAGTTTCAGCAGAGAAAAGGTCTTGGGATATGAAATAGTTTCACCTGGTGCCTTCATCTTCTAGAAAATCACACATGCCAATTCCTTTTGAAAATGATCAAAGCCAGGCACAGTGTTTCCTCTCTCCTTGCCGATCTACTTGAGTCTGTTTTATCAGATGGAGTTTAAAGCAATAGTGTGTTTTATTTTAAAACAGACTTAAAAAATATTCTGGCCTATCAGCTTGACCATTCAAACCATCTGGTTTCATACATTTCAGATGTTAGCCTGAAGAAGAGAAACGGTGTTAACAATAAGCAAAAGTACCTAATAATCAGTTTAATACAATGCTGCGTAGTACTTATAAAGTTGGCATATCCAAAATTATTACCAGAAGCCCAATCTTAATCCTTTTTAAGTTGGGGGGGGGGGGGGGAATGGATCAAAAATTAGAATGATATCAAGCATAAAATAATCTTCTGTCTGTGTCGCACTGATAAAAAAATAGAATATATAATTACCATGTAAAAACTGCTTATGTTTGTGATTATATGTTGCTGCCATCTCCAGGTCCTCACTGTAAATGACTTAATTGGGTTGTCCTGATATATGAATGCAGAGAGCAGGAGCGTGTGCCGGATCTTGCAGGGGTGCCGATCTCCATGCCCGGGCTGCACGAGCACGTGCCAGGCTGGGTGCCTGCCCGGGGAGACCTGACACACGGCCCGAGTTTTGAATCTCTTGGAGATGCTGCAGCCTGTCAGGGGGCTGCTGCTGAAAGCATTCCTGGGGGCTGAGGTGCTCCCACCCTGGGGTGGCTGCTCTTAGGTTTTCTTTTTCACCCTTCATTATAATTGCCATCTCTCACCACAGATACGATTTTTTTCCCCCTCTGGTTATTTATGAGAAGAGTGAGCAGAAAGTCTGGTAGAATAATGGCGTGGAGGTGATGTGGGGTGGACGTGGCATGGGATGGCAATTTTTGAATTTAGAAAGTGCCTCATGCCTGAAGGGCTATTGAAATCAATAAGGGAACTGGGAGGGAAGGACAAAGGACCCAATGCCCTGTCTAGACACTAAATGTACTTGAAAATCAAGTCATGGGATTATCTCTCCATAAGAGCAGACTGGGCAGACATACAGCAACCAGTGTTCAGGACTGAAAGGAAATTGGAAAAAAAAAAAAAACACCAACAAAACAAAACCAACTCAGAAAGCTGGCAAAACTAAAAGGATGTGCTCTTTTTGTTGCTTTGAATAGCACTTGGATAGATAACTCACTGCCTATGAAAGAAAAACAGGAGACAAAATTCCAGTGTATTAGAGAAGCATCTTTCCATACACACAGAGATATCACCAGCAGCAGGCAAGCCAGCACGGGCTTCTGCATCCCTGCTGGGAGAGACATGTGGGCATGGGTCAGCATCACCTTCCCAACACTCAGAACTGCTCCAGGCAGCGGGAGCAAGTGTAGGCAAACAACACCTGAGTGTGTGGTGTAAGCCTGCTTTACTGTTCATTAGCAGACATTTCCCCCAGCTAGGGAACAAAGAGTAAGGGCACAAAGTCAGAATTTCAGTCATGGGAGAGGGGACATGCTCCAGCTGGGAGCCGCAGGCAGACCTTGAGCCACCTTTGCCGTGCCCAGGGCAGAGCTGAGGAGCATGAGGTCTGGTGGAGCTGATGCAGGAACAGTGACCTGGAATATCCCAACCAGGGGAACGAGTCCTATTTATGAATGAGATAAATAACAGCAGAATGCTCTCTAGGTAAGGGAGATACCCAGAGATTCTCTGTATGAAAGCTTGGATCTGCATCTCCTCGCAAAACAGATAGCTGTGTATAATAATAAATATCTGCCCATGGATAGACCGTGAATAAGTACAACATGTATAATGCACCAGGATTACGTGATTTTTATGTATAAAAATGTCTTATTAGCTTTCTGTTTTTTCTCCCACATATCAAATAACAATACCCCACTTACAGCTGAAGTATGCTCCTTTTTACTACCCGCTATATTTATTACAGCTGAGAAAATAGATTTTTTTTCTTTTTTGTTTGGTTTTTTTTATTTGCTAAATTTAGCCATTTTTCTGGTGATGATGTTCAGTGGCATAGAAAGCAATATTCTCAAATAAGTTCATCATTCTCAAAAGCCTTTGGTGTCATTTAGTGAGGAATTCTTACTCTGAAAAACATTTGAATGCAAATTATGGCTATTACCACAATTAAATATTTATTTTTGCCCCCAAATGTGAAGATAATTTCATAACTAACTCAGCAAGGTAGGCAGCAGCAGAGGGGAGTGTGACAGACGCTGTACGTGTGGCGTGCGCCGAGCTGCACTGTGGTGCATGCCATACATCGGCACTGGGGTGGCTCCTCAGAGCTGCTGTGCTGCTGTCCTGGGAGCAAACCAGGATGAGGTCTACTGTGGATAAAGCTGCCCAAGCCCCCCCACCAGCATCCCTCCCTACTCCAGCTCCCGGAGAATCTGGGGTGCTGCGGGGAGCTAGGAGGTGGTGGCCTCAGGGTCCCCCTGCACTTGATTGCCACTGCTCGCCAAGTCCCTTGGGAAGGGCAGTTTTGCTTTGGTTTTTCCCAAAGAACATTTTTGAGTAAAGGAAAACATTGGTGAGAAATCCAGAAAACATGAATGGAAGTTTGATGTTTGTGAAAACCTCACGCTCCTGAGTTCTTGGCTCATTCAATGAAAACCTGAATCTTTTACTGAAACACAGAGAAAATCTGATGAAACTTCTGAAAATATCGCTTTTCTAGCAACCCAAGGCTGTGCCTTTCATCAAAAAAAAAAAACAGTGATACCATCGTTTTGAAAGAGTTTTGCTCACCCTACATTGGGTGAGATGGCATGAGTTTTGCTGAGGAGATCAATGGGTCTGCTCTTAGTGCTTTTTTCTAGAAGCTTTTACTGGTCCTAAGTTCTTGGGCAGAGAATTTTTCATAATAGCTTCTAAAACTGCAAATCAATAAATGATGTTTGCTAAACAATCCAGTCAAATCGAAGTTATATTTTGAACCTGAAAATGTACCTGCTGCACTTTTTACCATTTACCCAGTGCTAATATTTACCTGGAATTAATTCTGTTCAGTTCCCAACTAAAAGCATTGCCTTTCGGGGACGAAGCTGGCTAGCAGGGTCTTTCATTGCTCCTCTGGGGTGAAAATGTTTTGGATGAACATAATTTGTTCTCTGATTTCCCAGGATCCAAAACCTATTTGATAGCAAAGGTCAGAAGAGTTTTCAGTCATGCAGACAAGCTGCCAAATATAGATGGCCAGAACCGCAGAAATATGTAAATTCATTCACTTGGACAATTAACATTTAAGCTAAATTAAAACTAGAAGCAGTGAAGACACAAGAGCAAAGGCTGTGCTCATCGTGCCTTTTGAGGCTGGCACAGCATCGCTGATCCTACTCCTTCGGTCCCATCTGCACTCAGATTTTGTTTGTTGCCAATAAATCAATAGTTTGGGTAACACTTTTCTGGTGAGTTTTGGCTGCTGTGTCATGAACTCATCTAAAATCCAGAAGAAACCTGCTGCACTGCCTCTTGCTGTGTAATTCCTTTGGAGATGCAGGGCAGCGGGTTCGGCTGGCAGATGTGCCGCGCAGCCATCGTGGGGATCGCACCGTCCATTCCTCCATGCCCTCCGCTCTGTAACCATTCCTGGATCTTTTCAAGCTGGGAGGGAAATCGAGCCAGCAGCTGGTGGGGTTCTGTGTGGCCCTGCTTCCCTCTGCTTGATCAGCTGTATCTCTTGTGATGACCCTACCTCCACCCAAACTCCACTTCTCTTTCAGCAGGGACGGCAAAATCCCATCTGCTGCCTCTCTCTTTGGCTTGTCATTTATTCCACTTTTTAAGCCACAGGTTCCCACTGTAGCTGGGTTGCCTTTGCCTACCGTGACTCTATCTGGAAACTTCTCATTTCATAGAATGATAGTTTAGGTTCCTCCCAGCTCTTTAGGAAGCATATGTGAACGGGCATCGCTTTCCTTAGTTTTTGCTTACAGCACATTTAGGGCTAGGTCGATGAGCTCCAGTCAAGCCAGCAGTTGCCCTGAGTTTTTGACTTTGCCATAACGCTCCAGATTGCTGCCAGCCTCTTAACAAAGCCTTGAGGCTGGCAGAAAAGGGATGTGCTCTAAAGCTGTTTGCTCACCGACCATTGTGTAGGAGAAATTCCATACGGTATGAGCATCTCTTCTATAGTGCTCAGTAAAGGTGGGGCAGAAGGCAGGAGTGACTCTTTAATGAGGGGGGATGTCTAAAGAAGTTTGTGAATGGACTGGGAAAGTCATGGGCTTAGGATCACATTGCTCCTGCTGAAAGAGGTCTGTAAATGGAGTCATTATTGGTGGCAGTAACCGATCCGCCTCCTGGCTGAGAGTCATGGAGATTAGACATTAATTGAACATGGTCTCTAAGAGGGGAGTGTTTCAGGGTTAAAACAGGGAGGCAAAAGAAACATTAGAATTGTAGAATAGAGAGGGGCTGTTAATAAAGACACAAGGGCAGCTGTGCACCGAACGTGGGGGGTTGATATAGAATTTCAAGAGCTGGGGTCCTCTTTCCACTGAAAGCTACCTTACGTGGGGATGTAACCCTAGGAATTGAGCCCCGGAGCCACTGCTGCTCCATCCTCCACTGCCCTGGGGAAGGTGAAACAGGGCAGTAGCAGCTCTTGCCCTGCAAAGGGGTCTCCAGACAGCGCTGCTGTGAAATCTGCTTTGATGGCGAGATACTGCATGGGGGGAGAAAGGGTTCCTCATTGATTCCCACCGTACACGGGACCTTTTGTCTCAGTGACTTGGGACCTTCCTGTTGTGCAAACTGCAATTAATAGATCAGGAGGTATGTGATGAGCAGAGAGAGCGCCTTCAGAAGGTGGAGGTTCACTGGGGTGTCGTGCCCTAGCACAGCTGTGGCTGAATTTAATATCGAAGTCACGACGAGACAATCAGTTTTCTTCGTCACAGCTTTTCAGTTCATTACTCTCCCTCTTCCTTTTCTGCAAATAAGTAAATGCACTTAACGGGTTGCTACAGGTCATCTAAGCTAACTGTCATGTGTGCACTCTTATCCCAAGGTAATTGCAAAGTACTGTTACCCATCTTAAATGTCAAGAAAGTGATTTAAATATAAATTTACGTTTGCTGCAAACTAAGAACACATACACAGGCAGTTACTGCAGCCCAGCTAATGCACCATAGCCTGCAAAATGTGGTAATCTGATCAGGTTTCTCAACCTGACTTATGTTTATATGTACAGGAAATTTCAGAGGAAGATATTGCAACTTGGAAATCAGCTGTCACCGCTTCTTGCTGCAGGATGGGCCATCACAATAAATCTCCACCTCTGCTACAGCAGCTCCTCAGACTGTTTCACCTCCCTTTCAGTAGGGACAAGAGGAAGACCACATTTTGCTGGTAGGAGTAGAAGGACTTGCACAAGGCTGTTCAAAAGCTGTGGCTTCTCCCCGCTCTGTGCTGGCCGAAGGTGGCTCAGGGTGGAAAGAGCTCAGTTGGAACCCTTATGTATGTGTCAGACGGCTCCCAGCTGTAACGTGAGTGATGCTGAATTCCCAACAAACACCTCTGCTGCATGCACATCCCAGCCATCACCACTGGCATTTCTGGGTATTTGACAGCCAGAAGGACATCCTGTGAAAAACTTGGAAGCAAACCTCCCGTTGGAAGTGGTGATCCCTCTGTCGATTGTAAACAATGAGCAGGAATAGCAAGGCATGCAGCCAGTGTCTTGCAGACATCGACTGGAGTCGAGACACGGGCTGCCCTCACGGTGGGAGCAGCCCAGTGTGGGGTCTCCACCGCCTGCTTTCTGATCCCCAGCCATGGGAATGACCGTCTGGGGCGTGAGCGCTTGCACAAGCTGACATCTGCAACAAAACTTCTCCTGCAGGAGCAAGCAGAAGGCAGCACAGGAAGCCAGCAGCGGGGTGCCGGGAGGGCTGCCCTTGAAATGTGCTGCCTCTGACGGCCAGAGGGAATGGGAAGTCAGTCGGTCTGTGCAGCTCCCAGCTAGAGCTTGGGGGGGCAATGGGAGGGGAATCATTTCCAGGAGCAGGATAACAGTGTTGGTGCACACAAGGAAGAGAACGTGGCTCCCTGAAGCCCCCCAGTTTCATTGCCAGCCTGGGCAGAGGGTCCACAGGCACACAGCAGCACACCACAGCCCAGCCTGGCTGCAGGGCAGTTCTGCACGTCCCAGCTTTGGACAGCTTGCTGTCAGGCAAAGTTTCAGGAATTAGACATTATGGTGTTTTTTCAAAGCGCATTTAGAAATACCAGTTTGGGGTCTGAAAAAGAATGTGTTTTCCCTCCCTGAATTTCAGGATCACTTAGAAAATTGCAAGTGAAATTCCCACTCGTGGCCAACCCGGGCTCCAGCGCTGCTGGAAGCCACCGTGATCCATGTGTGGAGGGGAGCCAGGCTGTTTGGACAACCCTCGTATCGATGTATCCAAACTTTGGAGACATTGATTTTGCCACTTTCACGTCTGACAGGCTTTCATTAACAGCTTTGATGTAACTCTGATACAGAGGATAATCTGTGTTTTCCTAGTTGAGCCTGTATTTCCTCAGGCACGCAGATAGCTGGCACCTTTCTCCTTCTTCCTCTCCCACAGTTTCCACATGAGTAGTCCCAGCAATACGCAAAAACCCATTTAGCAAATGGATTTTTTCTTGTGAAGTGTTCAAAAATAGTCACCCTTTATTATTAAAAATGGTGACTGTTGTATCATGACTCAACAGTCTGAGGGCAAATCTGCACACTGTATATCAATACTTCACGTAAGCAAGTGGAGTAATCAATAGTTCAAGTATATTTCTGTATTTATTACATATTCAATTGACTAACTCATGCCCTTTCATCAATACATTAACTGATAATAAAACTCTGTTTACTATAGAAAATATTAGACACTGTGTAACAAATAATTGAACATTAGTATGTGCAAGTATTGAGCTACAAAGGAGCAGCAGGAGGGAACTGTATAATATCCTCCTGGTTAAGCCCACCTTGTGTGATTAAAGGGAAAACAAAATGCCACAGATAAGAGATTAAAAACATCTTGTGCTAATATAGATCTGAAGTCATCAAAGGAGGAAAGATTAAAATGAGCCGGTTCCTGATTTCAAGTTGTCACAGTGTTTGAAATGCCTGCTCCAAAGCAAAACTCCCTGGGAGGTTTGATGGCAGCAATGGCTGGAGCATGGGTCAGGTTTGCAGAACGTGCCCTTCAGCAGCAGCGAAGCGCCGGGCTCACCCACAGACCACGGCGGGGCCGTGCTGCTGCCAGCGCACGGTGCTGTGAGCAGCTGTGCTCCTGCAGGGCTGCTGACCACCGCAGAGGTGGGAAGGGTGGCCCTGGGGATGGTTGGCTGGGCTCCAACTCAAAGGTTTATTTCTGCTACAGTTTTGGACAGGTAACATAGACCTCAACGGCTGTGACTTGGGCATAGACAACCTTCCTCTTGCCTAGTCTTTGCTGGTGGAAGGCATAAGCTTTTTGGGGCAATAACCTTCTTCCAGGGGAGGTGCCCATGCCCTGCACCAAAATGCTGGCCCACAAGCTGGGAGCCTCCTTGGAGCCCCTGCTCTCGGGTACAAAGCAGGGCAGTAAACCCCCATATGTGCACTGTGGAGGATGAGAGCCCAGCGTCAACCCAGAGTGAAGGGAGAGCACTGGGAAAACCTCACCGCTGCCCTGACACACAGCTGAGAGCCATGGGCATCATCTGGGCACTGCACAGGCAACAAAAATCACATACTTGGTGTAAAACCATGGTACTGAGAACAGCCAAAGCAGGTTCAGTGTCTTGCAGCAGGGATAAAGTCTATAGCAGGAGGAAGAAGTAGGATTTGGATACGTTTTATCTGGGACAACCGTTGGCTTTGACAATATTTTAGCTGAGGAAACCTAACTGAACCTATCTGGTTCCAGGGGAAGGAGGCACCAGGAGATGGGAGGTTCAGGGCTCTTAGGCAGCACTGAGCAGAGATATCCAGGACTCGATGGTGTACAACTGCACAGTTTCCAGCTCTGTGACCCTGTCCTCCCAGAAAAGCATCAGGGCTGCAGACGCAGTCAGGGTCTTCTTGCTCGCACAGGGTAACCCCTTTAAATACACAATGATACTTAACAGCCAGGAAGCATCTTGTTACGATTTACAGGGTATTAATGAGCAATCTGGTACATATGGGAACAAATGATAGCACTCTGCGTTAATACCAGGGTCATTAATGCATACTCTAACAGAGGAAATAATTAGGGTGAATTACAGCTATAAGGCTGCATTGGCTGGTGCGTCTAGTTCTCGGATTGTTCTCTGAACTCACCTATATCTGGCTGGGTTCAAGGTGGCATCTCGGAGGGGAGTGGTGTTTCCATTGCATGGAGGTGAGCCAGCCAGGACCAGCTCTGCCACCGCCACACTGCAGCTGGGTAATTAGCAGCAGAGATGGCCTCTGTCCTTAAGAGAAAGGAGCCGATGGGTTTGAGTCAAATGTGAAAGAACAGTTTATTTTGTGTCAGTTTTAATCAAGCTCAATAGCAAAGCCTCTATTAAGTGTGAGGAATGTGTCCTGTGAATGCACTGCATTACTATTAGTTATATTTTATTTTTATCATTGTTATTATTTATTAGTCTGGAGACCCAGTAGTCCATCGATTTGTTTCTGAGTACCCCAAATGAGGCTGAGCAATCATAGATCATCTTTGACTGAGGCTGACACTGGCATTTTCTCTCCTAAACCCTTTGTTACAAGCGTGCAGGCTCTGGAGCAGGTTTGGTCTGAGGCAGGTGATGACCAAAGCCCTGGCTCTGCTGGGCGGTGAGGCTGCGAGGGAGCTGCAGGCTGGCCGGCGCTGCATCCAGGGGATGCTGACAGCACCGTGCTCCCCAGGGTGGCCTGAACAGAACCTGGAGCAGCCCAGGGAGGCAGGAGCCAGGTGGGCCAGGGGTTGCTGCCCCGGCTGAGTCACGTCCCTGGCAAGGACACCGCTTGTGCAGAGCAGATCAGAGAAGGACTTTCTGGACTAAGAATTGTACTGTGTGCGATGCAGCCAGCTCAGCGCAGGTGAATAACCCTTACACATTCACTTGGAGAATATAGTGGTCGTCCCCCTGCAGCAGGGCAGGGGGCTGGCCCCTGCTTGGAGTGAAAACAGAGCATGGATGAAAGAAGGGGGTGCATTTTCCTGCGGCTCTGCAATTATTAATAACACACAATCCCTTTATGAAAGCAAACTGAGGAAATCAAAGCATGAAAAGTAGGATGCAAAGAAAACTGAAAACCATTTCAAGTGCAGTGAATACAGTGTGAAGGAGTGAGGAAGGACTGTGGACTTAACACAGCTAGCACCATTTGCACTCACCAGCACACTGCATTTGCGTTTGCTCCAGGAACTGGAGTGCCTCAAAGCAGGGCATGCTTTGGTTGTATTTAATGCATTGCTCTCCATAACCTCAGTTCAGCAAGGTGTTCAAACATGATCATCTTTCACAAAAGTGCAGAAAAACAGTAGGCACAGCATTTGGAGCCTGACCCTCTCTCAGCCTGTGCTGAGCTTACACTCAGCAGCTGCCCCAGTCCCCAGATTGACAGGGTGCCCACCGATGGCATAAGCTGTCACACCCTGGCCGAGCAGTGAGCGCTGGCACCGCGGCGTGGGGAGCCCCAACCCGGGCAGTGCCATGCTTCCCCATGCCACAGCCAGGGAGGCAGCGCCGAGGCCGTGCACCATGTATAATGCAATGACCAGCCAAGGCATTTGTGTCCAGATGTGTGTTTACATCCCTTTACCCTGGTGTTTTACGAGGGAGAACGTCTGTGTCTTTGTCACTGCTGATTGCCCTCCGCTTGTTCTTGCATTTGATAGTTTCAGACAAGCAGCCTTCACCTGAGGACATGTCAGAGCGTTGCTGGTTACTTGTCCAAAGGGGAAAACATTCTTTATCTCCTTCAGTAGCTTGTGCTTTATGATGCAGTAATATCCTCTGCTGCCGGAGCTGCAGCCTCCTCAGTTAGCATGAGATACGTATTATATGTATTTCAGTGATTCTGCAGATATTCTGTGTATTGAACAGACTATCTCAAGTGCTATGCAAATGAAGGAATAAAAATCTGCAATATTTTCAAAGTGAAAAAGGGGCTTTATTTCCAGATATAGATTTTTGTGGCAAAAGGGAAGGGTAGCTATTTACAGTGCACGGCAGCCTGCAGCTCAGGAGCAGGCTGCCCCACTGCCAGATTTACCTTTGCAAACAGACGTTGATCCCGTTGGAGCGAGGCTGTGACAGTGGAGGATGACCCAGGGGGCTGGGTGGCAGGGACCCCTCGCTGTCACAGCTTGCTGCAGGCGTCCCTGCCCGTGTCCGGCTACTCTGCCTGCCTTGCCATCACCCTGGCAGGAAGATGCTGGACACCCATGGTTGACCTCAGGCAGCTGAACCACCAAGCTGAAACAAATTTGAATTACTGTTCATCACACTAAAATAAAAGACTTTCACAGGGGCCCTTCAGCATGGCCAACAGCAGAAGGTGATGGAGACTTGGGCTCATTAGCGGCTTGCTGCTCCGGGTAGGAGCTCACCCACAGCGTGCTGCCAGTGCAACAGGACCCTGGGTGCTGGAGAGCCACTGGCAAGCCACCCCAGGTCTGGGCAGAGCTGGGCTGGGAAGCTTGGAGAGCTGGAAAGCCAGCAGCCCCAGGGTGGGCAGGGTGATGGGAGCGGGATGTCTGGCTGGGGACGGACATGGGAAGCACCATCAGTGCCCCATTAAAGCCAGTTTGGATTGTGTGGGTCACCGTCCTGCCCTCAGTGCTCCTGGTGCAGCCCTCAATGCCCCAGACACCCCCTGCATGCATAGATATATGGGTAGTGTGTGTGTTTAATAAAATACAAACTTACATTTCCCTTTCCAAATGAAATTAACATACTTTATTGCCAGCTATAAGAAATATTCCTTAAGGGTAAGAAGTTTATAAAAAATTTAAAGTAACAAAGGCAAACTTATAAAAAATTCATCTTTTAGTAGTGATTGCTCTATAAAAAAAAGAGTGAGTTTAAGTGAGAATACAAAATTCACAGAATTAATTATGTAAACAGAAAAAAAGGCACAACAGCTGAGAACTAAACTAATTAGCAGCAGAGTCGCCCTGCAAGTGTCAGCCTGGACCTGCAAGTCGGCTGCTGAAGAGTAACCCACAGTGACAATTGTGTCCTGAAGTTATTTATTAAATAACTCTGCTATGTTCCAAATAGTGTTGACTTAATTAAATGAACTGTATGTGTGGGGAGACACCAACTTTTCTCACCTGTGCATCATGCACAGCAGGGTGTCCCATGATCTTTATACCAACAATATGTGGAAGGATTTGCTGAAGTTTGCTCATTGTTACTGAGGGCACCTCCAGAGGAGCTGCTGCAGCTCTGCCAGCACGGAGGTACAGGCAAAACATATTCATGGTCCATACTGGGATCCAGGCAGGACATTTCAGCAGACCTATACCATGGCTTGCTGTGGCAGAAGAGGTGACTCATAACTTCATCCCAATACTTGAGCAACATCAAGTCTAATCTGCTTACAAGGTGCTGTGGCAAGGCACTCACTGCTTCCCCGGTTTTGCCAGTGGTAGTGGGTTTGGCGAGTTGCCTGGCCATGAGTCCCGGGAGGAAGAAAAAAAACGCAGACCCATATAAATAAGAGTACCTGAAGGGAAATCCTCCTGCAGCCCTTCTGCACCGCAGCTTTCCTGCCCTCCCAAAGCCAGACAAGGCTGTGGTCAATCGCTCTGCACCAGACTCTCCCTCCTTCCTCAGCGGAAAGCATGGAAGGGGCAGGAGAGAGAAGACTGAGTCTGGGACAAGGAGAAGCCACCTCAGCAGGGTACACGCAGGTGCTTGCCTTGGCTCAGCCTCCTTCCCTCTGCTTTGGCACAGAGGGAGGGGTGAAATCCTGCATCACCATCCCTAGAGCTAGTTCACGCCTCTCCACACATACCAGTTCTTGCGTCGCTGCCTGAACACGCCAGCTCGGACTCCTTCCTCCAGATCACTCAGGTTTAATGATTGCCCTGCTAAATTCAGAACAGCCAAATGCAAAGGACGGGACTGGAATGAGCAAGAGACTTTCCATTCACAGGCACATTAAACATGTCATTGAGATGGAAGTCACTTGCTCATTCCAGCCTGTGCCCTTGCATTATTTTTCACTGTAGGAAAATTTTCAGGAGGAGAAAAGAAACCTAAGGAACACATTTAAAAGTAAAGTTGAATAGAACAGAGCGGTTGGGAATACAAATGCTGCTGAAGTTTCGTTCTGGTTCTTTCTCATCGCTGTCCTATGCCAGAGAGGCTCGGCCGCCCCTGCCCCGGAGGACGTGCTGTCAGCAGGATTCATGCAGCCGTGCACCAGCTCCCACCACAGCTCCCGGGAGCCGGGGATGGCGAGTGCCCCAGCCCCCGTGGGTACACCCAGCCAGAGCGTGGTGGGCCTGTCTCTGCTGGCATCCTCGCCGCATGCCGCGTGCAGCTGAGAGCACAGACAGAAACCACAGCTCACAGCTCCTGAACCTGCAGGAGGGGATGTGAACCAGCCCTTATGAAATCTGGGTCAGTGAAAACCAACCCGCAGGGAGAAGCCACAATGTCGGTTCTCCAGCCCCATTCCACTCTGTGCCGGTCCCCGTGTGGTGAGCTCCGGCAGAAATAGCTCTGGCTCCGTGCTTGCTTTGGAAGTGCATCTGATTTCTCTGCAGTTTTGCTTTTTTTGCCTCTGTGCTCCGCTGCTCCGCTGATAACTTTTCTCTGATGATGATCCCTTTGGCAGGTGACTCATGAGAGAGAATAAAGGTCTTTGTCCCTCCTCTGTGCCCCAGTGTTTTCCTTACCTGTTTGTTTTTCTTCACCTGGATAAATGAGATGGCTTAGGTGACCTGAGTGGTGGAAAAATTGCTTTTCCAGTGTATGTGGGCACTGGTGAAACCACTGGCCGCAGGCAGAGCTGTCAGCCCAGGTACCCATGCACTCATTGCTAGGGACCCACCAGTGGCCAAGGGCTAACAGGGACAGCAGGGAAGTCATGCCTGGCTGGAGGTGGCACTTTGGGTGTCATGCTGAGCCTGTTCGGATACAAGGCTACAGCATGCTGGGGCAGCCTCGCTGACTGGTGCCGTCCCACCAGCATCTCTGCGGTGGGACTTGGTGCAGTTCCCACCCCGGGCAAATATCAGGTGCCTGCCCCGTGCCACCTGCCACCCACTCTCAGGTGCAGGGTCGGACGAACGCTGTCCTCCTTCCCTGGGTGCAGGCGAGCATGGCTGGGCTTCTGGGCTCCCCTCCAGCCGTGCGTGGTGCACTGGTCCTGGCTGCAGAGAAAGAAGTGCTGCCCCTGCCGAAGAACCCAGGTGGAGCTGTTCCCGTGTGGGTGCCACAGCAGGGCAGAATGGGGCGGGACAGGGATGGGGGTGGGGATGGAGATGGGGACAGGACAGGGGCCGAGGGCTAGCTCTGTCTCCCTCCCTGCAAAGCCTCTCTGGTCCTGCCACGTAAGAGGCAGAAGCATCATCTCACATGGGGAAGGAGCAGCTACATTTAGAAAGTGCATGAAAGGAAATGTTTGAATTTCACAGGAGCCCCTCGCCCACTCCTTTTTCTCACTCGCTCAGCTTAATGCTTCCTGAAGAATCTCCTTTCTTTCTTCATCTGTGGTTATTTTTGCCTGTGAGCTATAGCACGAGTAGGTGTGGATCATCTTGCCGTGCCCAGGTGTGCTGTCCCAGGAGCCTGCACAGGTTTTGCAATGTGAAGAAGCTCCATTATCCCATTGCCTTCCCACTCTGAAATGCCTGGAAGGATTTACCTTCCCTCCTGCATCCTCTTCTCTCCCTAGATCTGGTTTTCCCCTGCCATGTGATAAGGCATTTTTAATAGGAGCTCTAATGGTTTATGCTTCACGTTGCTCTTCCCTGGCAATATTGCAGTGAGGCAGACACCCATGACACCTGGGTGCTGAACATCCCTGCCCCAGTTTCCTCCCCCTGTATGGGGATATGGTGCCTATTTTGTGAGGGGAGAAGGGATCCGCAGGGCTCTGCTCATGCAGTGAAAGGCCTGGAGAAATGCAGATGCCAATGGCAGGGTCTGGCAGCCCCCACTGAGGCCTCCTGAAGGCAAAGCAGGGACCAGCTGCTGCTGCAGAGCATTTGCTAGATGATGCAAAGCTGAAATAATCTCCCCCAGCCGGGTGTGCTTCTGCCAGCCCCTCCAATTTAAAGACCGTCCTTTCCTTTTCTCTGCTGACAAGTGCCAGCAGCACAATGCATGTGCAAGTAAACGCTCTCCAGTGCCCTCTGCTTGGCATCACTGCCCCTTCCTCTAGCCAGTCTCTGAAGTGACTTTTAATGAGGATTTTAAGCAGTTCCTTCAGGCAGGTGCCTGCCAGGCCAGCCCACCAGGAACAAAATCCACCGTGGTAGCTCTTCTAATGAACACTGCAGCCAGAGGAAGGAATATATACGTGTATTTCTTTGCACTTGCATTTGCTAGAAACGCAGGCACGGCCTGCGAGCGCTCTGCTCTGGCTGCTGGCTGTGGCACCAGGGCCAGCGTCAGACGTGCAGTCAGAGCAGTGAGGGAGCAGGGATGGGGGCACGATGAATATTTCATGCTGCAACACCAGACCTTTTCATTAACACTAGAGTGGAGGGCTCAGCACTTCTGATGTTTGTTACCGTACATGGGAATGTCACGGCAAGCAAGCCTGGGTGGGCTCCGCTTGCCGAAAAAGAACAGCAGCCAAGGTTGTAATTGCTCACGTGGAACCTGCCGGTTAGCCCGCCAGGACCTGAGCATCAGCTGCACGGCTTGGTGGAGACACAGCAGTGCAGGACCACTTATATGGGAGGGCAGGGATCGCTCTGCCAGGAGTTAAATTTCTAGGCTGATAATAACTCCCTGGATTTCCTCAGGGCTCTGAAAATACATGACTAAAGAGAAAATGTTCATTATAAAGTGAGAGCAGGAAAGGTTGGACTGACCTTCTGATAAAGCACTGGCCACCACCAGTAAAAAGGTCACTGAGAGTATTTTTGCTGCCTCGGTTCCCTGCAAGGGGAGCTGGCTCCCAGCCCATGGGGCCAGCAGGGACGGGATCCTGCTTGACGTAGGTGGGAGCTGTCTGGCATTGGCACCAGCCCATCCGGCAGAAACCCCCCTCCTGCTCCACCACGGCTCTGGGAACTATTGACTGGTTTTAAGGCAAGGGCTTCCCGGGGGTCCAGACGCTGCCTGGGGCCCAGTGAGAGCCGACAGCATCTCCCTCAGCAGAGACCTGCAGCGGGGTGCTCCGCTGCCCTGCGCCGAGCCTGGCTTTAGATCGTCTCCTGCTGTTGTACTCCAGTCCTGGTAATATCATAGCGGCACTTCAGAGCTGGAGAGCTCTCAGCTGGGAGGTGCTCCCTGCCACTGGCACTAGTTCAAGCCGCTTGGTGAACTAAATTGATTTTTTATAGTTGCTCTGGAGCAAGTTTAATGAATCTGTTAGTAGCTGCTCCCTGCTTAAACCTTTCCTTAGTGCTGGAACTGCAGCACGGCATTTCATAAAACGGAGACGGCTGCTTAAGCCGTACCCCTCACCCCCGAGCAGCACCGCTGTGATTAGCTGCCTGCTGCATAATTCCACACCATTACCGCGTGCACTCGGAGAAAGCCATCAGCTGAGTGAGCCGCACCGAGGTGTGAGAGGAATCAGATGCCAGTCTCACATGGGAACCTTGTAGAAAACACAACATACAGGTGTCTGCGTGCTCCTGATTTTCATCTGCAGTCTTCTGTGTTAGGCCAGCGCCAGCTCCAAGTGTTAAATCGCTGAGATTCACGCTCTGCGATCACAAGACTGCCTCAAAGACAATGAGGTTAAAAATTAAAAGCAGTTTTGCTTCCATTTTTACAGAGGTTTTTTTCTTCTTTGAACATTTTCCTCACATTTTTGTGCAGTAAAAGGGCTGGAGAGCTGCTGCCAAACAAAAGCATAGGCTGAGATTCACATGACTCTGGGACCTGGAGCTTTGAGAAGACAAAGGCTACCCCTTGCTCCAGGGTGGGAGCAGAGTCTGCGCTCAGGCTCAGGCGGTGCAGATGAGGGGGCTCAATGGCTCCTGCACATGCTGCACCCCTGGGGGCTTTGGACCCAACAAGAGGCATCGAGAGAGGTGGCACTGGAGTGGGACAAATCCAGCCCAAATCATCCAGCAAACCCCTCAGAGGGTCTGCTCAGAGCTGCGCCGCACCACTGCTGCCTCATGTCTCACTGCCAGCGCCCAGCCTCAGCATGCAGCACTGCTTCCCCTGTACCAGGCGCTGGCGGCTGGGGGTGCTGAGCTGGCAGAGCATCCCTCCCAAAAGCGGGGCCAGGACGGAGCTGTGCAGTAACGTGGATGGCACCATCACGGGCGGTTTCTATCACTACACACAGCTGCTGAGCGTGCCTCTTCCTTCAAAACAGCTGCTGGGATCTGACCCTGTCGATCAGGCAGTACCAGGAAACCCAGCGAGCCTGCCGGCAGCCTGCTCGCTGACATAAATGTTTTCAAACATGCAGGCAGCTATCTGATCGACGCCTTCCCCAGAGGACAGGGCTCTGGGGCCTCGGTGCGCATGCTGTACGCTGGGTTTTGCCAGTAAATGATGCTGCTTCCGAGCAGAGTGTTTAACTCTTGAAGCACAGTGGCAGCTGGGCTTGGGCGGGTGCTCGGTGCTGTGCCAGCAGCTCCCGGTTTGCAGCATCCTGGCACCGGGGAGAGTGGCTGGAAGAGAAGGAAACTTTGGAGAAGGAGGAGGCAGAACCGGAGAAGGCAAGGCCAGTGGGAGGTTTCCTGGTGGTGTCACCACCGGGGTCAGAGAGGCACAAATCCCATATGACATCAAACTAATGGGTAGGGAATAAAAAAATGGGTTTTGTTGACTTGGGACAAAAGATAATTAATATTGATTAAAGCAATATAAATGTCAGCAAGCATTAGCAGGAGAGCCAAGTAAACAAAGGATGCCTGCACTGGAGTAAGAGCGGGGAGCGGAGGGAGCAGGGAAGCCATGGTGAGTTCCCAGCTGGGGCCAGCTGTTGATGGCAGGTGACTTCTGCCTCTGGCACCGCCAAGGAGGACTTGCTGCTGTAGGGACCAGAATCAGGAGACCCATGTTATACCTTGAGCCTCATCTGGGCTCCGGCTCTCCCTGTTGTGGGAGACATGGAGTTTCCCCATCAAGATGGCTCATGCTTCGCTCTCACCTATGCATCTGCCAGGAAAGCCTGACCAGCACGATGCCAGCACCCACGAGGAGCAGGGTTTCCCCATCCCTCACCATAAATCACAGCAGATAGGGGAAGTGAAACCGTGCCATTCCCCCAGGGTGGGGAGGAGTCTGGCCCCATGGTGCTGCTGGCTGCCACTGCAGAAACTGGCACTGCTACCAAGTGGGGCCACCAGCAGCACCAGCAGCCCGGCTCAGGTCACCAAGCATTCTTGCCACTGAGCCAACTAGTGCTTGTGGCAGATGGGACCATCTGTGCCCATCTGATGGTGCCCCAAACCGCCTGTCCCCCCTGCTAGCTGGGGATGAATGGCAAGAAATGGCCCGGCCCCAGCTCCTTGCCTGCAGAGCGATGGCTTGCTTTATTGTTTTTCTGACTTTAGAAAGTCATTAGGCTTTAAGTGGAGGAATGCATCTCGGAGCACCCTTGTTAATTTGAACAACTATTTACTTAAGCATCCAGCACGCTGCCCTTTGCATTATGTATGCAGCGATCCTCCTGCTTTCTGTGTTATAACTGCAGTATCGATCGGTACCACTTCAATAACCTCATTGAGATTCTGGACACCGGCTCAGGGACTCTATCTCAGTGTCTGGTCAATAGCTTATATTTTTAATTTGTCGATAATCAGTCAGGACCTTGGTCTGAGTGCTGCTGAGGTTCTTTGCTCAATGGGGAAGGTGAAATCACTCAAGCAGGGTCATGTTTATGGCCTAAGCTGAACCATGGGAAATGGAGATATCAGTCAGGCTTATGAAAAATAACATGCTATATTATTTTTCATAAACCTGACAAAATCATATTTATTTAAAGACAAAGATAAGGCACCCAGCTGGCAGCATGCACTTTCTCTTCTCATCTGAGCGTGCTATGCCCTGGAAAGTGCAAACAGCTCCAAAATGTGCAAGCCCTGCACCAGCACCAGCGCTTCCCAGGCCCTCCCCCTACCTAGTCTCGGGCCAGGTCTCCCTGGGGAGCCCAGGGGGTGCAGGGGGAGCTTCATCTGTGCTTGCTGCTGCCTGGGTCCCAGGACGGAGACATGCTCATTTCAGCAGCAGCAGCACGTCCAGCCTCCAGCACAGGACATGTACCTGGGAGCCAGCAGCAACCCCCATCTGCAGCATCACCTCGAACAGCCTATGCCACTTCTCCTCCTCACCCTTCTTTGACTTCAAGCACCAGCTGAAAGGCAACTCCTTCAGCCTGGCCTGTACCCTTAATTAGCAGCAGCTGGGGGAAACAAGGCGTTAGGGCTGGGGTGTATATATAGCTCAGGAGAGGAATGCTCTGGTTTGTTTGCAAGGTGATGTATGAGGATTGCTGGCTCTGCTCAGGGCTCTTCAGGATGTTTAACGGGAAGACATGTGATTTTAGTAGGAGAAGAGAGCAACTGTTTCCAGGTGAGTGGTGTGCCCCAATGCCTTTTCCAAGTACTCAAATGGAGTATTTAACTGCTTTTAAGGGCTTTTTTGAGAGTTGGGAATTTCATAAGGCAAAGGTTTAATGTCTAAAAAATACCTTGGCTTTTGGAATCTATATTTATGGACAGTGTCACTAAAGGCAAGTTGCTAATAGTGTTGGCTTTGCCATAAATGTGCCTGTGAGTTTTTGGTGGAGGGGGAAAAAAAAAAGCTTGAAGATGTAATTTCAGCCCCTAGAAAGGATAACTTGTTTTGTTGGGCTTTGTTTTTGCCAGGGGTATGTGTACCAGTGTGTGTGAGACCCTGGGCATGGTGTGTATGGGAGGTGTCAGCGCACTGTGTGCAAGGACAAATGTGTTATAAATAGTTCCCAAGCAAACTGGCCTTGGGCTCTAGCTCTGCAAGCTGGTACCTCTGGCGTGTGGGGAAGTGATGCTGGCTTGTGTCCATGAGTAAGGAGCTTTGCTGGGATTTGGCCCCTCTAGCAGACTTACCCATGCCTGGCTGGGGCAAGTGGCCATGCCCAGGCTTGGGTATGGAAGGCCAGACGTGTTGGTGCCTGGGCAAAAAGCAGAGCTCATTGCAACAGCTGTGAAATAAGCTTGAGGATCTTGTATCTTGGAGATGCATATTTTTGTGTGCAGTTTGGCTGCAATCATTCACATATCATGCACTCAGTTCTGCTTGTGGGGGAAAAAAAAGTAGGATAAACTGTCAGAAGCCCCCAAGGCAAAACAAGCTGACAAGTCAGAAAATGCCTGCACACCTGGAGAGGTTGTATCTAAAAAAAAAAAAGGGCTGGAAGACCTGGAGCATTGATCAGGGAGACTTCAATTGCCTTGGCACTGCTGGAAGAGAGCTGCAGAGTCAGTGAGGGAAGGGGCAGGGCTACACACATGGGGCTGTGCCTTGCAGAGGTGTTGTAGAGTCAGTGGGATGTGAAGCACTTCCCAACGCACCTAGGCAGTGAAGTGGGCAGACAGACCTCGTGTGGGGCTTTGTTAGTGCTGGAAGGGGAGCTGGGGCTGCATGTGTGAGAGGAGTTTATACAGGTGGAGTGAGAAGGACCCTGGAGAGGGATTTTGGGGAGATCCTGAAAGCTGTATGAGAGACTGGGGTGAAAAGAGGAGAGAAGCAGGGAGATGACCTGCTGAACAACCAACCAAGACAATTCAAGATGTGTAAAGAAGTTGATGGTGGGCTGGTTAAAGGACTGGCCATCTAAGCACAAGGCAGCTTGTGGTCCTGGTGCTTTACGTTGTACTGCAGGGATGTCTCTGTGCTGGGGAGGGGGCATCTTGCCTCGGCTCCCCTTCTTCCTTGCAGGTGTGCAGACTGGTCTTGGTACAAGGAAGAAGAGGCACTGCAGGTCTGGGAGTGGGGGGGATGCCTGTGACCCACCTGCATGGGAGGGAGTGATGCTCCTGGCCCAAGTGTGGGACTGACCCTGCCTCTGCTCCCAGGCTCACCCCATGCTGCCAGCGCTGAGAGCCCCCTCTGTGCCCGGTGCTGCCCTGTGGCTCTGTCACCTCTCTCTGCAGGTGGCTGGCCTATGCCCCCCATGAAACCAGCTGCAGGCTGACCAGACAGGCTGAGCTGGGTGGGAAGCTGCATTTCTGCAGCTCTCATCCACCAAGGAGTCCTGTTCCCGTATCTCACACTTGTCTCCTTCGATTTCCCTGACAGCCAATTCTGGAAAGTTGGAAGGTGTGCCATTATCTAGGACTACATTATGAAAGTGTCACGCGGGTGATGAATGGCAGTGCTCACAGGCTCCTAAGGAACAGGGAGGAAAGAGTGACATTAGGAAAGATTTTCTTTTTATGGTTTCTTCAATAGGGAGGTTTCTTCAGAGGGCTGTATTTCAAATCAGATAATCAAACACTCCTCCTGGCCTCCCCAACTTTGTAAGAATCTGCTGAAGGAGTGTCCTGGTAGGGTGACAAGGGGAGAAGACTCATTTCAGTTCTTGCCTGCCTACTGCAGCAGGCTCCTGGATAGCAGTGTCTGACCCCCTTATGCTGCTGTCCTCACTTCCCACAGCCTGAAGCCTGGACCTGCTGCAGAGATGCCTGTGCTGGGTGTTACAGGTCCTGCAGGGGTGGGAAACTGCTCCAGCAGTGGGATGGGTGGGCTTGCTCTATGCCAGGGGCTAGAAAGCAGGAGGGGACGTGCAGAGGAAGGCTTGGGAGGTGCGTAGGAGCTGTGACCCCAGTGCTCTGTGGCTTCTCACTCATGATGAGCATCCTGGGGGTTGTGGGCATTGCCTTAGGGCACCAGGGTTGGAGAAGAGGGGACCTGGGCAACTGTCCTGGCCCTCTGCAGAGCAGCAAGCATGGCATGGACAGGGGTGGCTGATGTTGGCTCCAGCAGCCCACATTATCTTTGTGTGCTTCTGGTCTGGGTGCTTGACACCATGAGTGCACAGTTCTCAGAGAGGCCCCGTCTTTCTCCCAGTTTCTGTCCAGTGACCCTGTCCCCCTGCCCTGCAGACAGGGCTGCCTGCCAGCCCCACACCTGCCCTGGGCTGGGCTCTGATGCTTCCCATGTACTGCCTCGTGCTCTGCTATGGGAGCAACTAGTAAGGTACATGGGCACGTCATTTAAAATGATATTTAATACTGCTGGAAAAACCCTAAAGACCTATTGACCATGCAGTATACTGTGTCAGTGCATTTTACAGGCAAGTACAAAGTGAACATCAATAACCCCACATGTGCTATTACTACACACATCTTGCCATTAAAATAAAGATCCAGCTCAGCAGCTGAAAGCCCTGTTTGTGTTCATCCTGTCATGGTAAGCCCAATGCCTCCCTGGGCACAAGGAAGGGACAAGACTGTCCCTCTGTGTGCTTCCCAGTGTCTGCCTGGCAGCATTAAGTGGGTGATGGTATGAGCTGGGAGGTAACACACCCCCCATAGCTATGTGTTGGTGCCTGCAAAGCTTTACTGATTTCCTAACATTTTAAAGCTTACACAACAGGCAGAAATGACCCCTGCAAACCTCTCCAGTATCAGACATTGTACAGGCTCAAGTCCTGGTTGCGAGACTGTGGGCTGTGGTGTTCTACAGCTTCCCATCACCTTTAGACACTTCTCCTTTGTGTTTTCCAGTGCACCAGAATTTCCTGTTGGGATGAAGCAGGTTTTGTTATCCTATGTGGTATGTTATTTTGTTATCCTATGAGAGCAGAGGAGGGAGTTGAAAACACCCTCTTGGAAGTAAAAGTTTACTTGTTTGTTTTTGCATATTTATATGTAAGCAAAACCTATGCCTTATCCATTGAATATTTGAAAGTCAATGGTTGGCTCTGAGATAAAGCAACTCCCTTTGCTCTAATATGTCTGTGCTGATGGTATCAGTGTTAGTCTCTGTATCACAGGGGCTTGAAGGGGTAACAGCCCCTTGAGACCAAACACACAATAGCTGTTGATATGGAAACTCTGTAACTAATACCTAGAAATTCCTCTGCTTTATACTGGATAATGAAATACAGAGTGAGTTTAAGTGACAGAGTACAGCCATAAGGGTTAAAGATGTAGCCAGGGCCATGGGACATCACCACAGTGGCTGACAGGGTGGGCAGAGCCCACATGGTGTGAGCAGTGTTCTCCTTGCTGGTGCTCCCACAGGACCACGGTGCATCCCCACTGCATGCATGGAGCACAGAGGAAGGAGCCCAGCCTGACATGCTGCTGCAGGAGGCTCTGGCTTGGCCTGGGGAGAGCACCAGGTCTGGGCCGAGTGCTCTGGTGGGGCTCTTCTCTGTATTTGTAAAGTGAACTCTAGACCCCTCCTCGTGCAGCTTTGCCTGCCTTTCTACTGTCCCACAAGCCGCTTGGCAGGCGCCACTACAGATTATGCAGCATGTGGTTTAACAACACCTGGCTCAGGATAAACCTTTCTGGTAGGTGCAAATTAATAGTATCAATATTAATGTCAGGCTGACCTCAGCAGAGGTCAGGTACCTGGTGGTGAGAGAGGTGATGTCTCTCCCCATCTGTGGGACTTGTGTGGGGTCTTGTCTGAGATCTGCTGGGACCTGGCTGGTGCTTGTGGAGCAGCTCTAATGCAGGCTGCTAGTGTCAGATGCTTGCACCGTCGCTGGTAGGTAAAACCAATTAGCTTCAGCACAAACTTTGTGGTGCTTCTTTTTCTCAGGAATGTTGGGCTGGGGAGTGCAGCACTAGAAGATGGTCAATGTGGATAGAGGGATGTACATGTGGAAATCTGCCACAGCGCGGTTAGGCCTGTGGTGCCTTTCTCCAGCATCTCCTCCTGCTACCTGGCAGCAGATGGCTTTGGAGCCATCGCAGGGAGTCTGCAAGGTTGGAACTTGGCTCCATGTCCAAGAAGGGAAAGGGCACTGAAAGGCTTATTCCTTTCCTTCCAGAAAGATGGGGTGTGCTGTCCTACATACTATAACTGCCCTATTTATTAAGACAAAATACAAGCAGCACCAGCCATTTCAAAAAGTAAAAGCTTTTCTTTTTTTTTCTTCCTGTTGCCTTCAGGATATTAATAAAAACAGATTAATAAAATCAAAGGCAGCACAATTAGACAGGGCATCAAGAAAAAAATGTTTGCTGTACAATCTTTCAATTTTCATGGCAGTTCTCATGCTGAGAAAATCTGTCTGCAATTGCTGATGAAAAGATAGAAAGCTAATGTATGAAACACAGGGGAGGTATGTCTAAGTGCAGCTCCCTTTGTGTTCCTTGTGTACAACACTTTTGTGCAGCAATATTTAACAGGTTCCCAGCACAGTGATGTCCCATGTATTTGTTTGGCAATATCTATAGGATGGTGCTTGCTTAATGAGCTTGGGGTTTTAAATAAAGATGATGGGTAGAGGCTCTGGTGAGGGGTGAGCCGTGAGCCCCTTGTGGGGATGGTCACCTGCACCCAGCCTTGTTCCCCACAGGAGCCAGTCTCTCTGGGGAAGGATCCCAGCGAGTCTGGGGGCTTCCCCTGCGGCTGCAGCCAGTGCAGTGGGCAGGTGAGCTCCCAGGGGGGTGAGGTGCTGGGGCTAACGGACGGCTTGCACTGGTTTCCATGAAGGCTGGTCTCTGGAGCACTGTGTTAGATCTCTCCTGTTTCCTGATTCTCCCGCAATGTATCATAAGGAAAGCATTTATTTTAGCAGCGTTGCTGGGTTACCTCCATTAACCTGGACCCTGTTTGTAACAGCTGAGACAGTCTGGCGTGTATTTGGGAGTCTGGGTTTGCTGCAAATCATAAAACACCTCCAGCATCTCTATTTTTTTATAAGATTGAAGTAGGGATTGCAGTGGGAATGATTCAGAGTGCTGCTTCGGCTGGCTGGGAAGAAGCCTGTCCTCCAGGAAAGTGTGTCCCAGCCCTGGGAGCCTTCTCCGTCCGGCACATCTGATTTGCATGTTGTATATGCGGCTCATATAGGGCTTGTTCTATTTGCATAATGAGGCTGTAGGGACTTCCCTCGCCTGCAGAATCGCAGTGTAAATGCAGAGTGAAGGCAATTATATCAGTGTCTACATTTGCAGGAAGACACCTCCTGATGATTTTGTGTTAGGAAAATTCCTTCCTGGTGGAGCTGCTGGCCTGGCTTGTGTGTTGCTGTTCCTGGTAGTGCCTATTGAGACCAGAGAGGAGAGGAATGCAGGCAGAACAGTTTCCTTGATCAAGGCTAAGACGTTTTCAATCAACAGGTCGTTCAGGTTGCAGTTTTGTTTTAAATTAAAAAATATTTTGAAAACCACTCGAAAGTCTGAAGCCAGATAAAAGGCACTCTCGCTGTGCAAGGATGCTTGCTGTGTGTTGTCGCTGTGGGGCTGGGCTGGCTCTGGGGCCTCCTGTGAATACAGAGGATGTGTAACGGCAGGGCTGGGGCACAGCCCCATCACGTATGCGCACCGCACAGGCAACCTGACGGCTCTGTCTCGCCTCTGAAGCCGTTCATCATCTTCAGAGCTGGGGGAGCTGGAGGAAACAGCAAGAAGCCTTGACTGTTGTGTGGTTGGGGTTTTTTTTGTTGTCTTTTTAAAAAAAAAAACAGCAATAAATCTGGATCTAGTTTTGCTGGTGTAAACAGGAGCTGGTCTCAGGAAACTAATCTGGAGTGTGCTGCTGAGCAGGAGACAGCAGGACACAGTAGGACACAGTCCTTGAGGCTGTAGGATGGAGAAAAAGGTGCCTGGAGCCAAGCCCTGAGCAGCAGAGGCTCTCTGGCTGTCATGGGGGGTCCAGGGAGGATGCCTGTGACACGATGGGCAAGGTGTTCTGGAGCTGTGTCCCCCCCATCAGTCCTGAGAGAAGTGTTCAGCTGCACGTGGATCCCTCCTGTCAAATGCTGGAGCACTTTGTGGAATGATAGTAATTATTATAGCACTAAAACAAAGCACCAAAAGCTTATTGCTTTGGAGAGATCACTAACTATCTTTGTCTAATTACTTGGCTCCAATTAACATTTTACCACAGACTACTTCTGCAAGCATTTTTCTCACAAGAAGAAAAATAAACCCAGTGTCAACAGCAACATAAAATAAAAATACAGTAGCCTTGAATAGTCTTTGACATCACACTGGAGAAAAAAAAGCCTGGTCCTCCTGTGGCTCCAGAGAGGAGGGTGCTGGCACTGTGAGTTGAGGGGTGGGACGTGTGGGCAGGGAGGGAGCTGGTGGAGCCCAGGTGCCCTCAGGGCTTGTAATGAGCCAAGGAATGGCAGTGGTGGAAGCCTGGCTGGGACCAGCTCCATCCAGAGATGGGGACAGGCAGAGCCACCTTCCTCCCACCAGCACTCCCAAACTGTCCTGCAGCTTAATAGCATTAGCTCTCTATAGGTGTTTCCCTTTACAAATGACATGACCTCAGCTGGTACAGGGGAGGAAAAGGAGACCTGGTCTATGGTTTGGAAAATATCAGGAGGGTGAGAACTGAAAGATTTACTAAATATCTATAATGAGTAAATGTAATAATAAAAAATAATGCAACAGCCATGTCAATACAGAGAAGAGTACATGCTATGAACTGTCTTTGGCAATACAAACACCAAATAGGGGTGTGAGCAGAGAAACTTATCCCAGGGGAGGGAACAAGGGTTTTTGGAGAGGGGGCTCTCTGTGGGAAGAGCACTGTCTGGGGGGGTCCTGCCTATGCCCCCCCACCCCTGGGCTGGCCACAGCTGCTTATGCTGTGCAGAAGGTGGCACCGTCAATGTGTGAGCACCCTTTGACCATCATGCTGGCTGCTTCAGTGGGAGCCTGCCAGGGGTCTCATGGAGCCTGTGTCATCTTTTTCTCAGCAGGCTTCCCACTTGCCAGCCCTGGCACCTACTGCTTTGATCAAATCCCATTTGCTAAAAGTCACCGTTCCCATGCACAAGGCAGCCCAGAACTCAGTATCTGAGGTTTGGGGGTTACTGTGGGGATGGGGTGTGAGGAGGGGTACAAGACCTCCAGGTCCTGGTAGCTGTTACTGAAATGCTGCCTGTTCCCTCCAGGCAAGGGGCTTCCCTGCACAGCTGCCCAGAGCTGTGGTTCTGGAAACACCAGCAGCAGGTTCCCTGTGGGCTTCACTGCACATTTCTGTGGTCTCCCTGCAGTCACCTGGGGATGCTTTGTCACAGCAAGTCTGCGTGGTGCAGCCCCCTGCACCTGGTACTGTGTGGTGGGCTTGGGGCTTCCACTGCCTGGGATGGCCTTGGGCACGAGCCCAGGGGCACGGCTGGGTTCTGCCCCCCTGCACAGAGGGAGCTGGGCATCCCCCTGGCTCTGACATGACCATGACCATCCCTGGGGACAGTGGCAGATGCTGGTGCTGAGGCACAACATCAAGTTTGGGGTTAGAAGTCTCCTTAGCAAAAGTTGGAGGGAGAAGGTGCTGTTGAGGTGGGTTGACAGATGCAGCACAAACCTTTCCAAGTCCCACTTTCCTCCTTGCCAAAGGGCCCCAGGAAGGGCCAAGGCAGGCATCCCCCTGCAATGCCTGGATTCAGCAGTGCATGTTGCTGTGCTTCCTAGAGCTTGCATATTTACATACATCCTATAATTACCATCTGCACAGCCAGAGGCATTTGCTGGAAATGGGTTGATTCCATCTGTTGGTGCAATTTTCTCAGAGGAATTTGCATTGATCACTTTTTTATGCAAAGCTTTTGTATAGATCATTTTTCCTCTATTTTTTTTTATACAACTAAATATTTTTGGGGAGGGGAGAGGCTTTCCTATGGCGCTGCCAGTGACACTCCCTGGCCTCAGACTAACCAGTTGCTGCTCGTTTTCTTCCATTCTGTGTCTTTCAGCACAGACTACCAAGTGCAGGCTGCTCCGAGATGGCATTTATCAAATAATTATAGTTTTGTTTTATACTTGAAGTGGTAACTCATCCTTAATGTGATGACCTTAAATTAGGAGAAATAGGGTGTGGTGATTAGTCAGTTAACTGATTATTCTAGATCAGAGAGTTCAGACTCCGTACCTGGTAGGACCAGATGGGACTTTTTGCATATTTTTGACAGCTGTAATGAACAGGGCAGCATTGTATTGATTAAATGTCTAGGAAATTAACACAGCCCTCTGGAGCTTCTTTATTTACTAGAACTGTTCCAAGTCTCTGTAAAGTTTGGGCAGGAGGTGGCAGGGGATGAGCTGGGCAACAGGGTAGCCGTGAGGTGCAGCACCCTTGGGGTTGAGGTGCTGGGACAGCCAGTGGGATGCAGGGCCACCATTCCTCCAGGGAACGTCACTGGCTGGCCCTGGTCTCTGTCTTGGGACTGTTGGGTTCCTGTTACAGGCTGGGCTGAAAAGCACTGATGCCATAAGCTGGGCAAACAGGGCACTGAGACCCCAGGTGTCAAAGAGCTGGGGGCTGCCGGACCCCCTGTTACAGCCTGACCTCATGCTGGCAGAGCAGCAGCCCCCAGCAATGGGGAGGAAACTTTAAAAAGCTTTAAGAAAACAAAAATAGCTGCTCTGGTGCCATGCAGATCTTGATTAAAGAAGTTATTCTAAGGAGGTTGTTAGACTTGCTAATTGGGGCAGGTTAACTGGGCTTGCTGGGATCGGCAAGCTTCTGCTGCCATGAGCTGGGGTGGGTGGGTGGGGGATAAATAAATAAATAAAATCCATTGTGCTGTAAACAGTTATCAGGAAAGAGCAGAGCAAATGAAGTGAACTCTTCCAATGCATCATGGAATATTACAGTATTTCATTTACTGTGGCACCAATTAGATGAGAGCCTGTTCTATTAACGTGCACCCTTGCAGATCCATGCTAAATTAACTGCTAGATCTTCACTACAGCAGTAAAACGATTGATTTCTCCCCTTAATCAGTTTATTTCATTAGTTATACATTTATTTTTACATGCATTTTGCCAAGCCGTAGTGAAATGACCTATCAAGGTATGTGACATCACAGAGTGATTTGAATATTAACCAAATAGCTATTACAGCAGTGGTAGTGCTTAAAGATCATATGTAAATCAAATGTCAGGGGATAAAATTGCATCAAGGGCTGTCAGAAAACAATTTAGCAGTGGTTAAAGGGACAGCTCACAGCTGGGAGGATTGTGAACTTTGTAAATGGATGATCTTGTTGCCTTTGCTTTCCCTCCTGGTTCCACGGGAAAAAAAATAAAGTTTTCCCCATACTGTACTTTTGGTTTTGTTAAATTAATTTTACAGTTTCAAAAGCTTTCCCTTTTGAATTCAGCATCTGGTTCCTAAGCAGCAATTGTAACTTTAAGGTTGAGCTAGGTGCAGAAGAATTTCCATTTCTGACCCAGGAAGCCTAAATACGTTAAATATAAATAGCTGTGAATAGCGAGAGGCAAAAATGGCTTCTCCCGTCCTGTAATTATGGGAAATGTACTCCCAAGAGGAGAAAGGAGAAAGCTGAAGTCTGATGACATATTTCTCATCTTGTGTGTCTTAGGCAGGAGGATGAACTGTTCATCCTTTTCTTCTCCCATGCAACAAGGAGACTCTGGGGTGCTTTGTAGGTCACCAGCACTGGCTGCAGGGAAGGTCCCCGAGCAGGTCTGGGAGCAGCAGGGTGCTGCTGGTGTGCTGGGCTGCGCAGAGTCAGGGTCTGCAGCCCCAGGTGCAAACATCGGGGCTGGGGGTGTGTGCCCTGTGGCCAGCTGAGCCCCCTGCCATGGGCTTTCTGCAGAGGCTGCCATTGCAGTAGCAGTTCCTCCCAGGATGGGGCAGCCACGGGGGATGCTTGTGGCAATGTGGGCTTGGAGCTGAGCTTGCCTTTTCCCACCAGAAATACCCTTTTCTGTGCCAGGAGTGGTCAGTGCCGGTCTGTCCTTCCCCTGGGCTTCAGGGCTGGGGCTCACAGCAAAGCCTTGCTTGGAGAGCAGGAAGGATTTGGATGTGGACAGAGCCCAGAGTTAAGGGGATGAGGAGCTGCCCATGGGTCATGATGATGATCTCCTGTTCCAGGCCACCAAGCTATCTCACATGTGCCGGGTAGGGGGCTCTTGGGCCACACCAGAGCCCATCGGCACTAACGAACCCTCGCAGGAGCAATGGCAGCCCAGGCTGGGAGGTCTCTGGTGGTAGATTGGTGCTGCACATGGGTGTGGAAGTGCAGGAATGGCGCAGTTTGGGCAAAGTGGCTGAGCCTCCTGGGACAGAGTGCTGTGCGCGGCACAGGTGAGCAGCGAGCGCTTTGTTTGTCTTTGGAGCAGTAATGAGGAAATGAAGCATCAATGACCAATAATCAAAGGCAGTGAAGGGAAAAAAAACCAGTGGCAGATACCCCTTCAGAACAAATGAACAGGCAGTGGGTTATGATGTGAGTCGTGCCATAAAGCTATCTGGTGAGTGCTACCTTTCTAGGGTTTAAATCCAGCTCTTGTGTCCCTGGGGCACCATCTTACAAGATCCGTCTGCACAGAGTAAACATTGAAATTATATAATTAGCCCCTCAGAGAAAAGAATTCTAAATTCATGGGAAGTTAAAGTTAAGAGAGAAATATTACATCTCTTCCACCCCTTCCTATCATCTCTAAACGTCGAGCTGTGCAGTGGGAGAGGAGAGCTTCCAGGAGGGAGGGAAGGGCTCAGGGTGGGTTGGCTGTGCTCAGGGGTCCCGCAGAGCCCTGTTTGCTGGGGTGGTCTGTCGAAGGGTAGCGGGTGCTGAGCACAAGCCAGGGTGCAGTGCAGGGTAGGTGGGCTCCAGCAGCCCATGGGAAATGGCGGGGCAAGGGATGCATTTGGCCTGGGTCTGCCAGCACTGGCAATAACCTGGGATTATAAATGGCAATTGTACTCCATCAAAATTGATTCCAGGGTAAATTGAATATTGAGTTAAATTCCAGTGCCTGGTGAAACCTCTGCCTTCCCCATTGTTACCATCCAGCACTGAAGCAAATCCATCCCTGAGTCATCTGGATATAACGCGCTGCTATTTGACCTTGGGTTACTACAGTAACCTTAAGTGCACAGTAATATACTTTCAGTCACTGTTCAATGCTCAGGGGAATGTTTTAAGGCCCTTGGCTGGAGTGAATATTTTTATGCAGGCTATAATTTCTTTTAAGACCTTCGCCGGCAGCCAGGCAGCCTTCATGGCGTCCTTCTCTTTCGCCGCATCTGGAGTGCTGTGGGTGCAGACCCCATCACAGGGGACCCTGAGCCAGCGCAGGCATAGTGGGGCAGCTCCTGGTCCAGAGCGTGCTGATCGAGGGAGGTACTCGGGGTCAATCCCTCCTGGGGGACTTGGGGCAGGTGAGGGGCTGAGACTGGACCACCCTCCTGGGTGGGCAGCCCTGTGGGAGCTTTCCATGGCCTCTTTCAGTCAGATGAAGGTAGTCACTGGACCATGCGTGGCCCTGGATGTGGTCACACTCCCTGGGGCAGAGCTGGAAACAGGCAAGAGAAGAGGAAGAAGGAGATAGGTATTAAAAAAAACATACCTGGAAGGGGACATGTGGTTTTCCCTTTCTCTGCCTTGCTCCAGGACGTGAGCAGCAGCCCACCAACCTGCTTTCCCCTGGGAAAGCTCCCCATGTTGGCTTTGGCCCCTGCTCAGGACGTGCCACTGCAGAAACCCCTGCTGCCACCTCAAAGCCCCTTGCCCTTGCTGCTGCTGGGGTGCTGGGGAACACTGGCGCGACCAACCTCTGCCCTGCCTATGGGGCTGTCTGGGGCTGGATGCACCCCACAGCCAGGAGGAGGAGATTTTGGGGTCTATCAACTGCTTTCTGCTCTGGGCAGCCCGGCTACCCTGTCCCGCGCTGAGTGAGGCATCGTCCCTGCTCCCTGCCCTGCTCTGCCACCCCGGGGCCTCATTTGAGCAGAGATTATGCTAAATTCAGGTAAGCTGGACAAATGCTCACTGGAGACCCAGAGAAGAAACCCCCAAACTGATTTTCATCTGTGGATCAGGCAAAATTTGATTCACAGTTCAATTCTCCAAAGGGGAAAATTTGCACAGAATCCCTGCTTAAATTTTTATTTTAAGCAAATCCTATAAAAATCCATCTGAAGGAGACAGTAACTCCATCTTTCAGATCCTGCACACTGTATCTGGGAACATGAGTTCTGCATTTATATAATAAAAAATGTAGAGTTTCCTCATGTTGCCATATGTTTTTGCATTTATCTGTGCACTTGCTATAACCCTATCTGCTGTGTGTGCCTACAGTGCTATCTGTGTCAGTATTGAAATGCATCGAGTGAGTATCATTCATGCAAAAAATGAGCCTAAAATCTCCCTGAAGAGTAGAATATAATAGAATACAATTGTATCATTTAAAAAACTTTGCATCATATTACACAGTCAAAAAAGATAATATATGCTACAATGGAGGAAGGAAATGAAATACCACATTAACTCTTTAGCTACCTTGGCTGCAGCAACCCTCACCAGCTCTCAAGGCGTGTGGCTCGTGGTGTCCCTGTGATGAGCTGCACCGTGGCTGCTGTCGCATGGGACGTGTTCCCTGCCTTTCACATGGAGCCCATTGCTCTGAGTTTTCCCTGGCAGGACCAGGTGTGTTTCCCATCCCCTGTCTCCTGGTTTGGCTGGAAAACCTGCAGGATTGGGGAAAGCGTGGCTCCACGGACCTGTCTGTCTGCTGTGGTGGTGGAGTTACCCCTCCTGCTAGTGGGCATTTGACGGGCACCTCGGGCTGGATGTTTTGGGGAAGATGGCATTGCTCGCTAGGTGCTATCAAGTGGCCACAGCAACTCTGCACTTGCAGGACCCCCTCACTGGCATGGGGCACCCACCTCCCCACCACAGCCAACCCAACCCTGCTGCCTCCTCGCCGCAGCTGGCATAAAAAGGAATATTCTCTTTCTCTCTTTGAGTAGTATCTGTTCCCAAATCATGTATAAAACATTTGCAGAAACCACTTACTTCTCATGTATTTTTTATGAGTCCGATCCTAAGTTAAAATATATAAACATAAAAATATCAAGAAGTACTTTAGAAAAAAAAAGTTATTTCATAAAATATCAGGAGACCAATTTAAAACCTTGCTGAAGCTCCTGCCCGCCTGTGCAGCCCTGCCTAACGGTGAGACGTTCAGCGGGTTTCTCCCACCAGCGGGGACCGTTCCCATCATTTATCCAGCCCCTGCTTCTGGCAGGCTCAGGCTTTCACACTTGAGAAATAAAACCTATAATTTTATTTAATCCAGGGGATAATCTTTTTGTAATGTGCCAGGACAAAGATGGGAAGTTTTATTTCCCGAAGACCAGATTAAGACAGTTTTGCACTGGCAGACAGGAAGGCCAAAGTATTTGCAGAAATCCAGCCAGCATCCTTTAAGGGAGGCTTTTGCCAGTAGCATCCCCAGGCAGCTGGTGGGGAGTGGGGCAGAGTCAGGCCCTGCCTGGCTCCCAGGTGGTTCCTAACCCTGCTAACAAGGAGGAATTTACAGGCAATCCTAGCTCTGAAGATTTATTTTTTCCTTTTCAAGGACTTGCATCCTTGAAGCCTCCTCTCACCATGGATCATTTCAGCTGCTGGCAGAGTGGTACCAGGTGCTGCTTGCTGCTCTGTGGGGCTGGGTGCCCTGTGGGGCTGGCCATCATCCCCCTAAGGGTGCTCTGAGCCCCACTTGGGGCAAAGCATTAAGGAATAGCCTGGCCATGCACTTTCCTCCAGTTCATGCCTGTTCCCAGTAATGGTGGGGCTGGCACATGGCCAGGATGCATGGACCCATGTGCCAAAGCCACTGGGATACTTACAAGGGAAAGCATCCCATATGGCTCCAGACCCTCATATACACTGTGTTTTCCTCCGGCTGAGCCGGCTTGTACTGGCATGAAGCCTGGTGCAGCCACAGCTGTCTAGGTAAGATGGGCTGCCACAAAATCCAGCCCAGTGACCGCAGCCCCGGGGACCATCCTTGCAGGTCATGCCATTCCTATTCCTCCCTAACCTTCTTAACACCTCAACACACCTCTATAAACTCTGCTGGCTGCTATCAGTCAGGGGCTGCCTCTTAGCAGCAATTCCTGGAAAAAAGTTGATGTTTATTTTTGCCATTTTTCTCTCTAGTCCTGATAAGCAGAGCTGGAATTAATTGGGGGGAATTGCCATCCACATCAATCACTGCATTTCCTGTACTGAATACTTTGTGTTTGTGTCCTGCAAAATAGTCTCTCTGATTTCTATTCTTCCCTTTCTCGTGATTAATTGGGATGGGGGGGAAAGGAAAAAAGATTTTTTTTTTAAAAAAAAAAGGGGAAACAAGCCTCAGCATCCCCAGACTTTGCATTGAAGTCCCAGCAAGACGCCAGCTGTGCGTCCAGGGGGAGCTCATGGGGCCTGGGCAACTGAGAACCATGCTGAACGCTCTTCAGTGTAATGTTACTGAAATACTATTAAGAAAAAATTACAGACAGGGTAATATAAAAGGTCTTTCCTTTCTCCATGCCCTCCCTCTTGCACTCATTGAATCCTCCCTCAGAAAAGCAGCGTGCTATCTTCTTGTTAGGGCAGTTTTACTGGAAACCCCTGAGACAAAACCTTGCTTTGGTAGGTAAAAATTGCTACTTTTGTTAATTCCGCCTTTAAGCATTATTAGTTAAATATTGTTTCTTTAAAAATGTATTTAATTTAAACTAAAATGCTGGAAATTTCCTTTCGAGAGTACTTTTTTTCATGCACATGAATATTAATGCCTTTCTCAGAGAGATCTACTTGAAAAAAAACAAGAATAAATTAAATACCTACAGATTTTTCTAATTCCTCTTTTTGGTGACATGCCGTCATTACATCAAATTACTGAGATGTGCTCCCATTTTTTTGTGTGTGTGAAAATTATGGAATATAAAGTATATGTAAATGCAGCAAAAGGCTGTGAAGAAAGAACAGGGACAGGAGAAGCATTAGGTATTCAGCCAGCATCGTTGTGAGCCAATTAATCAAGCAGTGGCGAGGAAAGATGCAGAAACGATGAGTTCGCCCTTCATGTTGATGAGGCCGGTCCAGGGCAAATGCTGCTGCACCTGAGCTCATAGTTAGGCATGCAGAAAGGAATCATGGGAATATCTTCACGCCTTTGTCTTTCTCGTGAAGGATGGAAAATGTCAAGCTGTTGTTTGGCTGCATGTGGGAGACTCGCTGAGAATTCACAGTCTGGCGAAGCAGGGTTTAACTCTTTGTGGACAGGCTCTCCTGGCACATCTGCACCTAGTGTTGCAACAGAGCCCTGCTGTTGGTGAGGGGCTGGGGTTTTGGCAGGGGAAGGGGCGCTCTGCTCTGGTTGCAGCAGGGATTTTTTGTCATCTGCCTCTCCCTGCCAGATGTGCCCCAGCCACAGGGTGCAGAGGGAAGAGGTATCATGTCCCTAGCCTGTCCTTTGCTCTCCTGAAGCACTTTCACTGCAGACCCCTGTCCGTCCCTGCAGCTCTGGTGCTGGCTGCTCCTTCCTGCTGGACAGAGGACCAAGGGCCCTGCCAGCCTTTCCCCTATTGTGTTTTTTTCCCTTTCCCCTTGCTGTGGGTGTGTATGTTATTTTCAAAAATAATAGCAATAAAGGTTTGGTGCCTAGCTCTCTGTAGGGGGGTGCTGGCCCAAGGCCCCCATCCTCTCCACTTCATGGCAAGATGTGCCTTTTGCTGTCGCTTATTTGGTTTTCCTTTGGGCTGGCTAGGCAAGCAGCTGTGCTGGAGCCTGGCAGAGGTGAAAGGTGTGTGCAGAGCTCTGGCTGGTGGCAGCAGGAGAAGGACCTTCTTCATCAGGGTGTACCATGAATACCCCTGCACCGTAGGGACCGCGCATCAGCCTGGGGAGTGGTCTGGAGGTGGGAGGGGAAGGTCTGTCCCAGGAGCCTGGCAATGGCATCACACACAGCACAGCTCTGTGTGGTCTGGTCAGTCCAAGCCCGGGGACTGCCCGCACGCAGGCTGCTGAGCTGCTCCCCGTTTCCCTGCCTAGAACTGGTGTTTTGCACTTAGCAGAGGAAGCCTCACAGGGGATGCAAACTGGAAGCCAGGAGTTCTGCGGACTTTTATCCATTCCCCTCACTCGGGCAGAGGATTACAAATCTCTGATCCTTTTCCTTGCTCACCTTTGGACTTTATCCTGGTGGTCCCTGTTCCCAAACCTGGAACAGTCTCAGCTGTTCCTTGTCATTGCTGAGTTGGTGAGAAAAATTGCATCCCACCCATCACATATGATGCCTTTCCCTTTATGAACCTGCAAATCGTTTGCTTTTCTTCCAGCGTTATGATATTGTTGGCCTAATTTCAACTTCTGATCTGGAATAACTCCTAGATCCTTTCTTCCTATCACACCATAATTCCCTAATGACATTGAATTTCAGGGGCTGTACTTTGCACCTGGATCCATCAGATAAATTCCTGGTTTTCTCAATTTCTAGCATTTTTCAAGATCTTTACCGTTGTCATTCTGCCCTATAACGCATTCAAAGATTGCAAATTTAATAATTATATTTTTCCATCATATAGGTCAGTAATACCGAATAGCAATGGATATACGATAGACCTATTCAACAATGTTTCTTTTCAACAGCAAACCATTGATGACTAGTCTTTAACTGCGGTTTTTCAACTGGTTTTACACTCACCAAATAGTATTTTCTTCTAGACTATGATTCCTCAGCTTGCTTGTGTGAATGTCATATAAGACGGTGTCAAAAATCTTATTAAAGTCAAGATATGACATTTACTGCTTCTCTTCTATCCAGAAGGCCTATTACCCTGTCGCAGATGAAAATTAGATCGGTTTGCCACGATTTGTTCTTGACAAACCCATGTTGGCTGCTACTCACCCTGTTATCTTCTTGGTGCTTATAAATAGTTTGTTTGATCATTTGTTCCAATATTTTTCTGGGAAGTGAAGTTGAACTGACTTAAACGGATTATAATTTCCCAGCCTCTCCTTCCCCTTTACAGAGCAGCTCTGCATCTGCTGATCTGCATCGCCCGGTGCCTCCTGCACCGGCCCTGGGCACCAAGACCCATGCCACAATTTCTTCCTGTGCTTTTTGGTGCCCTGGCATTCACCGTCCCAGCCACCTGAGCATGGCTGACCATTTTTTTAGTTATGTAGAAGAGAGTTTATAGCTCCCACCTTTCCCACACTACCCCTCCGGGTCCTTCCCTTCCCAGTCCTCGGCAGTAGCTCCTTCCCGTGGTCTCCCCTGCCGCAGAGTGGGGAGATGCTCTGTCCTCACCTGCACGGATGGGAACTGCATGGTCCTTTGCTCAGTGCTTGGGCTTTCCCGATGTTCCCCCACCTACCAGGGCTGCACCTGACCTCTGCTGAGCAGATGCCAGCAAAACCTCTCTGGACTTCTCCAGGTAGAGGCACGGATTGCAATTGCAGCCACTTCCAGACACCTGGAGTGGAAATTCCTGGCCAGCCCCACACTCTGTACACCTGTCTGCCCCTCAGGAAGGGGGGTCCTGGCCACCTGCTCCTGGCCTGTTGGTAAGGAGCTGTGGCAATGCCTGGGCCAGCCCCGGTGCTGCCTTTGGACGATGCTGCTTTGGGTCCTCATCAGCTCCCGTGCTGCTGTGTTCAAATGGAAACAAGAGGGAATGGATACCAGAGCATAACCTGGTGGGGGGAGAACACAGGGTCCATTGCCGGAGGCTTCTCATTATATGGAGAAGCATTTCCTTGTTTTTAATTAAATATAAAGACTATCTTACAGTTATAATTAGTACCAGGTGGCTAAGGATTAAAGGGGCAGCATCAAAGGCTTGCCTGGGAGAAGCAAAGGCCAGGTTTGCTGCCTCCATCATAAATCACCAGGAATCTTTGTTCTCTTGAAATTCCCCATTGCATGAGGCCGCCTTCCAATGCTGCCTGGGCTCCAGTCAGAAATTCTGACCCTTACAAAATCTCTCTTCATATTTTAAAGCAAGAAGAGCAGAAGAACAATAGTTAATGAATATCAGTCTGCTGAGTTTCTGCAAAAGGGTCAGAGATGGGCAGCGTGGTGAAAGCTTGACCCTCTAAGCTGTGTTATTATGGGGATGCTGAGAGCCAGGTCGGAGCAGGACAGCCCGTTCCCATTCCCAGGATGGTGTTTCGGGCTGGTTTTGTTGCCGGTTTCGATACCTAGGCTGTGTCTGGCCTAGATCCCACTGGCACGGCTGTGTCTGGCCCACGGGAGCTGCTGGCAGGACTGACAGTGGTGAAGGGTCAGACCAGCTGAGAGCTGGCACAGCCGCAGGCACCGCTGCCTCCCCTGCCTGGAGATAGTCCTGGGGTCAGCATCCCCCCCCCCCCGGGACAACTGGCATTTCTGCTCCGTGGCCCTGGTGACTGGCTTTGTCTCCTTTCTCTGACTGATTTGTTGTTTTTGTTGAAAACTACAACCAGCTCCTGCTTCTCCTCTTCTGGCATATGTGGGAGAAAGAGTGGGATGTTTCCAGGGCTGCAGAGATGGGGCTGGGCTGCAGGGGAGGGGATGCTGTACAACAAGGCCTGACCCTGGCCTGCCACAGCCTGGCACGGCACGGGGCCATGGGGCTGCTGAAGCAGGGACCTGCCATGAGGGTTACATCTTCTGCAAGACTGGCTGCAGCTGGAGTGATGTTGCTGGGGGGGTCTGGGGATGTAACAAGGTCAAGGCTTGTATGGAAAAGGAGGGCTGGACAAGCTTTCCTAGCTGGAGTCCCCTCAGCAGCTGGTTCTTGCCTCTCTGGACTCCTGGTGCCACTGGCCCCAGCCCCGCTGCAGGTGTCCTGTCTGCTCGGCAGTAACGCCAGGAGCAGGGCTTTGGTGTGTCCCTTCCTGGGGTCTCCACAGGACACCCTGCAGCACACCCAGCTGTCAGAGGGTCTGAGGACCTACTGACACTCAGAACCTTTGGAGCCTCCCCAGCTGCCTCCTGTGTGGGGCAGCCCCACTCGCCTGGCCAGGCAGGGATGCAGGCAGCAACCAGCAAAAGCAACAGCAGGAGTCTGTGGTGCCTCCAGGGTGGGTGATCCGGCCTGGCGGGAGACAGCTTGGTGTCTCTCCCAATCCCAGACCGCTGTTTTGCTCTGTCTTTAATTTTATTTAACATCTCATTTGGTTTGCTCTGCTCAGACCCTGCATAGCCCATCAGCGCTGCAGAGGGAGCTGACAAATACATTCCCCCCGTGATGGATCACTCTGCCTCCTCCCCAGCAAAGCCGGTTGCCACCTGCCTGCCCTGTCCGTCCGCTCCTGCCCACTCCCCGCTGCCTGGCCAGGCAGACCCAGCCCCACCGAGGGGCCAGCCACGCGGGCAGCATGCCTGCACCCAGTGCTGCGCCAGTGTGGGGAAGGTGCCGCATTATTTACACCCTAGGCTCCTGTCCCCAGGGAAAGTCAGGCAAATACACAATAAGCTTTGACACAAATAGTGTTTATAAAATATTGCTCCTCTGGGACTGTCTTGCCTACAGTCATCAGGATGCTACTAGTTGCAATAAAATGGAACTGCTCTTTTACTCCTCACCACAATTACTACTGGTGTCTGTTCCCTGACGGAGCGAGGGCTCGCCAGCCAAGCTCTCCCTGGTGAGGAAGCTAACTGGGAAGTGAGCTGCTGTTACATCCCTGTGTGATGCCCGTCTTGCATAAGCAGCCTAATAAACCCAGCGCAATTCTGCAAGACCTTTCAGTGCATACAGAGCAGCCCTGAGACCCAGTTGCAATGGTGAGATAGAAATGTTAGCTCTGCTCCACAGGTCTGGGGGATTTTATAGTCTGGATGAGATGCCATCACATCATTCCTTGCTGTCTGCACATCTGAACAGCTGCGGGGAAGTTCTCACAAAGGCTGGGTATATCGTCACCAAATTGCAGTTGAGGGAGCCGCATTCTGCTTTGCTGCATCCCCCTTGCAGCTTCAGACCCAGCCGATGATCAAATGTTTGCTGTGTTTACCTACCTCTGATAACAAACGCTGGGAGAGGAAAAGCAAAAACCATATGCAGTCCAGGAGAATGCCAGGCAAATGGGAGTCCCGTCGCCAGGAGCAGCCTGTGCTCCGATTGCAGCATAATTCATTTCACAATGTATAAGAAAAGTTGAGTTATTGGGACATGTGACATTTATTTAGTTACATATCTCCTGTGGGAGGTTTCTGGGGCCATTAATGTAGTGTATTTGCATGGCTAGTTTACATGCCTTTGCTTGTTATTGCTGTCTATATTCCATGCACCTCACACTCAATTTCAATTCAAAGTTTGGCAGTTGAGGTGTCACGACTAAAAAATGGAATGGCCTCCCTCAGAAATGAAATAATTTTGTTGTTCAGTTCCGAGCGATTTTGTAATTTCATGCTTGTGTATGATAATTTTATGCTGTCCTGCTCCACGTAACTCAGCTCTGCCAAGCCCTGACAGGTGATAAATACAATCTTTTCCACCCGGCATGCGACAGGCCAGGATGAGAAGGTGGGGGGGGGGGGGGAAAGTGGCGATTTCACATCTGAGGTCCTAGCGCAGCCAGAGCCACCGCAGCCCCGTTCCTTCATCATTTCACGCCTGGATTCCGGCAGGCTCACCCCCTCGGCTGCGGCACAGGGACCTGAGGGTCAAGGAAAGTGTCCTGGAAATGGAATGATGCTGGAGAGGAGCCAGGCGATGTTGTGTATGAAGGGGGAAAGTTATGACTTTGGCGTGTCCCCATGCGCGGGCTCCGGGATGCAGCCCGTGATTTAGAGCCCAGGCTCTCTCTAATGGAGTTCAATAGAACCGTAACCTTTTGGAGAAATTATTTTTACAAATCTGTTAAACATTTGAAAGACAGCAATTTCCAATAAAAGAATATGAGTCCTTAACATTTATCACCAGGCTACAGATTTTATAACTGTTACTTCATATTGTTCTTGTAAAAAATGTTTCTCCTCCTGAGAGCAGATGAGTCAAAAGACTATTAAGGAAATGCCAGAGGTACAAGGGGGATATAATGGGTGCCAATAAAATGAAAGCAGAAGCAAACCATTTAAATTAAATTCAAGTGGTGATGAGAATCATCATTCCAACTACAAACCTGGAAAGCTAAACACTGCTCGGTAGCTCTGCAGCCTTACTGAGCCGCAGCAAATGCCATGCCTGGCGGCAGTGGGATGTGGTGTGCGGGATCAGCAGCGGTGCTAAGCCTGACTCCATCCTGCTGTTGGGGTGCAGGCAAGGATCAGAAGCAGCACTGAGCCCGGCTCCATCCCAGTGTCAGGGTGCAGGCAGGGACTGGGATCAGCACCGAGCCCGGCTCTATCCCAGTTTCAGTGTGCAGGCAGGGACTGGCAGCAGCACTGAGCCTGGCTCCATCCCAGTTTCAGGGTGCAGGCAGGGACTGGCAGCAGCACCGAGCCTGGCTTCATCCCAGTTTCAGGGTGCAGGCAGGGACTGGCAGCAGCACCGAGCCCGGCTCCATCCTGATATCAGGGTGCTGAGCCACCCTGGGCAGCAGTCAGGAAAGCTGCTCCCAAACCAGTGGCTTTTGGGGGGAAGGTGCTGAACTGCAAATGAGGAGAAGCATGAACAGCTTGAAGCTCTCAGAGGAACATCGGGCAATTTCTCTGCTGAAAGGGCTGAGACACCCTTGTGGGAACAAATGCTTCTGGTAGTGGAAAGAGCAGTGACATCCAACATGTGGTCTTGGCTTGCTTAGATGGCATCTTCCTTCGTCCATGCTCTGTCGGTACTGTGTCCTACCCCCCCCCCCCTCACTTTGCAGTGGACCACGAAGAAAAGGGGCCAAGGAAGATGAGACACCTTGGTCTCCCTGTTGCCTCCTGGCTCTGGCAGCAGAGGAAGGCTGTCCAGGCTGCGTAACCAACAGCCTCTTTAGGGGCTGAATTATTCCTTACCAGGCCTAGGATCACCTGTGGCTGTCCAGGACAAGGACAGGTACAGGTCTGCCTGCCTAGGATCACTAGAGCTGCTGGACCTGCTCTCTGAAGCCATGAATTAGCCTCTGGCCAGGCGCTGCTGCCTCTCTGCGCAGGGAGAGCCTTGTCTGCCAGTCCCCCTGTTAGAACCAAATTGAAAAACTCAAGGCGGGGGAAATAAATCAATTGATATTGATTGCTTTTAATAACAAGCAGGTAGCAGTGTTCCCCTGCTAAGGGGACCTGGGGTGGGAGAGCAGGCGAACACAGCTGGGTCGTATCAGACCCTGGGACTGCTGCCTGCCCGCACCCTGCTACTGGCCTCACAAAAAGCCTGGGGGGCTGCAGCCCTGGCCCACCACAGCCTGCCACACGTCCTGCACGGGTGTCCCAAAAAGGAACGCTGCTGGGTCTGCTGAGCCCCTGGGCATGGAGCCTGTGCAAGCAGCGAGCATCCCTGGATGCTGTGGAGCGGGGAGAGGAGCAGGGGCTTCGCTGGTGTGCAGCAGTCTGGGGCTCTGCAGCAAGAGTTAAGGGCTAAGGAGTCACTTTGTTTTCACTGTCGTGTGAGCTGGGGTTCCTGCTAATTCTGGCTGTACTCTCTGGTCGCTGCGCAGAGAAGGGGTGTCTGTAGGCTCAGAGGTGATGTTTGGAGGATCGGTGGTGAAGGGGCTAGCCCTGTGTGTTTGACCAGTTGTCAGAAAACCAGGCGCTGGGTGCTTGTGCCTAGCGTATAATGATGTTCGCAAGGAGCATGTTGGAATGGGCACCATGGGGCAAGCTGTGGTGAGGGAACAGCCCTGCTGCTCGAGGTAGCTGGGCTGTGCTGGACCCTGCAGGAAAGATGCCTTTTGCTTCGGAATTCAGGCACCTCTTCCAGTCTTCTCCTACTTTCCAGAGCCATCCGGGTAGGGGGCTGCAGCAGCTTTCCCGGGGTGCTGGACTTCCCTTCAGGAAAGCAGAAAGCGAGGGATTTCCCGGGTGCCAGGGGCTGATGGTGGAAAATGCAGCGTGTCCAGCTGCTGATGGCAGGAGGCGAGCGCAGCTGAGCCGGGGGCGAGCGCTGCCCCCTCCCTTGTGCCGGTGGCCAGCAGCCAGCCCTGCCTGGGCATCCTGCCACCTCCCCATCTGCTGACCAGCCCGCGCGGGGAAACGCAGCTTGCATGTTCGCTGCAGTCATCGAAAATTGCTTCCAGGTCCTGAATAGTCAGTAAGGGCAACTTTCTTGTCTCATTCCAGAATTTAAGCCATCTAAGAAAAACATTGGCAAAATCTTTCTCTTTTTTTACCTCTTTCTTTTCTCTTTCATCTGCCCTTCTGCTGTGAGCTGGGATTCTGTGGGGAAGCTGCAGCATGCCACATGGGATGGAGAGGCTCTGCCTGCCCGGGCTGGGCACACCAGGCTGGACTTTGGGGCCACCCTGGCTGCCTTGGCCAGGTCGGGGAAAGGGCCACAGCCAGCATCTCTCAGTAGTCTTGATCAAAGTGGTGGGGGAATAACTCCCTCTCCCAGCAGGGGCGGGGGCAGCCAAAGGTATTAAGTCTGGAATTATTTAATCCCAAAATTGATTGGAAAACGCCTTTAAAAAATTTTGGAAGGGTTTTTTTTTTTTCTGGTTCTTAAAAAGATATTGTATTGGAGGCAGGGTTTGTCATTATTTTCTTTTTTTAAAATGAAGGTGTATATGGAAAGAAATAAGCCTGTAAACAAAATGAAGTATTTGGTTAGTGACAACTGAATTATTTCTGTCTCTTTTTCATTTTCATATCACTTGCATTTTGGGATAACTAGAAAGCTAACTTTTCTGATTGTGGTGGTTTTGTTTTGGCCAGCAAGCTGAGAGCTCTGTTACCGCAGAGCCCAGGTCTCTAGCCTCATACTGATTCAGAAGTGACACCTGGCTTCGGGCATGGTTTTGCATACGGGATCCATCCTTTCTGGACCTTTCAGAGCTCGCTGGTGGGATATGAAGAGCTCCGAGAGAAAAAAGAGATTGGGTGAAAGCCTGGATTTGCAGGCAGAGCAACGAGAGCAAGCCTGCACGCAGCCAGCATTGCCACCTCCACGCAGCCATGGTGCGAGGAGGCCAGCCAGCATCTTGGAGGCTAACGTTGTGTTTGCTTTTATTTGTGTACTTTTGTGTCTGGACTAATGATTTGCAAGAAGTACAAGCCTGTGTCACACTGTGTTAGGAGTCACGTGCCGCTCCAGCTCTGACCGTGTTGTCTGCTAATACATTTTTCTAAAGGACACACATGAAAGATATTCTGAATCAACATGACTACAGCTCTGTTAACGCAGGTTACCCTTAACCAGCAGGTCACTTCACATCACTGTGCTCACAAGACCAAAAATAATGTATTCAGTGTAAACCGTACATCGGAAAGGCAGCATGTGCGTGGGCTGTGGGTCCTTCTGCGGCACCCAGAAGCGTGGGGGACGGTGGCACCAGCTCCCTGCCTCCTCGGGGGGGATCTGGGAGGGCGGAATTATGGATGTCTTATTACTCTGATGGTATTAAAAATAGCTGTAAAGTGCCCAAGATAGAAAGGCTGTGAAAGTCTCCCTCGTGTCCCTGACATGAGGCTTTTTATTGTGTAGCAGAGTTACAGATCTCTAATATGAAATTAAGGCTTTCTTAATAAGGTGTGTGCAGGCTCAGCCCACTGTTCAGCAGCATCAAGAGCCTCACGATGTCTCCCAGTAAAACCCGTGGATACTTGGTCTTCCTTGTCCATGTATCTCTTAACTGTATGTTTATTTCTGTGGCGAGGTCTCATCTGCTCTGGATGCTCTGAACCATCTCTGACTGCTGCCCAGCCCAGGTCAGCAGCCTTGTTGTGCTATCACAGCTGGGTGCTGCAGAATAAACGTAACATCACAAACAGGATCTGGGCTGCGGATTGGGAAGGGCTGAGGAGGCAGGCTGAAGGGGTACGCCCCAGGTCATTGTGCTACTGACATCCACCCCTCTGCAGACCCATGCACCACAGCAGGCAGGTGCATGTGCAAGGTGATGAGTTTTCCAGCAGCAAGTTCCCCTCTGCAGAAGCGCAGGCATCATTCACACAAGCACAGCAAATGCCAGTGTGTTTGTGTGCCTGTATATTTAGGGGATAGGAGCTGCCTGCCAAGGATATGCCTGAGCTGGAGAGATCGTGTGTCCAGGCTGAACCTGATCAGAATTGATGAACCTCTGAAAACCTTCTGATGCATTTCTCTGGTTCCTAAATAAGGAAACCTCAGAGCAAAAGGCTGCTTCAAGCCATAACTAAGGTTCACCAAGACACTCTGCTTCCAGCCCTACTGAGCACTGTCATCAAAAATCATCCTGTGCGCTGTCCTCCTCCTCCCCCATCCCTCACTCAGGCTTGCAGGTGGGAAGCTGTAGATACTGTGAAATGGAATTCAAAAAGCACAGAAAAGCATGGTTAAAGTCAGCCCGGGGTGCTCCATCACCCAGCTGGCCTCACACGTGAGCCTCCTTTGCACCTTATAGTACTGAAAGCACTTTTTCTAAGAGCTTTCATCGACTCAGTCTCTAGGCACGCGTGCAGTGGTGGCCATCACAAGCCTGTCACTTGTACTGGAGGTGAATCAAACAGGAGTTTGGGATCGACAGGGCTCCTGTGTATGGCTTTTTGTGCAATGGGAGGAGTGCCTGCAGCCCAGCCGGGCACTGAGTGCATTTAGCTGGCTCATTAGCCATTTCTTCCCGTGGCATGGAAGCCGGTGTAAGGAACTGGGGCTTTTCGTTCTGGTGTATCACACGATGCTGTCGTGGAGTAACTTACAGTCTGGGAGAGGGTTTGTCAGTCCCATGTGTTTGTGTGGCTCTTGGAGCGTGTCCTGCTGCTCCCAGCTCTCTCCTTGTGACCCAGCCAGGAATGGCCCCCGACAAGCCCCCTGCACCCAGCTGGGTGAAGACTATAAGTCCCTCAGGTGCTTTGGGGCTTTCCCATCAAGGCAGAAATCCCAGATGTGGTGGAAGCATGCTCAACCCCTTCCCTGGGCTGGCGCTCCCCAGATCTGCAAATTAACTCCATAATGTAATGATGCTCTGTACAGAGTAATAAATTAAAGTTGAACTTTTTTTTTTTTTTGCGTATTTTTACACATCGCATATTTAATGTCTCTCTGAAAATATAAATAAAACATACGTAACCATTAGAAATCCTTAGAATCTGGGAAGCGCCTAAGAATTTATTTGTTTTCAGGAGGATCATACATATTGTATTAAAACTATATAAAGGGTTTAATAAAATGGCAAAAATAAAGCAAGAGCGAAGGCTCTCAATCTGTACTGAGAGGAGGGAAGTGATCTTTCTTTGATGCCTATTAAATGTTCCAGCAGATGAAACCCTATATTCTGCCAGGAAATGAGTTTGCCACAAGCCGATTGGGTGCTGTCGTGTGTGCTCGACTTTACCACTGTCATTCCTCTTCCTCGAGCAGCAATACATTACGCCGCCTCCATTTTTCATTCCTCAGTGCCCGAAATGCAAATTTTCTCTCTGTTGTTTATATTAGGTTTTCAAATATATGGAAATCCAGATATCTGGAGGAAAATGTCAGGGCCAGAAATACTCGTGATCTGTCTTTTCCCCAGCCTGACACTTTTCTCCATCACTTACACGAAAGCATGTGAGGAGTATTAACAGCCGGAGAGGGTTTGGCTGTGTGGCTGGGAGCTGCGGGTCTGTGGGATGTTTAGCAGCCACGGGTCTGGGACGGGGTGGTTTGCTGCTTGCTGTGGCTCAGTGTTTGCACAGGTTTTTTCACCTCTGTAAAACTAAACATATGGCCTGTAGAGGAAAAGGGCCACATTGTGCAGGGTAGGTGTCTGAGCGAAGGGGAGCTGGGTGACAGCTTAACAGGAGCTGTGGGAGGAGGGTGGGCTCTGCCTGGGTGCTCAGCACCCAGCTGGGACAATGTCTGTGGTTCAAGGAATTGCTGGAGCTGGGAAAGGCGTCTGTTGGCGGGGATGATCACTGGGAAGGGCTCCCAGGAGACCGTGTCCTCACACCCTGAGTTTGCTGGGCTTGGGGGAGAGGGGCTCTTTGCTTTGGGGTGGGGGTCTGCAGCTGCGGTTTCAGGGGTTGGCAGTGAACTTCCACATCAATGCTGCAGCTTCCGACTGGAGATGTTAGCAAGGTACCAGGCAATGACCAGTCATGCACCTCCAGGAGGAGTTTGTGGCCAAATCAGGCTGAGCTTCTGGAGTTCCCGTAAGTTTTCTCAAGTAAGAGGTATACAAATAATTTTCAACAGGGGCAGACATGACCCGGCATAACAAACAGCACTCTGCTTTTAGCTCAGGAGTGTTTGTGAATTACTCACCTCTCCCACACTGACTTACCCTACCATGTGCTACAGCTTTCCCGTTGTAGCCCAGCCCTCAAAGTTAGTAACCATCCTGGTTTATACTGGGCAGACCCAGACTTGCCCTGGTCTCAGCCCAGCACCAAGTCACAGCTTCTCAGAGGCTCACCACTTCTGAACTCGAGGTGCCCGGTGTCGCTGGCTGCCTGCAGCTCAGCTGCTGTTGATGGCATTGCCATGTTCACGGACGTGCCCGGCCACGGATGCTCCCATCTCTGCAGAGGCTGTGATGCTCCTACATATCACTGAGCTCAGCTGCTGGGGCAGACAAAAGGATTGATGTGGGCTGCAGGTTAGACGAGAGCAATCCATGTCATCAGGCACCTTGCCGTCCTCTGCGGGCTGGGGAGGAAGAAGTGGAGGTGTGAGAGGAAGGGATAAGCTACCATGGGTGTGTGGACTGTGAATGACATGCCAATAATGAATGTGAATTGCATCCATTGCTTCTTTATAAATAAAAGAGCTGTTTTAGGTGCTGGCAGCTTAAGACAATGATCTGAAGGCAAAAATCACTGTCTCCCAGTGCTGAAGAAAGCCTGATGTGCCTTAAATGGTGTCAGGAGAATCCTTCTAGCAGGTACCGGGAGGCTGCACATGCAGGTAACCATCGCTGGCATCAGCACAATGCTAGTTCCTTAGTTGTTTCTCCATGCAACTACATGGAGAGCTGGGGGAGTGATGCATAACAGCAAATTTCCTATTAATAGGTTTTTATTACATCTTGTTCACATTTCTGAATGAGTGTTTTACTCAGCACTGTGCTTCTAAAGCTTTGCCCACGCTGATGGCTTACGCACAAAAACTGCCACTAGGCTCTGGTTATCATTGCTCTTGGCACTGCTTTCATCTTGCAGACCTACACAACTAAACCAGCCCCAGACAAATCATGCATTCTGAATTTTGCAATCAAGTGTAGACTGTGAAACTTGTTGGACATATTTGAGTACAATATCTGCTTTCATGATCAGTAGAGCTCCAGTACTTGAACACAGGTGCAAAGAAAATCGTAAAGGGTTGCAAATATAGTTACACTGAAATCTGTGTTTGAATAAATTTTATATACACAGAAATGTTTTCATCCGTTTGCTTAGCTCTGCACAAACACTCCTCCAAGCACTTATACATGGAACAGCAAAGAGGTTATACAACCTCCATGCGCACAAAGGCCACAGTCTTTTTAACTAGGCATTTTAGTACCCAGCAAAAAAACAATATTTCTGAAATCACATGAAAAATTCCAGGATTAAGAAACAAACAAGCAAGAAAAATCAAACCCCTCTGGTCAGCACTGTTGTCTGCCCTGTGCATATATGTGTATATGCACACATATACAGAAACAGCTAATGCAGATCTGGAGTCTAGAGAGCACGTGAGAGGTTTGTCCCTGGTGTGCGGCTCACCAAGTCCACAGCGTGCGCCCTCTTTGAGAGGCACCTTTTCAGAATTAAACTTGCAACTTTGTAGCAAATATATTCCTTTTCTATGTCACTCATAAAAGCGTATGCTTAACTTTAAGCTCCCGCTGAGCTGAAATCACTGGGTGCTTTGCTTCATCAGAGATAAACTTGTGCACAGCCCCTGGCAGAGTGCGAGCTCTTAAGCGTGTTTCACTGTGATGTCGCAATGAGTTTATCACCTCCAAATTCCACCGGTGATGGCATCGCAGCGTGTTCCTTCACACAACCAGAAAAGGCTTTCCTTGAATTATGGAGAAGTGGTCCTGAGCAGGAGGTTTGTTTGCTGGTTGTTGCGGAGTGTCCAGCTCTGAAACTGGACAAGAGTGGGGCTTTGTACAGGAGCTGGCTCTGCTCAGGCATCTGGACTGGGTTTCCAAGCCCCCTGCCAGCGCCAGCATGCTTCGTGCCTGGAGATGCTCAGTAGACATCAGAGACAATGCAGTGGTATGTTTCCTTACCTGTGCAATCCGGGAACAGCACTTCCAAAAACCGCTTGTACATTCTAATGTACTTCTGAAACCTTATTCAAAGTGCAGAGGGTTACGTGACTCAAGAAACCAAATTGCCATGCCCAAATTTTTCTTCCTGGAGTGGCAATCAGGAAGTACACCTGGCAAAGGGAAATCAGATCCAGGGAAATATTTGGGAACAGGGTTTGCATTCTCCATCATCTCTGCTGGAGATGGCTGGTTTTTCCCACAGAGTGGTGTTAATATTCTCTGTGCTTGCAGAAGCAGCACCAAGGCGACTTCAGACCTCTCTTCTATTCAGCTCCCCCTTCCAAGGCTGTGCGTTTTGGCAGACTTCTTGTTCCAAACCAGTGGACCTTGTTACACGTTGGAATGCATAATCCAAACCCTCCCTCCCTTGAAGAGGCAGGAGCTGGGGTAAAGCAGTATGTACCTTCCCTCCTTTAATTACCAGCTCTAAGCTGCTACGAAGTACAAAGGGTTTTCTTTAAATTCTTATTTTCCTCCTCCCCTGGCCTGCCCTGCTGTGTCCCACAGACTCAGAAATGCTTGCAGATGCTGCCCTTGCCTCACTGCTGGTGGAGGAGCTCAGAGCTGTGTTACTCACAGACGCAGCCCCTTCCCCTGGCAGTTAATGCGGGCAGAGCACTGAGAACGAGCTGGTTCTGCCTCCACAGAAGGGTCCAAAGAGCATCTTCCCCTGATACTTCATCACTTGTGATCTTGGCTGAAAGGCAGCTTGATCTTTTTGAAACCTTAGAGCTTCTTCAAGGCCATGTGAGACTGATAAAGAGAACAAGCAGGAGTCTCTGACAGGAGAGGGTTTGTAGCTCCTGCATCCACAGTCCGAGTCCTTGGTGGTAAGGACAAGTCAGGCAAGCTGGGCAAATTGTGTTCTGCTTCCGAGCATGTTAGATAGAGGAACAGGTAGTCCAGATCCTTGGCTTCTTTCTCTTCTTTCCTTTGGCACTACGTTCAAATAATAATGACCAGAGTTTTAAAAAAATAAATCTCTATGGCTATCGTAAAATCTGGAGCACAAGGAGCTATCACATTGGAACACGAGAAGCTGTTACACACTGTCACTGAGGGCAGAGAGAGCACTGTCCATGAGGCAGCTCCCAGCATATCCAGTTTTAGGCTGATCACAATTTTCAATATTTTTATTTCACCAGAATGAATTAATACAGGAAAATAATTTGCAGATTACAACAGTTCCTTCAGCAACATATGACTCAGAGCCAGGCAAGCAGCCAGTATTGAGAGTCAAATTATTTGCAGCTATGCTCAGCTCTTCTGCAAGGTCTGTTTTGAAGTAAGCCTGAATGAGACACACAACTTCATATTGGGACACTTGAACACAAGAACCTGAGTCTCAACCTAACCACTGCACTTGACTCGTGTACAGCCCAGATTTCAAATGCAATTTGGATTCGCTTCGTATAGGTGAAGTACCGTGGTCACCAGAAACAGGACTATTCCCTGCATGCAATTGCACAGCCCCCAGAGATGTGGGGAGGGACATCAGGTTTTCCCCTCAATTCATTGCAGCTGCAGGTGATGCATCAGAGTGAAGGCTTTCATCTGATGGTCTTTGCAAACAGGCCATTCATCATTAGTGAAGGTCAAGTTGCAGATGAATTCCATCATTTTACAATCATGTACTTCCCCCCACCCCTCCACCCCCCTTGCCCTTGATTGGGTCTTCAACAAGAAGTGGAGCTCTCTTGTGTGTGTGAGCATTTTCTAGCTGACTAGAGGGTGTGCTCGGTGACTAGAATGAACAGTGGTGAAGAACAAGGCATCACGGTTAGTTCTTCGTCTCTTCAGAGGTGTGTGGGCAGCTCTACAGATGGTACCTGAACCCCCTGGTTCTGCAAAGACACTTTGAAGCAGAAAGCAAGGAAAAACTGTTCAAGTTCATAAAAGAAAGAGCCTTCAAGGCACCTCCGGTGGATGGAGTCTGTATGCACCTCCTTGTGAAGCCTTCCACGGGCAGCTCCTCCTAACTGAGAATGGTAACCAGTCTAACTCCCCACCTGTGTTTAGCTTCAGGTTACCTCAGTTATGCTTGTTCTCTTGGTCCAGAAATGCGTTTGAAGGGAGGAGATAAAGATGATAGTTGCAGTCAACTTATTGCAAGATACCTCTAACTCACCAATGTCTTTGAATACGTTGGTTCTCTCTTAGCCACCAGAAAGACCTGAAAATAGGGGCCAAGATGGACCGTCAAACTACTAAAGCTGGAAGAACAGCAGAGCAAGGGAAGGAGCTATTAAGGCACGAATGTTGCACGGGCTGAGCAGTTGTAGGAAGAGCCAGGAAAATGTTCAGGATGTGCTTTTGGATGACTCTTTGTGTCTGACCTACTTAAGCCCTGTCTCATGGGAACAAGTTTTTAGCCAAGCTGGTCTGGAAGCCCAGCTTTAGAAATGAAAGAGATCTCCCTGGGCTCTGTGGCTCCACACCACGGACCATGTCTTGTCACATCTGGGGCACATAAACTGGCAATAAACCTCTTCCTCCTCTGTGCAGTGGATGTATTTCTTTTTTCTGTCATAGGACAAACTAGAAGAGCTCGTAGCTGGCTTGTCGCTGCAGAGAAGCGCAGTGTCTGCAGCATGCAAAGGCGATTATATGTGTCATGTGTGCATCATTTAAATGAACGTTGCTAAAACAACAATGCTATTTTTAATATTTAAAGAGCCCCTTTGAAGAATAGGAAAATCTGTCACCTTTCCTGGTGGATTTGAATCCTGTGTTCTGAGGATATTTCTTCTCTGATTAAAGGAGTTGGCTGCGTGAGGAACAGCTACACATGATGTGCTGGGAGGGGGTGCGGGACCAAGACACGTCCCAGGGAGCAGCTCCTGCTTGCAACATTTGAGGACGCTGCTAGGTGGATTTTCTAGCTTGTGTAGAGCTCCCGCCCAGGGTGTCCTCTTTGTGCTAGAAGCCGAGGGCGGCTGGACAGACAGTGCTTTCCTGGACACCCACCCCTTGCTGTCTCTGCTGAGATGCTAATAGCAGCCTTGGAGCATCCTGGGGTCTGTGGCACTGTAAGCGGCACTGCTTTTTGCTTTCGGTTTGCTGGGGAGTACCTTCCTCCCTGCTGTCTCCACTCTCCAAAGTGTCTTCTGGACACTCAAACATGACAGGACCACCATCCGAGTCTAACCCTGACCCAAATTACCCCTTAATCTCTGTAATGGGCTTTTTTTTTTTTTTTTTTTCTGTGCAAAAGCCACATGCTCCATCCGATAGGGCTCCTGTTGGTTCCAAGGTTGGGCAAATCCCTTCATGTGCCTTGCAGACAGCGTGTTTGCTGTTGTGGCAGCATGAGGTTTGCCTTCTAATCCAGGTCCCCTTCTCAGCAACACTTGCCCACCCAGCCGTGTTTGTGCAGCTGATGTTCCTGCTGAGCTGCACGACTTGCAGTTGTCTCTGCTGAGTTTTGCTCTGCTTTCTTTCAGGCCAAGCTTCCAATTTGTCAACAAGGTTTTGATTTCTGATCTCCCAGTGGTCTTATGCTCCTGGACAGCCATAAGTCTTTTGCAAATACAGCCTGCCTTCTCCTTTTCCCTCAAAATAAGATCAGTGGAAATATGGAACAGCATCTGTCCCACTTTCCCCTGCAGCAATCCACGCAGGGATCTCATGCATCATTGGCTATTGACATTGGGCTCCAGCAGCTCCACGATCCCATGTCCATGTGTTTAGCTGCCTTTCCAGCTCCCCTGGATTTCCACCTAGATGAGGTTTGCTGTGAACAAGGAGCAGGAGCTTCTTCCTGAGTCTCTGTGGTGACCGGGGACCAGGATCCAGCCCTCGACCTCTCAAATGCTGGCTCTCAGTGCCCTTCCTCTGTTAGAAATGTGTCTTCCTGAGCAGAGCACTGGGAAGTGGAGGAGAAGGGCCCATTGTCAGTGAGGCTGGAGCAGGGAGCAGATATTAATGTTATTGGAGGGAAAAGACTATTAGGATTCTGTAGCTCTGAAAAATACGTAAGTCTGAAATAAGACTAATGAGACATTTACTGGTGCGGTTGGGTTGCATTAATGACCCTTCAGAGGATACAATTGCAAAAGGCTTTCACTGTAATTACCACACTAATGATCGGCAGTGACATCATTTTAGACCAAATGCGATGCTTGTTTTGGATGCGTTTCAAGATTGGGACTTCTCCACGACTGGTGTATGAGGCCCGTCAGCATTATTGCCTGTCTCCGTGCTCCGCTGACCATCTTTCTTAGCTGCCTCCTTGGCTACTGGCTTCCCTCCAGCCTGGCCCCAGCGTGCAACATTCCTCTGCTTTTTAAGGTGCTTCTGGGACTATGAGCTGAAAATGGTGATTTGTCGGCACCAGCAGCTCAGTTCCCGGCACTGGGGATGAATTGGAGGAGGGAGAAGCTGGGGGAAAGTCACACACCTCCTTTTATTCTGCAGGCACCCTTAAAAGGCTTTTTATAAACAATGATTTTGTATCTCCTGGCATGGCCCGAAGCACATCTGTGCCGTGTAACCTTTGGACAATACCTGCTCCTGGGCGCACGTCTTACAGCCAGTGGGGACAGGCTGATCCCAATCTTCCCCACTGTCTCTGGGCTCAGAGGAACATATTAATTAACCTCATTATCCAGGAGCATTTCAGCACTTGCAGAGACAGTGTTACCGCAGCAAGCCTGTGGTCCAAGGAGGGCTGCTGTTCTCGGGCTCAGCCAGAGGCAGCTGGAGCCGGAGGGTCGGGATATTTGCCTCTGCAGGGACATGCAGCTGAGAGCAGGTGATGTGGTGGGGGTGCAGGGGATGTGGGGGATGCTCAGCCAGAGGGGGCTCATTCCAGCCCCTCCACTGATCCAACAACCCCCGGGGTCTGCTCCCAGAGGAGGGATGCTGGAGCCAGTCCTCCCCCAACACCGACTTTGACAGAGAGCAGAGCCCCGTTTGGGGCTGGGAGGGAGCTGGTGGTGGCTGTGTGCTGGAGCCTGTGTGTGCCTGAGCCCGTGTGTGCCAGAGCCCATGTGTGCCCGAGCCTGTGTGTGCCCGAGCCTGTATGTGTCCGAGCCTGCATGTGCCGGAGCCTGCATGTGCCCGGGCTCCGCTGCCTCTGCTCCTCCCCAGCACCAGGCACAGCTGGGGATGGATTGACAGCGGCTTGTTAAGGCTGACAGAGCATCAACTTTTAAGGAGTTGGAGAAAGCAGGGCTTTTTAATTAAAAAAAAAAAAAAAAAAGGCAAGTCATGATTTCTGCCTTTGCTGTTCAGCTCTTCTGGAAACAGCATTCCTGCTCCAGCATTTAAAAACATCAAATTGATAGCCCTGTCATCTGTGCCCATAGGCTACTGCTCCCTGCCCCAGCCCTCCCACCAAAGCTCTGCCTTTGAAGGCGAAGGCACTGCTGTGTGACTGTCCTCAGGGACATTCATTTTCCTTCCTACAGACTTGCTGGTTGTCACCAGCAAATATCCAGCCAGGCTCATATTGTACCCTTGTTCCCAGCAGCATCCTGCAAAATACTGATTCTGGTACCAGGTACTAACAGCAGTGGGCTGCTCCCCGCGGCACAGGGCAGCCTGGGAACCACTGCTGGGGAGTCACAAAACCACTCCTGGGGAGTCACAAGGAGACCAGTACAAGTGTGTGCAAAATGCCAAGTGAGTTTTTCATTCTCTGCCTGTGATTTTCTGACAAGTCTGTGCACTTTTCTTATTTTGGAACTCGTTCTGTCTCCAAAGAAGGTGAATGGTAACTGGGAGCATTGTCTCAGGTGAAGGCGCTTACGATTAGCAGCCATAAAACATGAGTCTATCATAAAGGAAAGTGGGGGAAGCAGTAATCTTTGAAAGGGAATAAAAAAAATGGCACAAACATCTGTAATCCTCAACCACCTTAATTCCCAAATCTCCTCGTTCCATCCTGGACTTGGTGATCTCCACACTTGGCCAGCGTGTCCAGCTCACGCACCAGTGGCTGCAGCTAGGCGAGGGTCCCACACCGGCTGTTTCCCAGCCCTGAGGCAGTGCCCACCAGTGACAGGGACCTGCCCAGCCGAGACCCCCAGCCCGTGGCATGTGCCTGCAGCATGCACCCCCCAACAGCGCATCCTCAGCAGGGGGGTGCTTCCAAACGGTGCTCATCACGCCCTGCCCTGGTCCTGGTCCTGCTCACTGCACCGCTGAGATGCCTTTACCCACCCCTGTGCTTGGAAATGCTCTGACGGACATGCTGTCAACAGGAGAAGGCAGCTGCTGGGAAATTAGTGCATCAAGGGATTCACCAACTTCCTCACAGTTTGGTGGGATATTATTATATTGTTTTAAATGTGAACATTTCATTTAGATGAAACTGTTCATTCTTGTAATTTCCTTTGTTTTTTTAATCTCTACTTCTGATCATAGAACAACAGAATGGTTTGGGTGGGAAGGGACCTTTAAAGGTCACCTAGTCCAAAGCCCCTGCGATGGGCAGGAACATCTTCAACTAGATCAAGGGTGCTCAGAGCCCCGTCCAGCCTGACCTTGAACGTTTCCAAGGATGGGGCGTCCACAGCTTTTCTGGGAAACCTGTGCCAGTGATACAGAATATGGTAAAAGACCCAAAGTAGCAAAGCTGAAGTAAAATGTTTTGAAATATTGTTTTTTAAATAAATAAAAAAGAATAATGCTGATTAAAAGTAAAACCAAGTTTCAAAGCCTTGTAGTTCTGACATGAAATGGAAATGCTACTTTTGGATCATTTCTGGTTGTAGCACATCAGAAGTCCAAGAAAGGAAATTTGGCCTTTTTAAAGGTCCTTCTGAACTACCCATTTCTTTTGCGGCCCCATATTTTAGAGGCAGTGCAGGCAGGGTCTGCCTGTGAAGCGTATATCCATCACAACAGTGCATATAAATTTGCCAAGTAGTTTCAGTTAGATGGTACCAGCTTCAGGAGGTTTTAAAGTCAGATTTGCATCTGAGGCTATTTTTGCTGGAACATTTGAACTTCGGTCAATGACTAAACACGTTATTTGTGCAAGGAGTGCAGAATCCCTGCTGCACCCCAGGAGCATTGCCCCAGCAAAGCCAGGGATGTCTTGGTGCAGTGCAATTCTTAATCTCTGTGTGTGTGCCTTATCCAACACATCATGGCCACGACAGCAACTCTATCCCCACAAATAAATAAATAGGGGAAAACAAAAAAAAAAAAAAAAAAGAAAATAGCTGTCTCTTCTGCTGAAGCCCAGCTCCCAGGCACTTCCTTGGGAGTGCTTTCTGGCCAGTTCGTTTCAATCTTGTCTGCTTCCACAATGCCCCCAATACCGCCAGCAGTGTGCTGGGAGGTGTCAGCTCTGCACAGGGAAGGAGGAGAGTCATACCTGCTGAAAGTGTCCATGAAAACACTTTTTAACTTTTTAGAAATTCTTCCTAGACTTGCAATATGAAAATGTCTACTGCTGATTTTTTTTTCTAGAAAATCCTTTTTCTAAGAAAAAAACCCCATGAACCATAATCTCCCTTTACTGGTTTCCAAAGGAAACTGCCCCTTGGCAAAGGCACTGAGCAGCATCTCTGTGGGTCTTGCTGCAACAGAGCCACACACTGGGCTTTGCTAATCCTCAGCCTAAAGGCGAGTTGCACCCGCGTAACCCAGTGCCTGGCCATCGTGGCCCCGTTTTCCTTTGGTCTCTGGCCCACAGACCAGTTCCAGCCCCTCCATGCCCACGCCCCACACACAGACCCTGCTCTCTCCTCCATGCCCGCCATCAGTGCGCGCTTGTTTGCAGATCCCTAACGAGGAGCCGTGGCTGCTGCTGCTCTCCCGGCTCCGCAGGTGCAGGGCGGCAGCGCGGAGCAGGCTTCGATTCAAGGTCTGTTCCCTGCTTGAGCGATCAACATCATTTCCATACTATAATTACATTGCCCAATCCTCTCCTGATTTTACTGCTATCTTGTAAGGCGTCCCGGTTGTGAGTAATTTAAAGCTATATGAGATGTCAGGCTCTGTGAAACAATCACCCCTCAAAGAAATATAGTCTGAGATAATAATTGATAAGTCCCATTAGGCAATGGGGCCCGCTATTTCTGACTTGGCCTCTTCTGAGGCGGCCTTGTTGATTCCCTTAATGCTGGTTTTGCCGCTCGGCATCATTGGGAGCGCAGTGCACCCAGCCTGGGCACCATAGGGAGACCCTCCAGGGTGGCAATCAGAGGAGCCAGGGGAGTGGGGTGATTTCTTACCACAGGGCACAGTGCGGGTAACTGGAGCAATCCAGCCTTCTCAGTTCTGGGATTATAATATTTCAGCCTGATTTATGGGTGTGTTTTCACATAAAACACGTTATGAGCATTGGTTACCACCTGTATTTGCTCTGTGGAGTTTGTCTCAGTGGTATCCCATCAGTGATCAGGAAACTCTCCCAGGCATCTCCCCTGATCCCTGTCCCATGCACCACCTCCCCGGTGCTGCCATCCCTTTCCTGGGATGCCCGGGTGGGCTGGCGACTGCTCCATCTCCCGCAGCATCTGTGCAGCCATGGTCCCCCCTGCCGGGAAGGTCTGACCACAGCAGGGCACCCTTGGCACAGTGCTTCGTCCTCGGTATCTGTTCACTTGGTCTAAAATTTGTTGATGGACTGAAAAGCCACATTTGCCTTTGAGCTACACGATAAGGGCTGGTCTGTGACCAGCTGTGCTGGTGCAGAGTTGAGGTACCTGAAACTGCTGATTCCTTCAAGTTAAAACTACATATATAAATATATACATATTATGTGTGTGTGTATATATATACACAAATATATCTATAAAAATATACATTATATATTAATATATAAATATATATACACACATATGCCTGCATATAAGCATGCGTGTATGCGTATCTAAGTATCTGTATGTACATAAACACACAGCCATACATGTCCATATACATACATGAGACCATCCCAGCACCTGTGTGTTCCTCCCAGGCTCGGTGTCCAACAAGCCGTGCAGGGCAGCCCAGCCGGTGGCCATCCTCACCTGGGGGTCGGCCAGGTACCCCCACTCCCCCAGTGCCCCCCGCTTGGCTGCCCCAGCCCCCTGGAGCTCAGCGCTTTGCTCTCTGCATCGCAGCTCCTTCCCGCAGCCTCACCTGCTCGGGAGAGTGGAAACAGAAAACCGTGGTTTATTTCTGTCATTAGAGTTTGTATTTTTTAACGGCATGTCTCCAGCTTTTTAATGGTTGTACAGTTTACAAACTCTCTTCTTTTAAACTTTTAAATTTTTAATTAGAGAAGAGAATGTAAACTTAATTTTTTGTTGTCTGCAAGATAGGAGAGGTCTCGCCCATGACAACAGGATGAGTGATGAATTATGCAAGTAGCGAGGGAAAGGCTGGCTTTTTTTGATGTGCTATTTTATAATTGCATAAACTACTGCACTTCTGAATCGGGCAAACATTATTTTACACATTCTGTAACCTTTAAAAAACGGTGACAGCTAATTTATGATGTTCTGTAACAAAAAAAAAAAAAAAAACAACAAAAAAAACCAAAACAAAACACAAAAAAAAACCCAAAACAATTTACAACAAGAATTTTAAGAAGTTGACAAAACTCAGGCATTCTCTCCGGAAGAGATGAAGAGTTCAGAGTAAAACAACTTTCTGGGAAAGAGTTTTCTTTTCTCATTGCATTTAGGAATAGATACCACAAATTAAAAGATGTGCTTATGGAGGACTTAGTTGGGGGAGGTGCTTTACTTTTCAGAGCAGTTTTGGTATGTATGATGGGACAGGATTCGGTGCACCCTCGGCTGGGGTGAAATGGGGAGCACTTCACCTTTGTGTTAACTTCAACCTATTTGGAAAACAAGATGCCTTTCCAGGAGAGGGGGTGAGTATTTGAAATTTTTCTTCTCCAGAGTGAGTTTGCAGAGACGGAAATCTGTATTTCCCAGAATGGAAATTCTGGAGAAACGTTCCGATTCATAAACACTGAAACAACCTTATTAGAATGACACGACCTGACAGCTGTTAAATATTATGATAAAACAGAAGAAAAAAAGAAATATACTATAATTCATCACTACCTTTGAAATGTTTAAGAGAGTGAGGAAAGTCAAAATGGATCGGGTTTGATCTGGGATTATTTCATTGAAAAATTCATAAAGAAGAGAACATCCCCACGGGATGTTTTGATGTGGATGTAAAAGCGTTTTTGCAGAAAACATCTGGCGCTAGAGGGATTTGCTGGTTTCTCTAAATAACCCCCCGAGCTGATGTTATCTGCCGGTGATGGGGCTCAGCCATCAGCCCTGCCCAGCCACAGCCGGAGTGGGAGCCCAGCACCCCAGCTCTGCCCACGGGTGATGGAGCAGTGCGGGGCTGGGGACCTGATAGGCACTGCTGCTCTGTCCCTGCTCCTGGGAGAGGAGGGCTCAGCCCACCAGGAACAAGTCTGAAACACCGACAGCCCAACTGGGGGGAATTTCCTGCCTATGTAATGAGCGTGGAGGTGGGCAGCTGCCTCGCCTGCAAGCCCCTTCCTGCCCCTTGCAGGTCTGGGCTGTGGCTGCTGAGCTGGAAAAGCAATCTGTCACTCTGGCTGGTGTTTTCAGGGACTGCCTGACATGGCCATCTGAACTTGAGCACAAGAACTGGACCTTCACAAGCTGCCCGCTGCTGCTTCCCTGACCGTCATGCTAAGGGGTGATGCGCATTGGGAGTGGGCAGGACCACTGACTCTGAAATGGCTCCTGCTGAGCAGAAACATGTTTGATGTCTGAAAAATCCTACCCAAATTAAAAAAACAACAACAAACCTTAATGATAGGCTGCAATGTATTCTTCATCACCCTGCCTGGCAGCACTGCCAGCACAGCGAGCATCCCACAGGCAGCTCATCACCTGAAGGGCTTAGGGAGTGCTCAGGGAAATTCTGGGAGAAATCCCGACACAGGGGTCCCCGCCCAGCAGCAGGAGGCTGAGCTGGGTTTGCACCCCACATGGGTGCGCACCCAGAGCCTCCTGCAAAGGGATGGGATTCCCCAGGGCCAGACCCCATGCCCAAGCACGCACAGCACTTGCTGCAGGGAGGACATTGCAATGCCATCACCATCTCCCACCTCCACCTCGGCTGCCTCCCTATGCCCAAATTCAGGCAGGTGGGTGATGCACAGGGCTCCTGGACCAAACCCTCCCCAGGTAATTTTTTCAAGAGATAGATGTGCTGGAAGGGGAAGTCTGGGGTCACAGGAGGGGAGTGGTGGGGGACAGGGCACAGGGCTGTGCTGCAGCTGGGACCAGGGCTCTGTGCACTGGAGGGAGGCTGATCAGCTCAGCTCCACCACAGGTGAACACTTCTCCGCTTGGAAATGGCTCAGAATCCCCTGTTCTATAAAGGATTGAGGCTTACCCCACCAACAGACACCCAGGGTACACAAAAGGGGCCATCTTTTTGCTTGTGAAGCTCCATTAGAGAACCGTAGCAGCAAAATAAAAATGTGAATGTTTATCTCAACTCCTCTTTCAGGCTTGCTGCTAGTGAAAGCAGCTTTACAAATTCAGAATCCATTGCCTCCCTGGAGAAATCCCAGCGCTGTTTTGTAAGCAAAAGTAAAAGTCTTTGCCACAGCTACTGTGAAAGTTTTGACAAGAAAGCAACTGCTTTTAAAATACATGGGTGGCACACATTGATCAGGATTCATTCCCTGTTTGCTGAGGACAGACATGAAGGCAGAGCTCTCTGTCGCTGCAGTTATTGCAGTGCCCACGTCTCTGGGCTGATGCCTGATTATGCAGAAGTATCACTTGTTCCTTTTGTTTCTAAGACCTTGCTGGCACCCAGCACCTTGCCTCAGAAGATCCGAAACTCGAGAGACCTAAAGAGGCTGTAATTTGATATTTCAGAAATAACTAAAATTTGGTCATTTGGAAGCAGCAGGTTCCTCTGAGGTCAGTTTGCAAATGGAGCAGGTAGAGCCAGGGAGAGGCGGGTGAAAAGCAAAGGTAAATGTCAGGGTTCTCCTCTCTCTGTCACAATTCAAAACAAGCACTACAGCTCTCAACAGTGGAACTGAAAAAAATTCTGCCTTCTTCATGATTTTGCTTTTCAGCTCACGCCAAGCGTGTCCTTTTCCTTTTATTAAACCTATTTTTAAGGACCCAAAAGAATTAAATTAATTGCTTTACATCTTACGTTCTTATTTAAAATGTCTTTATTCCCTTTCCTAACTTTCACCATAAATCACTTTTGCTGATAAACCTGGTCAGCCTTAATGAAAGCTGGCACAGGGGCACTGTGCCTGGCCCTGCCGGCTGGAAGGGTCCTCACTCTGTGGCCATCCCCGGGGACAGGGACCAGCACACATGGGACACCACAGGGCTCCTCTGCCGGACAGGGACAGGGGATGAACAGGGCAGCTGCAATGGGAACAAATACACATTTTGGCCCTTCTCCCTGCCAGCCAGGCACTTCGGGTGCTTTGTTGTGCCCATGGTGGATGCAACCGGCAGGCATGCACCTTTGCCCACCCCAACGCCTGCAGCCCTCTGACTAGGGACTGCAGCTGCTTTTCCCAAGGCTTGATGCCAGCATTAGAGAGGCAGAAGGGATGCAGTGAGACCCCATCCTCACAGCACGTCCCACCCTGGCTGCCTGCACTCTGCCTGTGCCAGCCGTGGAGGACAAGGGGCAAAGGGACAGGAGTAAGCGCTGACCCTAAGGGGAGCCCCAGCTCCATCAATGCACCCTGGAATTACAACCATGGTCCAGCATTGCCCAGCACCCTGAGCTGAGGGTCCCTCGGGAGTCCTGGCCGTGTCAGATGGAACGGGGCCTGAAGAGCCAAGACTGTGCCCAGGTGGGTCAGGTCTGGCACCGTGGGGCTTGCAGCTGCTCTGGACGCTGCACCACAGTGCACCGCTGGCAGTACCTACTGCTCCAGGTGCTGCAGGAGCGTTTGCTTGGAGAGCGACTTTTATTTTGGCTTTGCATGTTCCAGGCATACTGCCTTCACTTTCAAATCATCTTTCCTACCTCTTTCTCCCTCTAGCTTGGGTTGTAAATTTACTGCTATTAATTAATTTATAATTAAGTTCTATACAGCAACTGCTCACACTAAGAGAGATGATTTCAGATAATCCTAGTTTGTCAAAATATGCCTGTCTCTTTTCAAAGCTGCAAGGAAAACACTGTGCAGCTTCAGGTTTTGAGATGTGAAACAGAGAGACAGAACGAATATTTGCCCTGGAGGAGTCAGCTCAGCAGTGCGAGAGACAGAGAAGCAAAACACACTCTGATTTTGGCAACACAGAACATTTTCCCGCCCGCAGGTGTGAGGCGTGCAGCCCGGGGCATGCCTGCCGTGGGGCTGGCTCTGGCGGGGGGTCTCCTCGGCCTCTGCGTGCCCGGTGCTTCCCCATGCAGGCTGAGATGGGCAGTCAAGGGTTTTCCTCTGCAAAGCAAGGGTGACCACTGCCCACCCCTCCGTGTCCAGCACCCACCCTGTGGCTACCTGGAGCTCTACCTGGGTTATGTCCCAGCGCACAGGGAGACCTCAGCACCATCCCCATCCTCCTCCTCCTCTTCCCACTAACTCCGGTAACCCACACAGACCGAGCACAGGGGCTGCCAGGGGCCCCCATCACCTGACATAGCACAAAGCCTGTAGCACAGCTGAATTAAATAATAACTAATCCCTGCAGGAAGTGCTGAAAGTCATATTTAATACGTACGCAGACCATAACCTGTTTGCTATCTAATTGGCTGCAAACTAAACAAGCAATAGATATCCAATTATGGGATTGTATACCAAGCATCCTATGTCCCGCTGTAGCTCAGAGGCTCAGGGAAGCATTTAACTGCTAATAAACAAGGTGCATGGTTTAATTTGAAAGGTTATTGCAATTTAATATGACTGAATGGCGGTGAGCATTCACATAGCAAGTTGCAGGAGCCGTTATCACACAAAAGCCATGCGCACCATTCCCAAAGCGTCTGGTCAACACAAAACCCTCGGGCACATCCATGGGACATAATTGGGGTGGGGTTTGCTTCTGGGTGGTCCTAGGGGCCAAAATGGGATGGAAAAGCTCCTGGGGCTGCTGCTGCTTCCTTAATCCATCTGCTTTTTCTGTCCTGTTTCCATCCCATTCAGTGGGTGAGGTGAAGCAGTGGATCTGCCATGAACCTCGTGATGGGGCAAGTTCCAGGCTGAGGCACTAATAATTCCAGTATAGCAAAAATAACTTTCACTGCTAGCTCCCAAACGTGCAGCAGCGAGCCCTGAGCTGTGGGAAAAGTGTGGCTCTCCAGAGCTGAGGTTCAGTTTTTAATGAAATTGTCATGGGAATGTTGACTTTGCTTGATTTAGAGAGACTCTGAAAGGACCCACAAATCTGTGGTGGGCAGCCTGGGCAGGTGACGTGTTCCTGGCTGGGTCACTGTAATGATGCCTAAGGGAAGGAATAAGCCGAACTGCTTGTGCACCTTCTGAGAGCTATAAAGGAGTCATAGGCAGTCGAGAAAAAACCCCTGGGTGTGACTGTGGGCAGCTCATGGAAAACTTCTGCACAATAAGCAAGGGCTGAAGAGGAAGCAGCAGGTCAGGGTCTGTGGGGAATGTGGGAGAAAATAGTGCTGGAAATATCCCAATGCCCCCGGCACACCGAGGCTGTGTCCGCCCCACACAGCATGTACAGTCTGATCCCTGCAGAGGAAAACAGACAGCAGAACTGTAGGCTCAGGGATGGTCTATGATGAGGTGCTGGGAAAAACTTCCCCACAAGGAGATCCTGCCTGGGCTGACACAGCGCAGGGGAGTGCGCAGCAGTGCTGAAGAGATAAGGGTGCTTGGATGGAGAACATCTGCAAAACCTCTGCTGCAAAGCCAAGAATGAAAGAGCTGTTCTAGGAGAGGTGCAGCCCTGGGAGCTGTGGAAGGAAAAGGTTTTATTTCCTTCTTTCCCTCTGGCACCACTTTCTGGGTGCAGGGCTCAGCTCCTCGCTGGTCACTGCCCACATTCTTTTGGCTTTGCCTCAGTGGTCTGCAGCCCCCCGAGCCCCTGGTGAAGGGGACAGTGTCTGCGGTTATGCCTTGTGTTCAGACAGGAGCCAGCTCCATAGTGCACAGGGGTGGAGGGACCCCCGACCCCAACCCCACAACGTTAGAAATTATCAGAGAGCCAAAAATAACGCAAGCAATATCCGCATTGTTTCTTTCTGGGAGTAGCAGGAGCTAAGAAAAACAAACAAGTCTAACTAAGTGCTTTGGCAATTATACAGACAAACAAATCACTTTCCCAAATTGCTTCTTTGGGGAATTACAGCTCCTGGAAATGAAACACAAACAGATTATTAAAAAAGAGCTTCCCGTTGGGAGAGAAACAGTATTTACAAGAGAAGATGTGCCTAGCTGGACCTCTAATTGCTGTTCATTATCTCATATTGATTTAATTAGTTGCTGCACTCAGGTCTAAATTGCCTGCTGTCCTCAGCAGGGATTTAGGAGCTGGGGCGCATCCCTGACCCACCAGGCAGTGGAGAAGCAGGGGTCCCCTCTGTCACAGTGGGGACACAGTGATGGAGCAAGGGTCCCTCTGTCATAGTGGGGACATGGTGATAGAGCAAGGGTCCCCTCTGCCATGGCGAGAACATGGTGGTGGAGTGAGGGTCCTTTCTGCTATGGCAGGGACACAGGGGTTGAGCGGGGGTCTCCTCTGCCATGGCAGCGGCGGGGTCGTGGTGGGCAGGGATGGTGATGCGCCATCATGGCATGCTCCTTCTGCAGAACCTGTGGTGGCTGTGAAGCACTAATTAACTGAAGTAATTAGAAAGAGTGTCTTCATAACACAGAATTGAAGTGTCTTTGTGAAGGCACGGTGAGATACATCACTCAGGCTGGCTGCTAGAGTGGGAGGTGACTGGGAAAGCAGAGGCTCAGCAAGAAGCAGCGCAAGAGGATGCGGGGTCACAGGAGTCTCCTGTCCTCCATGCTGGGACACATGAGGGATGCCCAGCCCAGCCCTGGGCTTGCATCCCTAGGCCAATGTGCCTCACCTGTGCTGGCTTCCCAAACAAAAACTTGAGGACTATTAATTTCCCTGATTAGTGACCTTTAGGGACTGACTCTTTTTAGCAGATTTATGTTTTATAATTGCAGGTGATGAATGGGAGAGCAGGCAGTTGTGCTTAGAAACATCAGTAATTGCTTCTTTAAGGAAATCATGGCCAGGCGGGACAATGAGACGTTGCACCTTCGCTGAAAGCTGAGTTCAGGAAACTGTTGCAAAATTCATATTCTCTGAATGGAAGTGGCAGCAGCAGCTATGGCATGAATTAGAGGAGTCACAGCGTAAGCTCTTTCCCACGCAGGCTGTAGCTGGAGCCTTGCCAGCCCGCACGCGCTGTGGCTGTGGTGCCGGGGCTGCTGGCAAATGCTGGCGCAGGCAGCAAAAGCTGCAGGGCAGAGCAAAAGCAAGTAACGCTTGTAGGCATGAGGGTGGGTGCATGTGCACGCACAGCCCTCGCACACATGGGCACCTGCACCTGCTGCAGCCAGGGGTGCCCATTGCCTGTGCACACTGGAAAAAGGTTACCGCCTCCCCTCCTGCCCGCTGCTGGCACAGCATGAGCACACTTCTACTGTTAGACACCAGGACTGTATTTCCCTCTTGCTTATCAGCTGTGCAGCCCGTTGATCCTGTCTTCCCCAAGGCACTGGAAGAATTATTATCGTCTAAAGCTAAGAAATAGTCCTTCATGTGGGGAGCCACGCAAAGGTGAGCCATTTCTGGCTAATTCTCACAGCATGTGTGCATGGGCGCGCACACACGCACACCCCCACACCCCCAAGCAATACTGCATTACCCTGGACATCATTCCTGCTTGTTTTATTCATACAGCAAGAGTCAGGGACTCACAGAAATGTGGGAGTTGAAGCAAGGGACCAAAGGGCAGAGGAGGGAGGATGCCAGCTCAGTGGACTGATGCTGCCCTGCATACCATGAGCCATCCCCTCACTGCTGCAGCATCCCCACTGCACACACTGCACGGTGGGATCGAAAGGAGAGCTGGATCAGAGGAAACTGGAGGTACAGCTACTATTAAAAATGATCCTTTGTGCATTAAATCAGTATTCCATGGGCTGCTCGAGATTCAATACATCAAAGGTTGAAGGATCATACAACCTTATTAGCTACAAACTTTAATTTCCCTTCGGGGCTGGTGTGTTACAATGCAACTACAACACCAATTACAACTTTTCCTTCACTGACAACTTGTTTAGATCAATAATGTCCTCAGCATCTTGAATCTAGATGGGCTCTATCAGCCAAACAACCAGAACAGTCACACCCCACGATTCCCCTTTGTGTAGCCTGTCACAAAAGCCGGGTCCCTCCCTGCCTGTTCTGCCCATGCAGGCAGGCTGGTTTCTTACGCCATGATAGATGCAGTCACCTGCAGCATTTTGCAAAGTCTGACCATCTTCCCCTCATCCTAACCAAGCTGGAGCTCCCCAGGCTTCCTGGTTTCTCTCCATGAGGATCCATCCCTTACCGGTGCTGAGACCTTCCCACTGTCCCTCCAGAGCTGGGGATGGGGACCAGTGCTCCACACCACATCTGCAATGCCATACCTGGGGACCGTGTCTCACCATCGTTGCTGCTGGCACAGCTAAGGGCAGTGCTGCAGACCTGGCAGGGCGCATGGCTCTGTGCCAGGTGCCGTACAGCCCCTGGCCAGGGAGCTGCCTGTCCTCCACCACGGCACAGCTCCCGAGTTTCGGTTCCACCTCTCTCACACACAAAATACTGCCACGTCATCCTCAGAGGAAAGAGGGGAATTTGAAGCCCTTCTCCCGTATTTTGACAGAGCTGTGACACCCCCTCTGAGAGTCTCACAAGGGCAGGGAGCAGAGATTTAGTTCTGATCATCACCTGTGAAACAAACCTCTGCACAGCACCAAGGAGCATCGCTGACAGCCGCAGCAGCGGCAGCCCCATCACTGGGGTGCCGACCCCCTTCCCATGTGCTGGGGCTCAGCAGGGACCACAGCTGTGAGCCTGGATGCACGATGCCGATGGCTGTCAGCATGGGACCATGTTTCCTTGTATTTAGAATATTACCTGAGCTGCTATTTTCCCTGTCATGGCACGGAGCCAGGGAGCACGGAGGAGTAGTAATAAATCAACCCACTGAACTAGAGCTGACTTGGGAATTGAAAAGGAGAAAAATCCAGCAGGAGTGAGTGTGGTCTCCATCCTTGAGACAGATGGCCTGGTGGAGTCATAAAAAAAAGTGGTACAGAACTTGTGGGCGGAACGGGGATGCAGCAGTTATGGTCCTTCAATGAGTAAGAGCAGAGCAGCTTCCAGCTATCACCTGCTAACCCTTAAGAAGGTTGGACACCTCTCTCTGACCGTGCGAGGATGGTGACTTAAGGCAGGCACTTAGGATTCTTTCATGCAGCAGATGGACTGGACCTATTGGAAACGCCTGAGGTTTTTGCTGGCGTGCTTCTGGGTCCCATGTGCCAGCAAGGGTGAGGGGGGCAAGGATGGCTCTGGGCACTGGGAGCTCCAGGTGAGAGCTGAAAAGCAGCAGGCTTGCACTTAAAATTCATAAAACAGCAGAGAGTGAAACATTTTGCAGAATATTAGGGGCCAGTAAGATGGCCTTGAAAGAACAATTGTGTGATGTGTTGACTCCGAGTCCACTGCTTCGGTACAGGCTATTCCTTCCAGCGGATGTCCTAGAATGAAGGTTAGGGAAACCTCATCAAAACACAGAAGTTAAACATCTTGTGTGCAAACACGTTACAGACCTCTCTTCACTAAAGCCACCAGCCTTGTTTGGGAAGAAATGGAATTTAATCTTTAAAAAGTCAGCTGAGCTGAAAGTCGCAGGCCCATAAGTTTGCAGAGAAGTGCAGACGAGTGTGCACACTACATAGAATCATAGAATTATTTAGGTCAGAAAAGACCTTTAAGATATATACACATATACGGACAAGCATAATAAATAATGAGTTACACAGCTAGCTTTTTCACAGGAAAAATGATGTCTGCAGGTTCAGAGAATAACTAAGTCTTTTAGCAAATGAAATAGTTTTCCCTAAAGCAGGGCAGATGAAAGGCTGCAGGAAGAGGATTTTTAAGGGCAGCAGCCCATCATTTGCAAGCTGCGCAGATGGAGTATTCCAGTTTATGAACTCCTCAAAGGCAGCATCGTGCAGAGGCTACCGCCGGGCTTTGGGAGGCTTCTCATACCCCAGGTTAGAGCCTGGCTACATGAGGGAGAGACGCGGCACTACTGGAAGTGGAGATCTGAGCAGCAGAGACTTTAAATGACTTGACTAAGGTCACAGGGAGACTGCGCACAGCCGGAGGATCGAGGCTTTCCACACCACACACCACTGCCTCGAGCACCAAGCCAGCAGCCCTCACCCCCCCTGCCTCCACTGCTCCTGCTGCACAGCACCGGCTGCTGCGTCCGTGCCTGGGCTCTGCAGAGCTGCAACCACCGTGCGCCAGACACTGGCTTCGTGACAGGTCCACCCCGGGCAAACACCAGCCCTGTGGTGTGAACGTTGATGCTCACTGATGGAAATCGCCACCGCAAAGGTCAGCTTCACCACCAGAAAGTGTTTGCTGTTCAATAACAAGCTGGACTTGATGCAGGCATGTTCAGTGAAACATGCTGCACAGCTTGCCAGAACTTTCCTTGAGTTATGGTGTGGTGATAACACTCTAACTTGCTCATATTTAACACATATTTCAGCTGGCCCTGGAAGCGTTACTTTCAAAATCAGTGTCGCTGTATGAGGAACAGACTCCAACCCTGCGAGGCTGGGGCACACACTGTACGTGCACTGTGAGCATGCTGATTATCTTGCTGCTCAGCTCAAGCACGGTTTGCTTGATCAGGTAGCAGGAAAACTAAAAGAAATTGAATTCAGTAGCAAACTCACAGCTACAAAGAACAAAACTTAGGGCATCCCTCCATGGGCTGGTGAGCTGAGACCTGCTGCAAGGGACACTGCTGTGGGTGCTGGCGCTGAGCTCCCACACCAGTCCTGCCTTCACCATCACCAGGTGAATAGCTGCCATATGAGTGCAGTGGCAGGGTAAGACCACAGGGAATGGCTTTTGTTTCCAGCTCCAGAATCCAAACATTGCATGTGTGTCTGGTTCTGCTTTGGCAGAGTGTGGAGCTGCTTTGCAATAAGACTGTTGGCAAATCATTTCTAGGGCTCTTACTCAGCAAGGCACTTAAGCACATGATTAATTTGGTAGTCAATAGGAGTTCTCACAGGTTGAAACTTTAGGGATACGTGAGACCTTGCAGAATCAAAGCTGTAGTAATGATTTACTAACAATTCTTTTTGGCCTTGTTGATGTGGGATCTAAAAGACTGGATGTGTTTTTCATAAAACTGGAGTTTAAAAGGTTCTCTTTATCGACTTGCTAGTTTCTGGCAAAGTTCTTGCTTGCAATTATATTCCCTAAGGGTGTTCTTTGTAAGCAATGACTGCACGAGGCACAGGGCTGAAAGGAGTATGGCTTTGGGAGCTTTGAGTGTCTGCTAGGAAATTTCAGGCAATTGTAGCTGCTCTAGTGATGGTTCCTCTCTCAAAGTGTCAAGAGTGCTTTGCTGGATGTAAAGTGTTTGTCAGAGAATATCTGGTGTTTTCCTAGCTACAGGAATTGTTTGCCAGCAGATTCAGAAACAGAGACAGAGAAGCCAAGTAAGTGTCAAAGTGTAACCTGTGGGGAATTTGAACTTTTCCAACGTGGACTTTAAGCCTCAGAACCGCTATGAATCACGCTGGTGGCGGCTGGGTGGATGAACAGGATGCTGAGGATTTGGTATGGAACACACAGTCAAAGCCAGAGTTTGTTCTGTGCTTTGGAAACGTATTTGGGATAGGACAAACACTGCTCTGATATATAGTGCAGGATCTGGCAAAGATGGCGTGAGGTTCCCTCAAGACAGGGTGGCAGAGGAAGACAAATGTGGGCTGCTTAGAGCCTTAGAGAAAAAGCACCACCAAGCACCTGGACCTTGGCCAGGTATCTGCTTGCGATGGAATCCCAAGGCTGGCATCCAACATCTTTTATGTTTCCAGGCGGCTTGGTGCATGTTTGCAGAGCCATTGCCTGGACACTGAGAAAGCTCATCAGCCTGACCTGTCAAGACTGTGCTTGGGCTGAAAAATGCACTCACCTATGCACTCCAGTGCTTTGATAATATTGACCTGTTACATGCTGATCCAATTACAATTCCTACATAAGCATGGCATCCATGCATCGCACCACGCACCCTTTTTATCACATACCTCTGCTTAACTACAAAGCAGTGATGTGCATGGTGTGCAACTGCCGGGCTTTGGGAACCTGAGGAGAGTTCACTCCAGTTACATGCCACATCTGGAGAGGCAGGGACCTTTGTGGCATTATCCCAGGGCACACAGGGGACATGCAGCCACTGGGCAGGTGCCTGCTTCCAGCGGTGAAATTCTGAAGTTATCAACTTTGTAAAAGTTAAAGAAATAAAGTTTTACTACAGAGAATGACTCGGGTTTATAACATCTATAAAAACCTGTTAGGTGTTTGTGAGTGGTCTGCCAATCCTGCCTCCACCTGGACCTGTAAATCTAATAAAAGGCTGTTGCTTCCAACTGGGTCACTGTGGCGTAATTACTAAAGTCCTCAGGTGCCAGTTCTCATGAATAAACAATTGTTTTGTGGATAAAACAAATCAACATATTAAACATCCTTTATAGCTTAAAAAGTTCCAACCGTTATGCAAATAGACCTGTTAAATGAAGAATATTCCTAGGTAAAATAATTATGCAGAACAGTTTCCCCTCTGCATAAGGTGCCAAAAATTATCTCAGTGATGCCAATTATCTGCTTGTTAGCACTGACATTATCATAGTCATTACACAGAACTGGTGCAGTTTATGTAAGATCTACACTGTGTTCTATTGTCATTTTTTTTCTCTATTTACAACTCTGTATAATAAATGTCATTTTTCAAATGTTAAGGTATTTGGTATTTAATCTATCATTAAGGCTCTGAATATGTCTAGCCCCTAATAGTAAGACTGGTTTTAACACCCTGCAGTACTTAAAAAAAAAAAGGTGGGGGGGGGGGGCGAGGGGGGGGAGAAAAAAATTTCTAATCACTTTAGGTGGGGAAGATGTGAGGAGCAAAACAGTTTAGCTGCTGTAGTGACAAGAAGAGAAGGAGGGTTTCACCGCTGGGTCTGCCTTTGCTGGGGTCGGTGCAGTGCCAGCGCTTGGGTCCTCCACAGCTGATGTTGGGATGGCGGGGGGGATGCTGGGGCAGCCCCAGCCCATTGTTTCCCTCCAGCAGCTTTCTCAGCTTGTGCCCCTGAGCAGCCCTTGCCCCTGCCACCACTAACGCTCCTGCTCTCTCCTGCCCTTGGGAGTCCTCTGAAATCACCATCACTGTGAGTGGAGGAAAGGGGAAATCTTGGGCTGTCCAGAGCTAGTTGTGATGAACAGAGCTACACCTGCCCCACCAGCGGGTGGGGGGCAGCCCTGGGGGAGCGGGCTGGAGGAGGCCACATTTGGATCCTTCAGTGCAGGGTGGGAGGAAGGCAGCAGCCCTGGACAGGCATCACTCCGGTGTTGCTGGGACTGCTTCCTTCCCACGCACCTGCCAGGGTGACTAAGCCACCTTCCACCTTTACGGGTGAATTCCAGGGGCTGTGCCAGCTGCCACGGCGCCCAGCCCGGGGAGCCCCTGTAGTGGTTTGCTGGCTGGGTTCATGGTTGGAACACGCTGACAAAACAAATAACGGCATGATGAATTTGGCTCTTGGCGTGGCCATCTGGAAGCTTCCAAGTGTATTTATGTATGCCTTTACATACGGAAGAAATGCCTCCAATAACAAAGTTATTAATCTTGAATAACTCTCTTTGGGCCACTCTTTGCTGTCATTTTCTTGTCAGGATCTTTCTTACCCGTAATTCCTCCTTGCTGAGAGCTGTCTTTGTTTAATCTCTCTATAATTATTGGAGTATCACACTTAGCTTCAAAATGGTATGGTGTACAATATGGTACATGCTTTACTGTAGGATGCTCCTGAGTGGGAACTTCACTTGGAGCGAGGTGAGGGGACCCTGTGGTCCCTGCCATGGGAAGCAGAGAGCCCAGGGAAGTGCTGGCACCCGCCGCTTCAGTATGGCATAAAGCAGAGGAGAAGTCTCTTTCAACATTAAGAAAATTATTTGAGTTTCCTGAGCTGTTCACCCAGACCTGCTCATCACTCGTGACATGAGGGAAATCTGATTTTTTTTTCCCTTAAAAATAACCTAGCAGGTGCTCTTTGATTTTTGCAGATTTCTAAATGGCAAAACTAAAGACAGGTTAAATTATCTTAAAAGTTTAACGGTCACGTTATTTATATTAATTGTCACTATTTATGTTCATGTTAGTTATGTTGTTGAAAAAAATACCAGCCTGGCAGCAAGATGTTGAAGCCACATCCCAAGCCAAGCTGCTGTGGTCCAGTTCCACACCGGAGCTCCCCTGGGAAGGGGCAGGGGGTCAGGAAAGGGGGGACCTTTCTGTTGTGATTGGAGCAGGAGGGTCCTGCCAGGCTGGGGTCCAGCCTTGACACCCAGCCCAGAGAGCACTGCAGGACCACAAAGGAGATGGGAAATGCGTCTCCTTGTGCCACTAAGGTGTGTCCCTGAGTTTTATAGAGAAATAAATTAACCCATCTACTTGATTCCATAAGGGCTGTTGAAATGTGCTAAAAAACATCTCTTAATTATTCTGAAACTAGTGATAACTGGCTCTGCAACAGGGTATGAACCATCATATAATTATGTATTATAGCCACAGTATTTCTATGAATCATTAATTAATTATCCTTGGCTATCCAGCATGAAAAATTGATGGCTAGAGAAAACAAATGGAAAAGGAGAAACTGAACACATTCATAAACAGGCAAGAGAAAAAAGAGTCCAAACAGTCAAAGAAGAGGCAGGGACATGGAGAGCTGGGAGGGAGAGGAGGCTGAGGAGAAAGCAGCAGCTGAGCAGCCAGGGAGAGTTGAGGGGAGAGAAGAGATGCCTGGAAAACACACAGAAAAGAGAGCAACGTCCAGGAAACGTGGTGCCGAGTAGAGTGAGCGATACACACCCTTTGCTGGGAGCATGGGGCTGGCATGCCCAAGGGTGCCAAGCAGCAGAGCTGCACCGGAGCCAGCGGTGCCATGGCCACTAGTACAAATGGAGGCATTCCCACAGCAGCATTGTTAACCCTGCAGCAATTAAAATACCTGTTAAAAAAAAAAAAAAAAGTAATTACACTCTAATTACTTTGACACAAGACATTAAGCACACTGTTATTAAAGGGAGATAAACAGTAACTTCAAAGCAATTTTGCTCTGGAAAGATATTTACATGAGACCAGAAAACGGAGTCCTGCGTGGAAGGGCTTCATAATTTGCTTCTGTTTTGCTCCCAGCCACATGTAGCAAAACCAGGCTGGTGGCAGCACGGCCACCCATGGGAATCAGCTTCTGCAGCAAAGCCTGGCCGGTCCTCAGATGCTGCACGGCCACTGCTGACTGCTCGCTGGCTTGCTGCTCTGCCCTTGGACCTGTGCCAGTCCATCCCTATGCAGCTCCATCCCATTCCTCTTGAGATGTGCAGGGTCCGGTGGGCTCCCACCCTGCGGGCTGTGGAATGGCTGGACCAGGCAAGATGGGCTCACACCAGTGCCTGCAGCATCCCCCATGCCCCCTGTCACCATGGCAATGGTGCTCTCATCCATCTCTCTCCAGCCCCCATTCTTCCAGCTCCAGATCCCTTCGCTGCCCATCGCCTCCATACCTGCTGCATGAGAGGGCAGCCCAGGGTGAGCATCCTTCGCAGGGGAAGTAGAGGGGCAGGATTTATGGAGTGTGTTGTGACAAACAGGAACAGGAAAATCAAACAAAAGGAGAAAAAAGGGGCCGATAGCTGTTGTGACTGGGAGCATGTACTCAACAGACTATTCTGTACAGGGGAAACACAAATAAAACTAAAGGTAATGAGGGCACTTGGGCATCACTGAGGTGGAAGGCTGCAGGGAGTAATGGGCAGAACAGAAATGTTTGGGTTTGGATCAGTCTGGAGACATAAGAAGGTCTGGGCATCACTCACTGATCCGTGGTGAGAACCAGCTATGGACAGAAACCTGTGGAAGGCCAAAGAAATAAAGATCTTGGGAAGGACATGAGTTACCACAGGGAAGGCTGGAGACCAGACAGCATTTCTGATTGCAGGGACAGGCAGGAGCCTCATCCCACCAAACAGCGACTGCTGACTGTTAAGGCTGGTTTGGGTTCTAGTTTCAGCCATGAAAATATTCCAGAAATTGTGCTGGTCCTGGTGCAGGCAGGGCTGGGAAGAGCTGCAGGCAGGCGGCAAAGCTGGCTCCTTCCCAGGAGGGCTGGGCACTGCAAAACACTGCAGGAGCTGCACCAGCGAGTGGCCATCCCCGGCAGGAATTAATAGCGGGGGCAATAGCACTCAGCTAGCAGGTAACGAGTGAGCTGCGCAGAATAATGGTGAAAAATGTGATGTAGTCAACTACAGGCTGGTAAGCCCGACCTCAAAAACGAGCCTCTCTGTCAAACAGCGGCCGTGACTGTCCCTGCCCTTGCTGCTCATGGCGAGGGGATGCCTGGGTTCAGACACACACAGCAGGGCTACAGATAAATGGAAAGAGTGGCTAAGCCAAAATAAATCCCCCATAATCTGCTGCTCACAGATGCTACAGACCCACTGGGGGATCCCCTCCAGCCCCTGCCTGGAAATAGCCCACGTGGCTGTTGGGAACAGCGCAGCACTGGCGCTGTACCCACAGGCATGCTATCCTGCAGGTGGGGGAGCCTCCTCCTTCACCCAAAAGGGCTAGAAGGGTGCAGCTTGTTCCTGAAATTGCAATGATGGCAGGTATTTACTGATTAAAACAGCAGAGAGAAGGAATCACGTCCGTTATGCAGCCCTGTGACTTTCCCAGGGTCAGTGGGAAAGGCTGGGTGGCAGCCCCTCGGTGAGGGGACCCACCTTGGGGTGGGAGGGAGATGCTGGCACTCCTGGCCCAGAGGCAGTGGCCTCCCAGGGTGCTCCAACTCTCATTTGGAGGCATCTTCGCCCTGACACCAAGCAAAAATATATTTATACCATGTCAGGCTGGGACGGAACTCAGGCAAGGGCTTTGCTTTGGGATCTTGCTGGAGAAGCAGCTGGTTTCACTCTCTAGACAGTTCAGTATGTCATGATGGATCTTGCCTCTAAGTGATGCACTCGTTCTTCCATCTTGCGAACACGACGTGGGTGATGATGATGCCCCCGTGTTCATCTCCCCGACTGTCAGACGGAGGAGGGATGACAGTGGCTTACCTCCCCGCCGGCGCTGCGAGGCTCTGGGAAGCGGCAGCCCACACCTGGGCTCGGGGCTCGGTGCTGAGCCCCAGCCCCCAGCAGCCCGTCAGCCTGCTTCCCCCGAGTCTTCACAAGGCTCTTGTTTTTATTACCTTTTCTTTGGTCTTTGAGAAAGGAATAACATGTACCTTCAGAAGTGTCCCCTTATAAAGTAGGGAGTGCTCAGAAATATATAACCTATGAAGTCTAAAAGCCTTGAGATTATTCTGCCATTAAAGCTTTGATACAAAGAAAAGTCTGATGGAAATGTCAAAATATTTGATATTTTACAGCAAAAAGAAAACAGCTCCACTAATGGAAACTCTGCTTCCTTGTGCCTCGGCACCACTTGTTTGATCATTGAAGGGCAAGAAAATAAATGTTTCCTTGTAACTATGGACTTCAAATTCCGATGTAAAATCCAAGCAAATATACCCTGACCTGGCAAGTGGAGAGGATGAAGGGGGAGGTGGATTTTAACCCCTTGTTGGCCACACCAAAGGAGCCAAGACCATGGTCCCAACACCCCTAACACTGTCTGTGGCACAGCATCACTGCCGGATGGGCACCAGGATGGTGGTCCTGGATGGTGGCAGTGACCTCAGCCAGTGCCAGGGTGCACAATTTAAAATACTGAATGCAACCATCAAAGGATACGGCTAAAGCAAACAGTGCTGGAGCAGAGCGGGCTGCAGTTGGAAGCGGTGTGGTCCATCAGCCAGCCAGACAGGCTGGGTGACTGGCTGGCAAAGCACAGCCCCTCATCTCCTCCTGATCGCCAGGAAGGGCTGAGCGGGCAGCACGGCCCCAGCGGGAGCCTGCCTGCCTTTTTATGAAACAGTATTTTATTAAATAAACAAACTGGAGCAATTCCAATAGATTTACGAACACTTCCTCTCTTCTCACTCCTGCGACCCATTGCAGATTTATGGTTCTGCATTAACCTCATGAGCACTCATAAAGTTTACTAAGATAATGTTGGCAGGAGGGAGAAGGGATTTTTATGGGTAAGTAATAATTACAAAATGCAGAAGTACTCTAGGAATCTGTTTATTAGTTGTGAGTGCTTGGTCAACAGTTACACCGTATGCCTCATCCTTGCTTTATGGAACACTTGCCTACATGTCTCCTTCTGAGATCAATTGCTCTTCCCTGTTTTCCCTTTTTTTCTTTCCCTCTAAAAAAGATTCTGTGCCTTTTCCAGCAGAATACAGCGTGTTTTCAGCAGTAAATAATGCAACACGTCCACCTCCTCCTGATGCTGTGCAGGGCACCAGGATGAAGGTGCATGCAGGGAGAGCTCTGGGTGCTCTCCCCATGGCACGGGTTGGGGTTTCGGTGTTCCTAGGGTGACTGCACACCCGCTCTGGGTGCTTCTCACTGTTGGGCCCTGCAAGGTGTGCAGGCACCCACTCTGCCAAGGGGAGCTGGCTCTGCCTCATGACTGGAGCCCCGAGCTGCTGCAAGAAAGTGAGCCCTGAATTGTGACTGTGGCTGGTGCTGCAGCAATGATGAGATGGTGCCGCTCTCCTTGGGTGCCCTGCTCAGCGAGGGCAGGTCCTATGCGTGGGCAGCGCCTGGCAATCATGAGCAGCACTGCCTGAGGGTGCTGCCAGTGCATCTCCCCCATCCTGGGGCATCCCCAGGTATGTCACAGGGTAGGGGGTCCCAGGAAGCCCTCTCTCCCCTTGCACTGGCTGGGCAGGCTCCATGCAGGAAGGGATATCTCAGCCATGCAAGAGCCACTTTTGCCATGAGCCATTGTCAGTTAGGTGACAGGACTTTTAAAGCCCCCCTTCCTGAGCAGAGCAGGTCGCCGGCATATCCCAAATCCCCCTTCGCTGTGACTTCCTATGATTTGAAACTCAAACAAGGCGGCATGAATAATGTAATACGCTCCTTCTTCTCTTCTTGCCTTCAAATCCTCAGAGGATGAGTGAAGCTTCTTGTCTGCCTCATTAGTGGCTGTTCAGCCATTTGATTTCTGTAACAATGAGCGTGCTCACCAGAATTTTCATACCTATTTGCGTCATGAAGTCAACACTGAATTTTTTGAATTCACATAAAAATTTAATGGCGTAATCTGCATATGTCTATATTGCAGTGTAGGCTCCTCTCTCCTCTCCTCCCTACAAAACAATAAGGACTGGGAGGTACTGCTACACCCAGTGCAGCCATCAAAGAGCCCAGCAATAAGCAGTACAGTGCAGGGTCCTTCAGGCAGCAGGGCTGGAGCCAGCGCAAGGGCAGCGGGTACCACGGGGACAGGACTGGTCACGGTGGGATGAGGATGCGGCACACCATGGACCAGGGAGCACAGGGGTTTGGCCATGGTTATGGTGTATTTGGCAGCTGGAGTGCATGCTAAATACTGCATTAGCAGCTGGGGTGTGCTCACCCTGGCTGATTTCCCACCCAGGGTCTCTGCTTGGAGAACATGCACCTTGTCTCAGGCTTCAGCTTCTGCCTGTGTAAAAGGCTAAGACGTCCCCCATCTCCCTGCAAATAAAAGCAATTAAATTAACAGCTGTAAGTTTGAAATACGTGTAATATATTTGTAATGACCAACAAGGCTGGATCTGCTTTCTTTCTGCGGCAGGCACCCCAACACACTCACTTGTGCCCTGGGTGTTGCAGTGTCTTCACATGCACCCTGTCTGCATCACAGCTTCCATGGATGCCCTTGGTGCAACGTTTATGAGGTGGCTTCTGTTTCTAACCTCACCCTGCCTGTCTGTGAGCCTCCTCTGGCTGGGCACCCTCCCCAGCGCCCAGCACAGCCCCGCTCTGCTGCCCTTCCAGGTGCTGCCAGGCAGCACTGAAGCACCCAACAAACTTCTCGTTCAGGGCTGAGTTCAGAAGTTCTGGTTCCAGGGAGCATTATCCCTCAACTGGACTGAACACAGCCCACACAGAAAATAATTCCTGGTGTTAAGGGACAAGAAGGTGAGAACTGAATGGGAAGCCCTAAATCAGGGCAGAACTGATTGAAGACTGGACAAGTAATGACAAATATTATAAAGAAAAAAGGTAGAACAAGCTTCTAGTGATGACTCATAACAAGATTTTGTCAGAGTAAAACCTTTTATCTATTGGAAACATTGTAAAAAAAAATAATCAAAATTATACAGGCATACAATATTAAACTCTGAAACTTGGCAGAAGTTTGCAGTTTCAGCCCAGGAATGTCGAAACACTTTGCACTGATCACAGTGAATCCCTTTAGTAAAGTCACAGCACTACAACACACATACAGTAGTGTAAAAATTAAATGATAACACCGATATAATGCAACACAATGTTTTGGTAATATGGTGATTTTGCATGAGGCATTTTCAAGTTTTCCTAAATAAAATGTCACATTGTTGCAAAATATTCCAGTTGCGATAAAGATGAGTTTCCCCTGGCCATCTCCCTGGCAGGTGCCTGCCTGTTGATGCCCAGTCAATGGAGCCCTGAGCCAGTCCTGCACCCTTCCCGGGGTGCTCAGTGTGGTGGAGCACCCACCTGCACTCACAGGATGGACCTGCTGCTTTTCCAGGGTTGCTCAGAAAATTTAATTAGAATTAATTAAAGGTGAGAAGTTACAGTGGATTAGCTAAACCTCATTAAATGCTGTCCTGCAGTGAAAGGTTTTTTTTAGAATTAAAGTGTGCGTAAGATAAACTAAACCGAAGTAACAGGATTTCAGCTCTGAATTAATGTCCACAGGTGAGGTTAATGCGAGTTAACCAAGCCAATTCGGATTGTTGTTCTGAGCACCCACATCCTGACAAAACCTAGGAGCCAAGCTTTGCAGGTTAATCAAACAGACTTTACACAACCGCCATAAAAACACATCAGACAAGGTACAAATGATTATTCTCAGGAACACAAAACACTTTCAGGCCAAATCTCATTCTTTTTGACACTGTCCTCAATACAAAGTTCCCACAGCGGTTGCAGCTTTGTGCGGCAGCCACTGCTCGGATGTCTGCAGAGCAATTTGCCTAAAACAATCTCTGAGGCTTCTGAGAGCATCCTGGGTTCATTGCACCAGGTGTAGAACAGAGATCAGCACTGCCTGATGTCGGAGCTAAAGGATTATCTGTGGCTGATGGATGGCGAGAGACTGATAACAAACCTGCAATTCAATCAGTGCCTTCTGATGGTATCGCAGGGTGAGGAGCAGAGGCAGAGCAGCTTGTGGGGTCAGAACAATGCACTGGTGCAGCTTTCACAATCACTCACGCATCTTTGTCTTCTTATCTATTATTTTATTTTTATTTTACTTTATGTTATTTTATTTTATTTTATTTTATTTTATTTTATTTTATTCTACTTTAACAGACATAAATTGGCCACAGGTTTGACTTCTGTTGTTTACAGTTGGCTGTGAAAGACGAGGAAGGATCTTTTTAATGAAACAAGTGGGGACTCCTCGTTCCGCTCGCTCCAGTTGGCTTTTCCAATAGTCAAGCAGTGAGCTGAGATCTCCCACCACATCTAGTTTTCATCCTTCGGTGCAACTGACTCATTCACCTCTGCCCACAGGCACCATCAGCGCTCAGTGCTGCTGCCCACATGCCTGTCACGCGCCCAGCGAGGGCTCTGCACTGCCTGCACTGCCCTGTGCCGGGGAATGCTGTCATTCCCACGTGGCAAGAGCACAGCAGAAAATTAAATATTTGGTTACTTTTGAGGCAAGTCCCCAACCCTGAGCCAAGATCCAGCTCTGCTCCAGGATAAATCCACCCAGCTCCACTGTTTTCCAGGGTAAGTGCCATGCTACCAGCTCTGCCCTTACCCTTCAATTTCTCCCAGTGCTGCCTGTGCCTGTGGTATGATTTAGGCTTGTACAGGCAGACTGGAACCAGTGTTAGGATGGGCAGATGTTCTGCTGCCACTGCCAAAACCAGGGCAGCTAAAGATGTGGTGGGCTCCATCACTCGCCATCCCGCTTAGCACCGACAGGCACACAGCAGTGCTTTTGGAAAGGTTTTTATGGAGATGCTCACAGAATCATTGTTGCAAATGGAGAATTTCACTTGCAGCAAAGTCACTCAGACATTGATACTTAAAAAAAAAAAAAAAAAGAAAGAAAGAAAAAAGGTTACATATATGTGACTAATTGAGGACATCTTGTATCAGCCCAGCAGATTAAAAGATGCTCAGGGATAACTCTCAGAAAAACCCTGTTCTTCAAAACAGTCTGTAGGCTCACGGCTTCATGGGCTGAGATGAGAGTTATAAAAAGGGGCACAGATAGGAGCTGCCACGGCTGGGAAGAGGCAGGGACCAAGCAAGTGCTCAGCCACGGCTCCAGTTCCCTTGGGAGCATGCCAACGAGGACATGGGCTTTGTCCCTTTGCAGAGGGTAGAAAGGTGCCAGCAGACACTGGTGCTGCGTAGCAAAGCGCCATGTGGTGTCCCCGGGTGCTGCCATCCCTGCTCCCCACCCCAGGCAGAGCTGGACCCAGCGGGTTTCCCACACTGTCTGCACAATGCCAGGGAACATAAACCCAGCATTCCCTCAGCCAGCCTGGCTACAGGTTATATTCTGTCTGTAAATGGGATAACTTAAAAAAACATATAAATAAAGATTTAATTTTAAAGAAGAAAGATGCCTTTTGGGTCTGGCACAATTGTATTATCGGTACCATTATATTTCCACAGCAAAATGATTTTTACGTTATATCAGAGTGTGAGTTTGTCATCTCGGGTCACTGGGGATCATTCCTGTTTTCTGTATGGTTTACCAACTCATATTTTCCATTTATGACATATAAAGCTTTGGATATCACCAGAGAAAATACTGTAGTAAAACCCTAATAAATTACTACAGGCATAAGCAAACTCTAGTAATTTATGGAGGGTTTTGACTTTAATAATGTTTTGTCTTAGATTTGGCCCTAATTATAAATCATTTGTAAGGACAGTTTAAAATATAAGCAAATCTTACATGGCATTCTTATTATCTACTTAATATCTCAGATCAAAAGATTTACTGTATTGCATTCTGGGAATTAAGCAAACTAGGAAACTAAGTAAGAAAGAAGCACAGTAAAATTATAGTTTTGTCATAAAACTTTGATTGATCAATGATTATTGTAAAACTATGGTAACTATGCAGTTGCCAACATAAATCTGTAACAGAACAGGATTTATTATAGAAAATACTATATTTTCCACAATTTTGACTATAGTGTTAATATGGGTCTGGCAGATTTACTGTGGTTTTAGCTTAATTAACTCTATTTGACTGTATATACCCTTATAATACATGTATCCCAAGGTGCATCTGTTACAGATCTAGTTTTTCCCTTCAATTGTAGTTTAAGAAATATTTAAACCTTGTCATAATTATCAGGCTCGGTCGGCCTTCAAAATCATGGGGCACATCATTATATTTAGTCTAAGTGATAAAGCAGCTATACAATTTGCATCTGTTTGATATGCAGATATGCCGCTTTCCAGGGGAACTTATTTCTCCTTGGAGTTTGCCGTAAGCATCCCGGCTCCTGCCGCGCCTGCACCTGCAGCCGCCCCTTCTGGGGTGCTCCGTTTACCACGGACATGCTGCAGGTGCTCACCAGACCCCTAGATAAGCGGTGGGATTCAGGCACCGGAGAAGACAAGACCAGGCACACCACAAGCATGAGCTTTCCTACTTCGTGCACTGGGAGCATTCTCACCACCGCAGCCGTGGGTCCTCTGTGGCTCAAGGCAGCAGCTCAGCCGCCTCTGAGCTCTGCACCGGCTCAGGACCATGTGCTCGGGCTGGCGAAGGTTGGTATGTTGGAAAAGCAAAGCGAGGTCTGTTCGGGGAGTTCCCACGGAGCTCTGCTCCCTTGCTATGCCATAGGTTGGGGCATTTCCATCCCTCACACCCGTTTGTAGAAGCTCTGGCTGCGACCATCTCACAGAGCTTCACTGAAAGGGAAAAACTGCCAAACAGGCATCAAGTTTCTGAGAACACATTTCTAAGATTAATCACCATGCTCTTCTCTGACTGCTGGGGAGAGCCCGTGGCCTGAAGCCCGTTAGGTGCAATGTGCACACCGCCGGTCTCGGCACCCACCACCTGCCCGAGCAGAGCTCAGCCCCGTCCCTGAGCGACTGCGGGGAACGGAGCTAAGCTGAGATCTGTCCAGGGAACCAAAGGTGCCAAAACCTGGGACAAACCCCACTTATCCATGAATTGTTCACACATGCCAGGTGGGGATGCCTGTGTCCATCAGTGGCGTGGGGTGAAGAAGGCTCCTGAACACAAACCATTCCTCATGGCAGAGGGTGTCATGTGGGACTGGGTTTGCAAAGACCACACAGGACCCCAGACAAGGGTCTTGTAAAGCGTTTCCCTTAGCGATGGTGAAACCTCCCTTTTTCTTTTGTTTTCTTTTTCTGTGCAAAAGTCCCCTCCCCAGCCAGCCTGCATCGGCACTGGAGCTCAGCAGCAGCAGCAGCCCCGCACCCGGCTTGCGCTGAGAAATCGGGTTTTGTTCCATCCCAGACTGCCTCTCCTGGTGTCGGTGCCTATTTTGCCTAACCATGAAATTACTAGACTGCCCTTAAATACACTCCTGCAAATGAGGACACCGGAAAAAATGCAATAATTGTGACAGTAACTCACTAGGCCAAGCCTGACATGTCTCTAATTGCCTGCTAAAATTGTCTCTGTCTCCTAAAGTGCAAATTATCACCCCAAATGACAAGAATAATGAATGAGTAACTCTGATGTAATGCAACAATTAGCCCTTAAAGACACTGTCTAATATGCTAATTCTGAACACCCACTCCTTGTTATTAAGTGGCTGATAATTATTTAATTATCTATCTGCCAGGATGATTTACTTCGTTTATTTAGCTGCAGATGCAGGGCAATAGCACTCAGGTTTGGGGTCAGGAGGAGGCATCCCAATCACTGGCCGGAGCTCCTGCCTTCGCACGTCGTGTCCAACTGCCTGGCTGTCTTCTCTAATCAGCAGTGTCAACGACAGCAACAGCAAACACAGGCTGTACCTGTGTGCAGAGAGTCCCTGCTGCTTACAGGTCAGGGAGATGTCAGGCGAGATCTTCAGTGAGAAATTGCTATTTCTGCTTTTATTCTGTGCTGTCAGAGCCGTCCTGTTGCAGCGCACAGTGATGGGTGAACCTCCAGCTTCTGCTTTGGCTCCGCTCGCCCGGTGGATTGTTTTCTGGCAATTTTGCAGTGATGTTTTTGAAGGTCAGAAAGTGTCTTTGCGCTGGAAGTGTCTGCCATCCCTAAATAGCCCTTGCTGCTGCATATTGAGGCAGGATAAGGCAAAGAGACCACCAGGCATCTTCCTGCATCACTCCCATCTCCCAGGAAACAACTCATCAGGGAGAGCAGTTGAGTGCTGTAAGATGCTGGATTCACACAACCCCCTTGGACCAGTGAAAACCTCAATGGAACCTGTTGACCTGGTCCAAGTGGTTTGACTTGGAGTTCAGGAGTGGTCACGGTGACATTATGGTGGCAGAGGGCTTGGGCTGTATGACACCCTGGAAGGAAAAATAAGTTAGTGTGAGCTGTGTCTGTGGGAGAGATGCTGCAGTCTTAACTAAATGAAAGCAAGACAAGGAAAGTCAAAGACTTTCCATCAGAGACTCAATCCCTTTTTTATTCAACAAACTCTTATGAAAAATTCCAGTTAAGCGCAGCCTTTGTAAAAAGAATAACTTTCTACAAGGTGTAAATCCTTTCTTGCCCTAAACACTGTCCAGGGGGACTACACTTCCTGTGAATTAACACTGCCTCCAGCAGTCAGAGGCTTTTTTAATTAGCGGATAGCCCGAATCCTTCCCAGATATATGTTCTGTTTCCCTGTTTGCCTATGACTAATACCAGGGACATGCCACAGCTCTGTTTATTGCAGCTATTCTGTATCTTGGCCTGTCCCTTTCTTTTGTCCTGGGTAATTAAAACACAGTATTTATACCTAAACACAGGCTCAGCCCCAGGGTACCTGTGAAACCCACCCTGCCCCTGTGCCCCCACCACAGCTGCCCCTGCACTGTTGGACAGTGGGTCCCTGACTGGTGACATCCTGGTGACACAAGGGACAATGTCCTGGGTTTTGGTCCCGAGCCACTACATCTGAACGTGCCTTTAATGGGATACTTGACTGAGGTGACCACGTTCTTCACTTGACCTCATTCATGCACAGCTGGTAATGCCATTAAGGCCGTTAAACTTGAGGTCCCTTTGGTCCCAGCAAAACCTGGGCATACCAGTGGGACTGCTTGTTTTCCTGCATTAAGCTTCATGTCTCTACCGATCACTGAAATACAGTCCCTGAAGAGGGTCTACCAGCCTGGAAAACACAAGCACGACTTTTCCTGGAAAAATTCCCTATCCTCCCCATCACAAGCATGCAGCAGCACTGGCCTTACCACACTACCAGCAGACTGGGGCCATCCGCTGCCTTTGTTGTTGGAGACCACCACATCTGCCCCTCACAGTTCCCGAGGGCTTATAGGTTGCTGTTATCTTGTTGCACAGAATATTACAAAGAAAAAAGAGAAAAAAAAAAAAAGACCTAGATTATGGGCAAAAACACTTTGGAGAAAACCTGTGACACTGCACTGACAGCCAGCAGTGGAGGTGGCTAGAGCATCCACTGCCCACCAGCCCCACCAGGCAACCAGGGGGGCAAATGCCCCCGACCCAGCACTGCTGCCCACCACACGGATGGGTGATGAACAGGTAGCACCACACACCTTCTGATGCTTTGAAGTATGCATTTTTGATGCATGCTGGCTGTATGTTTTCCTACCAAACAAATCACTCTCCGGCTATGGCAGAGCAAAGTGATGGACACAGGCGGAGGAGGGCAAGCATGCGAGCTGGTTTCTTCTCTGGGATCAGCACGCCCACCGCAAAGCCCTCAGCTATCCACTCTGCCCATCTGGCAATTAGCATAGCATTATTTATAATGTTTAATGCACTACCTTGCTGTAATGAAGAAGAATTCTGGTTCTCGGCTTCTGTGGTGAATTTAGTTGACTTTGGAGATTTTATAATGCAGTAATAACTCCACACTCCCTCTTCCACTGTGAAGCCAGGGAGCTGTTCATTATCTGGATTCTGTCTAGAAAGGACTTTTTATCATCAAATTCCCAGGACAGGAGCAGAATTTAATCTTCCAACTGCAGCTGAGCCAAAGAGCAAAGCCACCTCAAGGTCACCTGGCCCAAGGGGCAGCTGGGCAGCAGTGAGGGGACCTGGCGGAGGTTACAGGGCAGTGGCAGCACCGGGAAGGTGCCAGCCCTGGCACAGGGACAGTCCTCGCTGCCCTCCCTGCTGCCGTTAACGTGACTTTCACCCAAAAATAACACAGACGGGGAAAGACAGGAGGCAGTGCTGTGTGCCGGCCTCTGAGCAAGGCAGTGCTCAGCTGCAGCTCTTTAGGGAAGGGGAAAGGGGGTGCACGGTGGGCCTGGCGCAGGCTGCTGCAAGATGCCTGCAAGTGCCAGACACCAAGCAGGGGTGCCAGATGCCATGCAGGAGTGCCAGCTGCTGTGCAGGGCTGCCAGCCACTATGCAGGGTTGCCAGCCACGTTGCAGGGGTGTCAGATGTGCAGGGATGCCAGATGCCGTGCAAGGGTGCCAGCCACTGTGCAGGGGTGCCAGCTGCCATGCAGGGATGCCAGTCACCATGCAGAGGTGCCAGCTGCCATGCAGGGGTGTCAGCCACCATGCAGCGGTGCCAAATACTGTGCAGGGGTGCCAGATGCCATGCAGGGGTGCAAGATGCTGTGCAGGGGTGCCAGCGGTTATACCGGGGTACCAGCCACCATGCAGGTGTGCCAAGTGCCACTGCAGCCCCCCAGCATTGGCTTTGATGATGAGCCGGCGCTGTTGGCAGCAGGGTGAGTGGTTCATGGGGATGTATGATGTTCTCAGCAAATGCTATTATGCTATTTCTCCCTCTCTCTTGCAGCATGAACAGCAGGGGCCAGCAGCCACAGACAGCCCCCCACGCCCTTTGGCGATGGGCTGCTGCACTTCTGCTCCCTGCATGCCTGTGGTGACAGGTTTTCATAAAAACCCACTGCTGAAAAGCAGAAAAGAGACGGCTCCTCTGCTGTCTTGTGTGATTCTTGACTTTTTTTCACAATAATTCTTATTTCTTCTTTCAGGAAGACTTCTTTCCCCCTCCTCCTTTTCTTGTGAATCCCACAGTACAATGAGTTAAATATCAACTACAATAAATCAAAAAATTCTGACAGATCCAACAGGCCCAGCACCCATTCCAGACTCTTCTCAAAGTGATAAAAATTAAGACCTGGACAGTTTGATTTTTTTCTTCTAAACAAAGAATTAATGATGCATGAGAACCTGGGGGGAAAATTGCTAATAATTTATGATGGCACTTTTAGGAAAGGGTAGTAAGTTTTGTAAAGTGAGAGGAAGATTTGAAAGGTAAACACTTTGAACAGCAGCCTGCGTAGCTGCTCTGTCAATTTAGAATCTACTACATACCATTAACCAACCTAAAATAACTCCTGTGGTAATAACCCTTCAGATACAAATGCTTGTGCAGACAAAGGTGTTATTAAGTTAAATTACCCTAAAAGTGTCGGATTGACAGAAAGGTTCAGTCAGTGGTTTGGCAACCAAAGGCCTAAGTGACATGAGTAAACAGTTGCATAGGCTTCGTTCCAGGAACCCAGTTTGCAAGGCTCAGAAATAGGATTTCACTTTTCTTCTGCAAGTATTTTAAGCACATTGTCTTCTGGAAGACATTTTAGTGCCTTTTGGAGACGGCTGGTGCTTTGGCTTGAAGGACTTCTTGCAGAGCGAGGTGGTAGCGGGGCTGGCTGCAAGGACAGTTCCTGGACCTTCCCGGCCACGCAGCACAGCCCCGTACACCTGCCCGCAGATCAGAGCCCTGGGATCCCTGCAGGGAGGGAGGCGTGGGATCGCCTCTGGATGTGCTTCCTCTGAGATTTCATCCCAGAAATCAGGGGTTGGGGCTTAGCAAAAGCACTTGTTTACCTGAAACATTTGCATTTCCACAGCGCTTACCTCCCTAGCGGATTTGCAGAGAACACCTCTCCTCAGCCCTTGTCCTGCTGGGATCACCCTGGCTTGAGCCCTATGCCAGCCACGGGTGACCACGTCGGCAGCCAGCCCCAGCTCTGTCCCTGGGAGTCTGTCTGGAAGGCAGCATGCCGCGGAGAGCAGGCGTGCCGACCCCAGCCCTGGTGAGGCTCTTTGGGTGCCATTCAGGAAAGTTTGCAGCATCTTTCTTGCAGCACTGAGGGCTGGAGGTGGTCCAGCACCACCCCTGCTCCCCTGGCTGGCACCTTCCTGCTATGGGGTGAAGCATCGTCCCCTGCAGCCCTGCAATCTCACCGGGTGACCGAGACTTCAGTGGCTGCAGCCAGGGCAAGTCCGTCTGTACCGCCAGGGTGTGGGTTGGGTGGAGGGGGGGGGGGGATGCTCACCCTCTCAGGATCCCCTGCGTGGCTCCGTACCTGAGCAGTCCCAGTCTGGGGAAGCCTGAGCTGCCTTTCCTTCTGCAGCAGCACCAAGCTGAGGAGCCTTAATTAAAGTTACTGTACTCGCTTTTATTATAAACCATGCTCATCTCAGCTCCACCACTCCACTGAGAGATTTCAACTACGGTGTCGAGCTGAGGTGGAAAGCATATTTTAAGAGAAACGTCTAAGCATTACTGTTCCCCGAGATGTCCTGTCCTCCCTGTTGCAGATTCTGATTCCTGTTCCACACTCTGAAGCAAGATAAGCCATTATTAATAATTAATACCAAATAATCCCTTACACTCCTAGAGCTTTGCTTGTCCTGAAGGGTCCCCCTGCTCAAGCTGTTCCCGGGGATGTACAGGGAGGCACTGGCTGCAGCACCAAGGTTTCTGCCACATCCTTGGCACTGAGGACTGGCCTCACAATGAAGTCACTTGGATGGGAGCAAAGCAGAAAAATCTGGGGTCACATTCATGTTCCTGACCGCAGCAGGACAGAAAGGAAGAGATGTTTCAAGCTCCTGTCAGCTGTTGGTGTTGATCTACAGGGGATAAAATTCATTAAATTCATGAAAATTCACTCTGAAATGGGGAGTATTAGGAATGGATGGAAATCTGGCTTTTTTAATGGCGTGGAGTAGGTATTTCCATGGGACGGTGCTGTTCGCACAGGTCTGGACGTTGGGCAATGCAAGCGAGACCCACTCTGCAAAACGTGGTGGAGATGCACCCCACTGCTGTGACAGCCGGTGGAATGTCAGACTGCAGCCGAAAGGGCTTCCACCCCTGATTTTCTTCTCTACCACATTTTCCTGGAAAAAAGAAAGACTGCATCTGTAGTTAGAGACAACAGGAAGTCTAGAGAACTTTAAAACTTTCCTACATCCCTCCAGATTTTTTGGTTAAGGATAAGCATTCTCAGTATGAAGCCCAGCACAGAGGCTGCCTGGCCCCCATGTGTACAGGTAGGTCGCATCCTTCCCAGAGCCCAGGTGAGCTTTGCACCCTCTCCCCTTCAGGATGACTCCACAGGTGGATGCTGCACCATCTTCTCCCCCTCTCTTTCATTTTTCTCTTTTTTTTGCATATTTTTCTCATCCTGGAGGTACCTTTGAAATCTCCCAACGTCAACTGGAATCAGCTCTAGCTTATGCTTTGGTTAATAAATTAAAAATGCCACATTCTCCCAAACTGCATTATTACCGTTTATAATTTTGATTGTTGATTTGCATACGAAAATTAGTCCTGTGACATGCGTGAATTTTATTTTATTCTTGAACTAATTATAAACAAGAATGCCACATTATTTACATAACTAATTATTGTTCCTTCTGTTCTCCCATTTTTAAATCACAGTCCCATTCTACATCGGTTAACGATGCAAATGAACAATCAGAGAACATTTCTAAAGTTTCTGAATTTGTTCTATTTGCATCAAATACAAATTCCTTTGAATGGGAGATAATATGCTTTTCCATTTTAATGGACCTAAATTAGGCTGATCTTAATTTATAGTTAATTTGAATGAATAATTCCTGTCTACCTGGGTATATTTTTTCAGAGGCCAACTGTAGATCTTTATTAACCCATAAATCTGCTTTTTGCTATAAACAAAGGAATATTTTGTCCCCAAAAGTGATTTTCTCCCTTCATTTTGAAGCAGGTCCTCTCATTTCACTTGCTACCTGCCTCAGTCCCGCCGCTTGCCATGCTCCTGAGCACCAGTAACCTGCTGGCACCATCACTGAGCATTCCGCAGGGAGCAGCACAGCCCCGAAATGCGGGGCTCCTTTCTGCAATCTGTACATAACAGGGGTGCCTCAAACACCACTATGCAACCAAAACAGCCCCCCACATTCCCAGGAATGACACCCTGGCATTGCTTGTGGCTGCAGGCGTGCCCATGGCCAGAGGAGCATTGCCTCGCGCTCTGCCAGCCAGCAAACACCTGGCCCCAGCACGGGCTGTGAGCCCACCCACACTGCGCATACAGGGAGAGCAGGCTAATTAGCTGTAATGGGATTAGGAACCTAATATGTTAAGATTGGAATGAGAATTTAATAAACTCTAATGTGAACGTGGGGAAAAAAAACCAACCAGCACAGCTTCAAATACTACCTTGTGCCAGGAGGGAAGAGATAGCCGTGATTAGACCAGCAAACCAGGATCATTACTCTGGCAAATTCTAATCACACAAGTCAAGACATAAAAGAGATGGTGTTTAAAGCAGTATTTCAGGCACAGAGAGGGGCCAGAGCACCAGGGCTTACAGCAGGAGTGGAGCCCGCTGGGGCTGGTGTGGGGAAATGCTGCATAGCCTGCTTGCCTGTCTCCTAACGGCAGCGTTTTGTGTAGAAAAAGAGGACAGCTGACGTGCGGAGCTGTTCCCCCCTCGCAGGACTCAGTGAGTCCCCTCCTGTCCTGCCCTGGTTGCAGAAGGGTGACCCCAAAGCCCATGACACCCAGACCCACTCCTGGTAAAGCTCGAGCTGCTCCCTGACCCGGGTCAAGGTTGAGATGAGACACATCTTTAGGCTTAGGGGACTTATTTGAAGGCTTTTGATGAAATTGAAACATCTAGGGAGGGAAGGAGTCCAAGTTACCAGGACTGCATAGTGAAGTGTTGGCAAAGTGTAAGTACTACAGAATCCCTAAAGAATTACGAAGAATAGTTCAAAGTATGAAGCATCAGGATAAGTAAAACTTTGAGTCCTTCTCCCTGGTCTGAGCACCCCTGAGTCACTGGGCATTGAATCACCATGGTAGGGAGAGCCTGTGCCCCCCACATGGTGGGGGTGCAACCGGCCAGCCCAAGGGTAGCACATGATGCACATTTTTAAAATGGCTTCTAAATAAATGTGTGTCTTAAAAAAAATAACTCTAAAAACATATCTATCTGATAATCATTAAATTGGTTCCCAAGGAGCCGTTATGTTCTATGTAGTAGAAAATATGAATTTTAAAATAGATCCTAAATACTGCTTTTATACGATAGAGCGTTACAGCTCACAAAGAGCCGTCACAGTCTAGCGGGTGGATAATACACATCCTAAAAAATTGTCTCAATTCTTGCACACTTCCAGAAGTGATAAATCTCGAAGCTCGGGAAGCCGCAGGCAGGCAGTCCCCTTTCCCAAGGCAGCAGCAGGGCAGGAGGCCAGCCCCGTCACCCCAAGCATCCTGCAGGATGGTGGCGATGTTCCCGCAGGGCTCCTGCGCCCAGTCCCATGGCCACAGAGGCAGCGCAGTGTGAGAGAGAGCAGCCAGAAACACGTCCTGGTACCTGCAAAGCCCTGCAGAGGTGTCACTGAGCTGCACAGTGACTTGTATTCCTGCAGGTACATATGCAAATTTTTGATTTACCTGGGTATTTTCCATATGAATTCGAATAACACCCTAAGAATTCATGGGCCAATATGGGAAGACTGTCCTCATGAGTTCGTCCTTACCCCAGCCTGTTGCCGCTTGTGTATGTGAACTTTCTGCCAAGGCAAACTTGCATGAGAGAAAAATGGCATTTTATTGAGCTCCACTTTTTTATTGTTTTGAGTACAGTAACAGTTCAGAACCGCCCAGAGAGGAGGAACCCCTATTACTGGGGCTGCCCCATGCATGAGCTCCCAGCACCCTGAGCCAAGTCCAGCTCTGCTAAGCACCGTTCCCTTGTTCCATGCATTAAGAAGAAAACAAAACATGATGGGCAAAGTTTTTACTCAGCTTTTATTCAGCTCTGATCTCTGCATGACAAGGGAAGGGAGCTATTCTGTCGCTCCTGTTTAATATAACAGGAACCCAGAATAATTGTTCCTGGATTCTTCAGGCGGGATTCAGCTCCCATTAAAGTCAATAATTAGATTTTCATCATCAGTAATTGGAATGGCTGCCCAGCCAGCTGAGCTGCTCTCCTCTGTAAGCTGTGCACATGGCTGGGATGGTCTGGACTAGCTCAGCTGCTGCAGAAACAACAAGCACTGGGATTTTTTAAAACATTCCCTGACTCTTACATGCAAAATTCCATAATAGTACAGAGGTGCTTTTCTTCCTAGCGTGGTGTGAGCGCATCAGAGGGCATCTCCACCAGCCCCAGAGGTGCCACCGCTTTCCCAAGCCAGCAGCAGGACACAGGACCATGCTGGACTGACCAGCTGTGGTCCATGGGATCAGTTTTAGATGGGATGGTGAGGGTCCTGCCAGTTGCCTGCTGCCCTGTGCATGCTCCCAGAGCAGCTCTCTGCACTCCCAGCTGCAGGCAGAGCTGTCATGAGGCCGGGGGGGGGGGGCTGGGACAAGTTTGGTGGGTGCCACCTTCTGCAATGACCCGCGTTGGGCAGCGGTGGCCAAGGTCAGCCTTGGCAGTGTTGCGAGTCCTGTCTGGAAGGGTGGGAGGTGGCAGTGAGTCCTGCCGATGACCCATCTGCGCAGGGAGGCGAGAAGGACTGGAGCTCATTTAGCCAGAAATTTCAATCAAATTAGTGACCTGGAGCTAGTTTTTGGTTTTACTAATGCAATTAGAGAATCTAATTGTATTAATCACAATCATATTATATTGCCAATCATTAAATTCCCTTTGACACAATTGTTTACACTTCCATTGCTTATTAATTAGTCTAACATCGTTAGTCACTTATGTAATGGTGAAATGACTCCTTGATAGCCCCTTGGTGTCGTTGGGCAGAAGCTGCTCGGGATGTGCAGCCCCTCCTGCAGCCGGCGGCCCCTGCTGCAGGGCAGGGTGGGGGTATAGGCAGGGGTACAGGCAGGGGCAGGGGATTTCGATGCTCCTGTCTTCAGCAGGTTTCACGGGAACCCAGAGCAGCAGAGCCAGCAGATGTGCCGTGCCCAGCCATGCTCGTACAAGCACACCGGCCTGAGGGAGCCCCGGGGCTCAGGGCGCCTCTGGAGATCAGCTCCAGACCTGCCTGGCCCTTCCACTTGCCGCAATAACCAGGCGATAACAGGCAAAGCAGGACCAGGTACGGACACCTTTTCTGACAGAGGTTTGTCCTTCTTGTCCTCAGAAGCCTCACTGTTCTTAACACAAAGCCAAATTTTCCTTTCTTTCATGCAGGCTACTCACCTCCTCCCACAGGAGCCAGAAGGGTGACTTTCTTCTTCACTTGCCTTTTACCCGTCCAAAGCCCATCCTCTCCTCTCCCCTCAGACTTTCCTTTTGACCAAACAAAACCAGTTTCCTCTGGCCCTCCTTGCACCCCCCTCTAGCTCTTTAGGTTATTTCATGTGGCTCTGCTGAATTCCTCTGCACCAAACAATTTGTAAGCAAAGAAGACATAAATACAAATGGAGAGGAAACTCTTCTGAATGTGATGCTAATCAACAGAGGAATGGATTGGGAATGCGAAGGCAGCAGGCTGTCTGGGAATGGCCATGAAACAATAAAATCTATAATTTCTTGAAGGAAAAAAGGAAGAAAAGCAAAGTGGAAAGAGTGGACTTTTAAGGAAGAGTAATTTCAGAGAATTAATAGGTATAGTATCCTTGGAAACAAAAATTACAGAAATACATAAAGAAGGCAGTTTCTGAAATACATTATTTTAACACACACAAACAATCCATCTCAAAATACAAGAATCACAAGATTCTTGGTGACTTCAAGTCCACAAAGAAAGCGTACAAAAAGCAAAGCTCAGACTGAACTGCTAGGGGTTAGGGGTAAAGACAGCCCAGGTACACACGGCAAATGCCAAAAGGCTGAATCAGGGGATGGAGCTCATCTCCGGGAGCTGTGAGGGATGAGCATCAGTCTGGGGAAAAACCAGAAAAGGGTTTATCCCCCTTTCAACAGAGATGGGAATCTGCAACAGGTGAAACGGCTCAGCTTGATTGCAATGCCTACAAAAACACCGTGGGGAAAAAAGTAACAGTGAGGAGATCAGAGGGAGATGGATGATGGTGGGGTGGGCAAGTAGGTCACTTTTACTTTTTTTTTTTTTTTTTTTTTTCCCCTTTGTGTCCAAGATTGCCTTTGGACAGCAGTGCCAGACTGGCAATGTCACTTTATGATCAGCCAAGCTGCCCTCTCCTCCCAAGGCCTCCAGCTGATGAGTTCACTGTTTAAGGCAGGGGGTTTGTCACTACTGATCCCTAAATGCAGGCTTTTGTGCTTTCTGCTCTTCAGTTTCATCCTGTCTCAGCTGTTCAGGTCGAAGAGGTCATCCAAGGATGACCCCACACCCCTTCCCTGCAGCAAGGGCAGCAGAGGGGTTGGTACAGGCAGCAGGCAGAGCCAGGCAGCTGCCTGCAAGGCAAGGGCCATCATGGGGCAAGTGCCAGCAGTCCAAGCACAGGGCACGGTCCTGGTGTGCATCAAGTGGCAGCAGGAGGAGGGTTGTGTGTCCCTCTTGGGAATTTGAGGAGGAGAGAGGCTTTTCCAGCACAAGTCCATCACTGGGTGAGGGGTGTTTAGCACAGTGGCTGCAGCACAGTTAATTGCTAATTGGATATAACGTTCCCTGTGATAAGCCCTGTCAAGTTGTATCACCACTGCTGAAGTGAATTCATCACTTCTGCGTTGCTCACAGAGTTGCTATTATTGTAATTATAATTACGTATTTCATATGCTCCTTCAGAATACCTCGCAGCTGCTAGCTAATTAGCCCCCGCATGCCCCTGCTCCTCCGCTTGGGCCACGCTCCCCTCAGCCTCCCCTGCTAGCCCTGTGTTTCCCAGTTTAGGGCGGGGGAAGCTCCCTGGGGTGCAGACATGATGGGAAGGGATAACTTGAAGCCCTCTGTTCCCATACTGGGACCCAGTCGCTCCGCACAGCAGCAAAACAATTTAGGCGTTTGTCCCACGCTAAAGGCATGGGGCAGTGGGAGGTCAGCAAACGGCAAATAATTTCTCAGAAGAGTGAGTCCCTGCTTGCTCATCCCTGTGCACTAAACGCTGGGGGTCCCTGTTTGCAAAATGCTGTCGACAGCATGGTCTGGCGTGGTCTGACCCTGCCCTGCGCTCCCCAGGTCTGCCCGACCCCGGCTCCTGCTCCGGCTGCCTTGGATCCCACTTGTGATTAGAAATTGCAATTCCAGACTGGGAACTTTTAATAACGGTGCACAGAGGAATGCCTGCGAGGCTAAATTGCTTAATTTGCATTGTCTTGGAATATTTTTGCATATCATAAAGATCCGTATTTTTGCTTTGCCCTTTTCCCCCCTTCCTCTCCTCCCCATCTTTTTCATTAGGAAATGGAAGTGCAAAGCCCCGCAGGTTAGAGTAATCACACACTGCACCTGAACGGAGGAGATTTGCCTAATCCTATGCCACTGCTGGATCTCTGGAGATGACACAGGCCCTGTGAGTGGAGTCCATGACAGGTGACAGCTCGACTGCTGGGTGCTTCTGCAGCAGTCCCCCACCTCGCCCCATGGGACCCCAGTGTCCTGCTGGTTCAGGACAGCAGGAGCTGGGTCCTGTTTGGGGAAACTGGGTGGGTTTTGCAGGATTTCCTGGCAGGTCAGCTCTGTTCAGAGAGATGTGCCTCCTTCGCTGTCAGCTAGCAAGGAGGAGCAGCCCCCTGCCCCAGCTGCTGGCACCATGCCTGGTCCCTTCCCACGCAGGGCTGCCATGACCCACACCTCCCTTCCCCAGGACCTGCTACAGTGCCAGGAGCGTGCACCCAAGGACACGCAGGGAATGCCACCACCCTCCCGCCCAGGCAACCGAGGGGAGGCTGGGAGGTGCGGGATGTCTCTGCGACGTATCATTTTTCTAAGAACAGGTTCAGCTTTTTCAGACTAAAACAAATGTCTGTTAGTCTGCCTGTGTGTACTCGCTGCTTAGCCTTCCTGTGCTCCCAGGCTGGAGTTACCAGCAGCAAAGGCGGCCAAACGCTGCTTACTATGCATCGGTAATGAGAGCGCAGGGTTGATGGATGCTTGCTGAGCCGTCCTTCCCCGAAACAGAGGCCACAGGGAAAACAGAGCAAAGTAGGAGGAAAATCTGCTGGAATCTAATTGTGGAGGCGGGGGAGATGCAAAGGGAGAGGCAAGGATTGATAGCTGTCTGGTCTGCTGCACCTTTGAGGAATCATTAACATCTGATTAATTAGTTAAGGTCGGCTTTGCAAATGTAAAGCGCTGTACAAGTGCAAAGTATAAATGGGATGATCCAAAGTAGCTGGCAATGGTACTCGAGGTAATGGGAGATACTTTAGAGGAGAGGCGGGGAAGAGGGAAGGAAGAAATGCCAGCTGAATGTGTAGCTGTGAACTAGACAAATGCTGCCGGAGCTCCGGGCTGGGCAGCACTGGGGGGTCGGCAGGGACCGCGAAGGGGCTGTTACCAGCCACAGATACCGCGAGTTCCATGGACCAAGGGCATAGCCCTGTGAGGGAGCCCAAGTGTGCTGGGCTGGCTTTCCCTGCTATGCCCTTAGTGCTGCTTTACTTAAAAGGCTGCTAATTATATCCTAGGGCAGTAATGATGCTGCCATTATTCCTGCAAAGTGATCTGATAAGCAGTTGGTGGTTGCAGCCTGTTTGGACTGAGGTTTGCATCCTCTGTGCATCCTATGATCTCCCTCCTGCAGAACTAACCTGCAGCAGAGACTCCCTCCCCTGGGAGCTGGACCTCCAGTCTCGCTCAGCCCTCTTTAGTTCTGTCATCTGCTTTTTTAATTATCACTCCTGTATTAAAACAAGCTCTCTGAAGCCTCCATGCATCTGTCAGGAGTAAGCAGTGCCCACCCAACACCGCTCATTGTCACTGCAGGTGCATGCAGGTTGTCAGCACCGTTCCTCCAGCACAGTTCAGCTTCCTGCCCCTGCCTGTTCCCAGCACTGGGGGTTTGGGGACACCAGCAGGGGTGTGGGGGAGCACCCCGGTATCACTGCCTGTAGGTTTTCAGGGTGAGGTCAGCACCGATCGGGGTCCTGGCTGCTACAGGCGCAGTGTTTTCCAGGCAGGCAGCATCACTGCTGTGCTCACCCCGATCCTGCCCCCGTGGTTCTGCCAGCCTGCATTCGGGAAAGAGAGAATGACTGGAAAACCTTTTGCCAATTCCATAACCAACATCTATCCTATTAAATAGTTAATACACTTAGATGTATTTTAATAAACTCTATTTAATGGCCATACATTAATTGTCTGATTAATTCTAATAAATCTTTATTTGAGATGCTTAATTTAGAGTGTGACTGATTGTCCTGTCATGGATGGATTATATAATTGTTGTCTGGAATGAGATACTTTGGAAGATACTGGACAAAGGCAGAAATCTGGGAACTTCTCTGATAATTGAAAATCACACCAGCATGAAGAACGCTGCCTGCAGCGGGCAGGGCCAGGGTGCAAGGCGGCAGGAGGCAGCTGCTCTCCCTGCTGCCGCGGGGCAGGGGAGCTGGGAGGGATGAGTGTGTCCCATGGGATGCGGGGACTGGCCGGTCAGCCCCAGTCTCACTTCTGGGTCCTCGTGTCCTTTAGCAGAGGGACCCTCACCCAGCCTGGACCCTGGTCCTCATTAGCATCAGCTGTGTGGGGTCTGGGTAACAGAGCCCTGTGCAGCCATGCCTAGCATGGCAGCTGGGACCAAGGGGGGACACTGGCACCTGGGGTGCAAGGTGCTGTTTGTTTAAGTGTCTGCTGATGGCCCCAAGGACAGAGGTGCCTCCGTCTGAAGGCCAGCAAAGGCTCCAGGCCAGATGGATTAGATACTAATTTACTTAAAACGGGAGGTGATATCATTTAGGAACCACTGGCTCTGTTATTGAATTTGCTGCTCATTCCCCAAGGAGCAGGGAGAGAAACAAAGGTCACCCGGTGTTTACACTTGGTGACATTTCTATGAATAGCTGTTAAAGACCAATTTTCTCTCTTGCTAGTGGTTGCAGAAATGCCAGCTGAGCTGTGCGAGGGAGATGCACCCAGCCCCTGGCTTCCTGGGGACTGACTGGGGTCAAGGAGGTCCCCAGGGACCCTAGACCCATGCCCAAGTGGGTCCCAGGCCACCACAGTGGTCAGTGCCAGATGCCACAGAGCACTGTGAGATTCACCACGGATGCAGTGAGTGCGGGTGCTGGTAGTGGGGCTGTTGCCCAGAAAACCCCTCTGGCTAAACCTGCGGTAGCCGGGGGGGCTGCAGCAGTGCGGGACCCCGACCCCACTCCCTGCTGGGGCTGCAGCCGTGCCAGGCTCAGCACTGGGGGAAAGGGGCTTGAAACTGCAGCTGGTCCAAGACAGGACAGAGCTCAAAATCTCACTTCTCAGTACATATAAATCCCCAGTGCTCAGCTTGTGTCGATGTTTCACTTCAGCCATTTCAAAACATGTGGGTTCAGTGCTGACCTCTGTTTACATACTTTTGCTATAAATTAAGCAAATATCAATATGGACTATTTCAAGCAAAATCTGAAATGCTTTGTTTAATGTCAAAACACAAGTGCTTTGTGTTGATGTTTCACTGCTTGCAAGGCTCTTTTTGGGAAAAAAAATAAAAACTCGAAGCTAACTCCTTCCCAGGAGCATCGGAATCAAACTGTTTCTGAGAAGCTCAGTGAGAAATTACTGAATCTATTTGCTTTTGTGGCTGTTTTAGTTCTGGTGTCTTGCTCCCCAAACCCAGAGCCCAGCGCAGCCCCTGCCCTGTCCTGGTGGGACTGGCACCCTCTTTCGGGTTTGCCCAAAGCAAGGCACATGCAGGCTCATGACTAACGAAGCATTTTGCACCCTGGGGAGGCAGGAGGGGAACCCAATGCCCACCCTCTTCCTTTTTTTCCTTTTTGCTACAAACTCTGAGTTTCCTTTTAGCATAAGCTCTGACTTTTCAGTTTATCACGGCCAAAGTGAATTTGTAATCATACAATTATCCTCCTGCTAAATTAATATATTAAAATGTTCAAACAATTGTTCCAGTAATTAAACAGACAGATATTAGAGAAAATGAAGGCATTTTAGTCCTGTTCTCTGGAATGTGCCGACCTTTCCCCTTTCTTAGCTGCTACTCAGACAGTGTAGAAATGATTGGATAATTGGATGGTTCATGTTCTTCTGAAATCATCGAAGCAAAAGAAAGACGGAATCACCCCAAAGTTTGTGCTGAGCTGTGCTGTGTGATTTTATTAATTAGATGCCACTTTTTTTGCCCTCCACCTATTGTTAAGATTTAGAAATTATCATCTACAAAAATTGTCAAGGTCACCCCTTAACTTTGGCAGTGCTCATGGGTGTGCGTCCCCTCTTAATTATAGCCTGTGCCATGCCAGGACGACCTGTGATGGTCAGCAAGGCATGACCGTATGTGAGCCAGGGGGGTGAGGGGGCAGTGGCACCACACACTGCCTTGCCACATCCATTCACCAGGCCACCTGCATGGCATCAGCATGGTGCCTGTGAGTGTGATGGCCATGGGAGCAAGTGGGGAACTCGGGCGGGGATGTTTGCAGCTGTGGGAGGGCACCGCTGCTTTCTTGCAGCATCACGCAGGCGTCCGTGGAGCTGCGGCCAAACAGCCTTGCTCTGAGCAACTGCAGATCTCTTAGCAAGACATCTGCTCTTGATTTGAGAACCTGAAGCGATGGGGAATCCAGCGCATTCCTAGCTGTGACATCTTTAGCTGGGCTAAACATCCCCTCGGTTTAAAACACATCTGCATCTCCCAGCTTCAGCTCCCACCAGTGCACATTGTGCCCTTTCCTATAGGGCAAAAGAGCCACCCGTGACAAGCTCAGCCCCATTGAGGGTCCCTGGCCAACAGAGTGCCCCCAGCCCCAGCAGTTGGGGTCTGGCAGTGCCACTGTCCCAGCCAGCTGGTCCCCACGCCCTGTGGCAGGGGCTGGCTGGGCTCGTGAGGCCAGCGGAATTTGGTGGCAGTGCTTCCAGGGGCAGGGCTGCCACAGACCATGCAGAGGTGCGAGAGGAGCCCTGCCGGGACCCCATGCCCCGCAGCTCCACAGGGATGCCCTCAGCCAGGTCAGGAAGCTGCTCTGAGGCATTCGGACAGAAGGAGGAAGGCACTGTTTCAAGGTGCAGGGCTGGAGGGAGGGTCCTGTGTCACTCCTTCCCCAGGGTGCCCACTCCAGTGACAGCACTGGGCTGGACCTCACCCTGTATGGGCATCACTGCCTGCCACGCTCCCTGCTCCCTGAGCCTGAAGCTAAACCAGCCTCAGGAGCCCACCAGGACCCTCGGCTGGATTGAGGGAGCAGTGGTGGCAGGACAAGGATGCTGGGGGTGGCTGGGGGGCAGTGGGTGCTGCTCCATTCCACCCTGGCCTTACCCAGCAGGTCAGTGGGACCCCCGAGGAGGCCCTCACACCCAGTCTGGAGTGAAGGAGCCAGCCCAGAGGCTGCAGCCACACTCATGGGTGCTACAGAGCCGCAAGCGTGCGTAAAAGCCCAGCAGACTTATCAATATTCAGCAAATGGAGCTTGTGCTGGAAAAGCCGGTGCCTTCTGGAGGAGCTTGCACGTCAGGAGGGTCAAGTGGCTGCTTTGGTTTCCATTTATCAGCTCTCATTTTCAGGGCCTTACGGTTTGGACAAACTAGTATTAGCAGGGTTCATGGGGAAAGTATGCAATGCAGCATTCAGGAAATCATTCATCTCTCCCCACTGTCAGAGACCAGCTTACAGACAGGCATAAATAAAAGTTTTATTGTCTTGCACCATCACAACACACCAAAGCTGAGGGGAAAAAATGCAACAGATAATTTATTCAGCAGATGTTATCCTTTCATTAGCTGCTCACAAGCCAGTGCTGACATTCGCCACCGATGGCACTCCCAAATAACACCCAATTCCTCCTCCAAACCGCCTCCAAGACAGGAACACGTTTGCTGCCCAGAGCCCGCACTGTGCTGGCCACTGCATCCCAGGGAGAAGCGCAGAGTGCGGCCACACGCCTGCGGTGCTGGGCTCCGGCAGCTGTGAGGAAGCGCTGCCTGCGAGCCACACCAGCCCCCTGCAGCTGCGGAGCCAGGGCCAGGGCTGGCCTGCCTTGCTGCTGCCTTAATTAACTGCAAACTCGTTCAAGCTTATTTCTGTTCTCTGACCAGACAACTTTTCTAACTCACAAACATAGCAAGAACTGTGAAATGCCGGTTGCAAACACGTGTTCCTGACTTTCCCATTGAATGTTGCCTCCAATGCATCTTCAGTAAGTATTTGCCCTAATGTGAATTTTCCTTGTCTGTTTGCACCAGAGAAGCACAAGACGCTTCACTCTGCACACAGAGATGTGGCTGCTGGGTGCCTGCGGGGAGTGAGGGCGATCCCACGGGAAGGTGGCAGTGCTTGGTACTGGCACCCCAGCTGTGCAGCACAGCCCTGCTGGGTGTGTTGGCAGAGACACGGGCTCAGCCCTGCAGCCCCAGCCCCAGCATCCTCCCAGCCGTGGAGTCCTGAAAGGTTTTGGGCGGAGGCTGGTCACGGAGGCTGGTCACAGAGATGTCACTTGGCTCGGAGCTAGGGTGGGGATGGGGAGTCAGCACCAGCCCTGTGCACTGGGCAGGGATGTCTCAGCTGTATGGGCGATCACCCTGTGAAGGTGGCAGCATCCCAGCCAAGATGTGCCAGCACATTCCAGTTAGGGGATGGAAGATCCTATTTCTGTGATGGAAAAACATCCTTCAGCCCAGCTGGACCAGAGCAACAGCTTGAGCCGGGCTGTGTATGAATCGTAACTGGGGACAAAACCATCACCCCTGAAGGATGGTCCTGTGGGTGGAGAAGGACATTGTTCCTGCATGCCCAGGCACAGGGCTCTGGAAAACATCTGCTGCCTTGAGAGACCCCCCTGCTCCCCTCGGCTCCTCCAACCCCCCACCCTGAGCCCCTGCAAACCCCCTGCAAACCCCCTTTGCAGAAGGGTCCCGGGCACATCCCAGAAGTGCCCAGTGGAGGGGAAAAGGGACCTCAGAGCTGGCTTTGAACCGTCACAGGAATGCAGAAAAATAAATAAATAATTGTAAGCGCAATATTTCATTCGGGGGGGGGGGGGGGGGGGCACTGAGCAGGTGGAAGAGAAAACAGACTATGGATGCCTTCTCATATGCCTTTTTAATGCACATGCACACACACACACACACATACTCTGTCTATCTATTTATCTATCTATCTAATCATCCATCTGTCTACCTATCTACCTATATATCTATTTTTCCAGAATACTCTACTAATTTTTTATCACCTTTCTATTTTGTTCTGCTGTATTTTGACTGGCCCTATAAAGTTTAGAGAGGGAGTTGTGACCTTTTCCAATGTGCTGCAATTAATTTTTACTTCAGACTTATAATGAACTACTATTATCCATCACATGCAGATCACTGGCTTATACTAATAAATCATACCTCACTGTATCACCAGCTGCACTAAAGGTTAGACTACCCATCCCCTTCAGAGCATTCAGACACGCTTGCTATATTTTTTTAAGTGCAGGCAGCTTATTATCCATAACAGTGTGTGGAATTGGAGCAGAAAGGGTCCACTTGGAGCAGCTAGCCGGAGCACATCATGCTGTAAAGCTGTACTTGGGAGTAATATACTTTTAGTGTATTTTTAATTGTGCTCCTTTTTTTCAAATGATAACTGCTAAGCTGAGACAAGTCGCTGTCCCAGGGACATCATAGTTACAACAAACAGAGCTGTGAAAGCTCCACAGGCAGTGTAGACCCTGCTGCCATGAGGCAGCACCCCCTGCCAGTTGGGGCTGGGGCTGGTGGTCCCAGGGCATTGCCCTCTGCTCACCTTCCCCTCCCTCCCTGTGGCAGCACCCATGGTAGATACCCACCATGAGAGGGATGCTGCCCACCATGGAAGAAGCTGCCTGCCATGGTGCTGAGGGCCCGGTTTCCTTAGCAGTTGTGATGGTGGGGAAGCTCTGCAGGATTCTTCCCTCACCTGGGAGGATTTCTCCTGCCTCATGCAGCGTGGTGAACAGACTGAGACGCAAAGTCTCCAGTTCAAATGCAATGTGACACAACCTAATGGAGTAAATGCAGGTACAACAGGCACTTAAGGTGCTCATAAACTATGTATTGTTTCTTTTTGGATTGCACTGATGTTATTGCAGATACTGTATGAAGTCTGAAATAGGATCGCAGCAACTTCACTGCTCCCTTTCCCAGCTCCTTTTACTGAGGGGAAATTACTTGGCTGACATGCTGCATCCCCATCTTTTAAATGTATTTATTGTTCTATAACATTTCATACACTTCATATGCGTTCAGAAGAGCAATTCAATATACCTGCCAGAAATGAGAGACGCATCAAGCACGCAGAAGCAAGGGAAGGTAGTAGAAGCCCAGTGGGGCTGCAGTGCTCGGCGATACGGCAGCAGGGCTGAGCATGGACCAAGTTACAGCAGGACTGGGCACCCTGGCTTTGCAGGGACAAACCTTGCACCCTGACCAGATGGCTCTGTGCCCCACGCCCCGCCAGCTGCCCTCACCCCTTGCTGCTTCTGGCAGAGCTTCAGCAGAGCCTGCTCAGGGGTTGGGGGTCTCCTCTCCAGCACATCCCCTTGGCCCCATGTTCACAGCCTCATGCACAGAGCTTTGGGGGGTCACAGCAGCACGACAAAGGGGATGCATGGTCCCCAGGCACAGCGGAATGGTGGGATGCAGGACCGCCTAAGTATGTTATTAATGACCTTAGTTACTAGTTAATAGTCCCTTTTTGCTCTGCAAGGTGCAGGGCCTAGCACTCAGCTCTGGTCTGCCCCCATTAAGATTCAGTGACAAGTACAGAAACAGCTTAAAGTATTGAAATAGAAATCTCTGGTCTAACAGGAGACTTAATGTTAAAATGTTTCAATAAAATAAACCCTTAAAAGCTCCCATTACTTCACAATTGCCCTGCAGATCCTTGTTAACTTTCTATATATAATACCAAGGAGCCTCATGGCCAGCAGCCGGAGTGCCAGGGACGCTAATGAGAATATCAGGGATAAGAGGGAGCCGCGTGGCTGCACACATCGAGAGCTGCTGCTGCCAGCCAAAGCATGCAGCTCTCAGCAGCTCACTGGGCACGGTGGCACCGCTTTTCAGTCCCTGCGGGTGGGGATGGAGGGAACCAGCACAGCAAACCCTTCTCCCCACAACCCCATAGCTCTTTGCCAGCACCTCTCTCCAGAGCACTGAATCTCCCAGAGATGGGACAGTGGTAATGCTTTCAGGGCAGAGCCTGGGGTCTTCTTGTGGCTTAACCAGAGGAGAAAGATACCCCAGCATGTCTGTGAGCGAAATCAGCCCCTCTCCAGCATGGGCATGGTAGTGGAGACACATGGCATTTGGGAAGGATCCCAAGGCTGCAGCCAGGCCAGGCAGAGTTGGTTCAGCAAGGCCTCCAGTTCTCCCTATTCGTTAGCATGCAAATGGGTTCGTTGTGTGCTGCCTCCTATTCCTGTCACCATCCTTGGCACCAGAGTCGAGAATGAGAGTTTTGATTACTCATCTCATCTGCAAAGGCAGCAGTCAATGGCAAAACTCGGCATCACCCCTCTGCTCCCATTGTCCTGTGGCTAGGCAGCTCCTCAGCATGAGACCCCCGCCAGTGGTGACACGGGCTGCCAGCCCTGTGCTGTGCCAGATCCACATCCCAGCAAGGATGTGGCTTATCCCTCCTCTCCTGCAGCCACCATGCCCCAGGGAACCCAGGTAGCACTTGCCCGTGGGTTACTTGCACTGGGTTTGGGGCAGGAGCACCATTGCAAAGAGCACATCACAAGGTTGCCCTGGCACAGCCCCCGCGTGAGCATCACTAGGGCAGGACTGGCCAGGCTGGGCTGGGCTCTGCTGCCCTGCAAGCCCCAGGGAGCCCAGTCAGTGTCCAGGTGATGTGTGTGCATGTGTGCGTGCGTGCGTGTGTGCATTTCTTGGCACAAAGTACATGCCGTGCTCTTCTGTGAAGCTTAAAGTAGACATTGCCTTTAAACACTCTAAAGCGCACTGTTTAATTTGAATGAAATACACTAAATAGCATGGTGTCAGGTGTAATTACATGTTACCAGCAGTGTGCCAGAAGTAAGTTGCTAACACATTGGCATGGTTACTGTACACTTGGGTGAATTTCAAATACAGTTTTGTTAGTATTGGATCTAAGGGAAAGAAGCCAAGTCTGACTATTGAGGAAAACAAGTGGATGTGCTGTAGACTCATTATTCATCTCTGCTTCTGTAGCTCTTGGATCGAATAACACGCTCCTATTGCACTGTAACGGAGCCTGCTATCTCACCCGCTGCCTTCCCTTTCCAGCTCCCAGAGCCTCGCCAAGGGGCTGTGGGCATGGCCAGAGCAGCCAGCAGCAAACCGCCAGCGAGAAGTCCACGCCACCCTGGCTCAACAGCACTTTGCAATGAGCAGGGGGAAACCATCCCTGGGATGACCATCCCTGCCCTGACTTTGCTTCCTCCTGCCTACACCGCTGCTTTGGCTCTCCTCTCGTGCAGAAAACAAGCCGCAGGTGGGTATGGACCCATCACGCCAGGCACTGCAATCCTTAGGAGGGACCCAAGCACAACTCAAGGCTTGGGTGCAACCTCTTGGTGCTCAGATCCTGGGCCTCTGGCACTTTTTGCAAGGTCAAGTCATGAATCAGGAACTGGCAGAGACAGGACCACAGCCAGGAGCCCCCACCTTGCCATGAGCATCTTTCCATGACCATCCTGCCATAAGCATCCTCCCATGACCACCCTCTGGCAGCTCTGCTACGCTGCGCCAGCCCTGAGGTTCCTGGTTCCCCTTCCCTAGGAAGCATCAGTGGGCAACAGCCCTTTGGAGCCGGGGGCTGTTGTTCAGCCGGCCATGCTGGGGCTGACATCTAGGGCTGCTATCGGGCACACTGAGGTGGAGGCAGTCTGCTTTGCCCATGGAACCGCTCCGGGCACAGGGCTGCAGCCAGCCCCAGCTCCAACAGGTGCCACGGTGCTCTCGGCTCCCGGCCGCTGCTCGCTGCGCAGACAAAGCTGCCATCTGGCTGGTTATGGGACTTACATTAAAATGGAGCTGTGGCTCCCTAAGTAAAATATTGATGAAGAAGGCCTGAAGCTAGGAATGAAGTAGCCTGACTGTATTTCCTTCCCATTTTTAATAGCTCACTGCTTCATGCCAAGAAGACTAAAGTGTGTTACTTGGCTCTGGATGAAAATGATTTCAATTGGCTAGCGAGCCTGTCATTTGCATCTTGAATAAATAGGTTCTAACAAGAAGGGATCTGTTTAATGGAGAGATTTGGGGAATTCAGGCTGAATCCTCCCTGACTTAAGGTCCTGAGACAATAATTGGGACGAGCAGAATAAAGCCGAGAGCTCTTCATGGGACTAGACAGCATATGAGGGTTTAAGCAGAAATTGAACTGTACAACTCTGTCAGTGCATCTGGAATTGGAAATGGGATGGAAAAGACCTGGGAATTCGCGCTCCCTGCACAAATTGTATACTGTGTATAATAAGCTGGCCTGGCTTGTAATGAGTGTGGCTGGAAATTAAGAGACATCACTACACTTTGAGCAGCAAATTGCAGGCTTCCCCGTTACGGCAGAGGCACTGGCTTGGCTCCTGCTGCTGGGTTAGCTGTGCCCACAGCCATGCCACTCGTACCACTGGTAAGAGGCAGATCCAGGTGGGATCCTGACAGGAAGGCAGCATTTGCAGGGGGTCCATGTTGCCTTGGGAACACATGTCCCCCCACATGTCTGGGGATGGGGACCCTCCTGGGAACAGCTCCAGCACTTCCCAGGGAGCACCCACTGTAGTAAGGCTGGCACCAGCAACCCCGGTGCCACCCCTGGACTTGTGGGGTCCCCAAATGATGGTGCTGATGAAGGGCAGGGGACAGGGTGCTGCTGCTGCTGCTCCTCCTCCTCCCTTGTTGTTGTGGCCGAGATGCTCAAAGCAGAGTGAGAGCAAAAAGGAGAAACAGGCATAGCTAGAAATGGAGACCTTTGGCTCCGGGGTGACACTCAGGAGCCAGGCACATGCACTTCAGAAGAGCGGGAGCTCCCAGCACTGGTGCTTTGGTGTCCCAGAGCTGAGCAAGGCCATGGCACGCAGAGCTGTGCCAGCGGAGAGCCAGCTCTGCCGAGAGCCGAGCTGCGTTACAGGACTACAGCTCCCACAAGGCACCATGTGAGCAAAGCCCTTTCGGAAGGCTTCCGTCTTTGGCTATAATGATTATAATGATAAGCCATCATCCCAAGCTCTAATGGCTTGGGAGAACTGTACTTTTCAAATAATAGTGAAGACTTCTAAGAGCAAACTGATGCTATTTGCAAATAAAAAAGTTAAAAACTTCTGTTAGAAACCAGCAGGTACAGTAATTTTCAGTGGCTCTGAAACAAATGAAATATTTGCTCAGATTGTTGCAGGTTGATGAGGCAGGATGGGCATAAGTAGGACAAGGAGAGTCATGAGACTTTATTTTTTGAGCCTGTTTTAAAGCGGTGTGTATGGATGACGGACCTGTCGGAGCCAGAGCCTCCTGGCTGAGCACAGCTGGGTGCTACCATGGCTGTGCAGGGCTGGGTGCTGCTGTGGCTCCCAAGTGCTGCCATTCTCCACAGCTGACTGCGGCGGCGTGGAGAACAGCTCTGGAGATGTTACGCTCACCCTGTCAATGTGTACTTGGGGAGTCCTTAATCCACGGGTCGCTGACGTGATAAACAATAATGTCTCTTTTGGAGCTGTTACGACTTATCATGTTAATGGGCACTTAGGGAGTCTTTAATTGGTGATTTGTGCATGCACTGTCACAAAATTTTAAAACACATTTACCATCATTTCTGGGGTGTTTTAGAAGCACCAGTTCACTACGTTGAGAGATGAACAAGCAAACCCACCTAAAGTCACTCGCCCCGCCTGCTCGCCTGCTGCTTCAGGCTCCGTTTCACAGGGAAAGGGCTGTTGCTGCCTTTATAAAATAGGTGAAGAATCAGGCCAGGAAGGTAGTGGCACCAAAAAGTTCTTCTTGGCAAGCCACTCCATACCTGCAATGCCCTGGCAGCAAGCCCCGTGAGTCCCTGGGGAAGGCTCACTTGCCGCGGTTTGCCTGTCTGGCAGCAAGCTGGTTCTGCCAGGGATCCACCACCAGGGCTGCGGCACAGCCGGATTAAAAAGTAATAATGTTGAGTTCTACAAACACTCACCCCAAAAACCTGTCTTATCCTGTCTAATATTTGGGTTTGAATAGCAGAATAAAGAAATCTTCTTTACCATCAGGACGAAGCTGTTTCTGCTCTGCCCCACCCAGGTGCAATATGCATGGCTGAATTACAGGGTTACTGGTCCAGCACTGGGGTAACTGGGTGAACTGAGCAGCTGGTGACAGAGAGAAGGTCAGAGT